>NC_053445.1:43766128-44082448 GCF_007990345.1 Gossypium hirsutum | reverse complement strand
CCAAAAATTCACTATTTTCACCTAGAAATCAAAAGAATTTCCATAGCTTCCAAGAGAGAAAAATAATAAGGAGACAATGGGGAGCTAGAATGTCAAGTTAGATTCAAGAAATAGAAGCTGGAGGAGAGAGAAAATCAAGTTAAAGATTGAAATCAATAGCACAAGGTAAGAACATCAAGATTTCAATATATTTTAAAGTTTGTTATTGTTGAAAAAGCATGGAAATGATGTTATAGTAGAGTTTTCGTAAATAAAGTCTTATGTTCTTGATATATTAGTGAAGAGAAATAAGTGAAAATGATGGGAAATATTATAGAGAAAGGGAATAAGGGAGTTATAAATTTAGTAATCAACATCTTGCACTAAAACAGTTTTGGACAGCAACAGTAGGTTAACTTTGAAAAATCACCATAAATTGTGGAAATCTAATTAGGGGATGAAAAAAATATGGAATTAAATATTATTAAGTCTAGTTCCCATAGAAGAAACGGTGTAAGTAATGGAATTTTAAATCATGAGATATAATAAATTTTGTGAGACAATGTCAGAATGAATGTGGGTTCCCCTATTTTGACTTTGGAAAATCATAAAAAATTGAATAAAAATGATTAGAGTCTTAAATTTATATGTTTAAAATACTTAATGAGTCTATTTTCAATAGAAACAAACAGAAACATCATCTAAATTCTGTACAAAGAGATAATTAATTTTTAGTGAAGAGGGGTCGGAACTGTCAAATAGTGAAACAGGGGAAATTTAAAGAATAAACTGTACTTATTGGCTAAACCAAAAATTCTGAAAATATTATGGTAAGAATATATGTGAGTCTAGTTTCATATGAATTTATAGGATCTTTATTTGGAGTTCTGTAGCCCAAGATATAAATAATTTAGTGACTATGGCTCAAGTGGACAGCTTTGAATTAATATATAAATAAATGGTGGAATTATAGATAATGTTTCATATAAGCATATTATACATTAAGGATGTGGAATGGAGAGGAGGAGGAGGAAAATAAATGATTATTCAACTGGCATGAGTTCTCATTAAAATAACCAATTTGCATATTTTAGGTTCAAGGACTAAATTGAATAAAAGTAATATTTTAAGGGTAAATTGGTAAAAATATCAAAAAGTAACCAAATTGCATGAAATGAATTGTTTTATTATTTAAATTAACAAATTGAATGAATTATTAATTTATTTGAGTGGAAATCCGAGGAAAATAGAAAATTACCAAAATGTCCTTGAATTTTGGTATTTCTGCAATTTAGCTTGGTAAATTCGTGTAACTTGAATTATATTCTTAGATGATTAAAATATATATATTGGATTGAGAAATTTATTTGAATTGTGAACATGAGAAAATGTGAATTGAATGAAATGGAAATGAAGCTTTGAATTACATGAGTAAATATCAGGTCTCGTAGGCCCTATTTGTTATGAATATAATATTTCGAGGATATGTTGTAAAGAATTATAAAAGCACGTTAATAATTTAAAAGTTTTAATTCGGATGAAATTTTGTAACTCGGTTTAATACGTATGCAAATGTATGTCTTCTAGTAATGCCTCGTACCCTATTCCAGTGTCGAATACGGGTAAGGGGCGTTACAATGTGACATCGCCAGATTCGGTCATAACGTTTAGACTGAGTTTGGGGTGTTACATTCATCATATAATAACTTTTATATTTATATACTTTTCTTATCATATTTCCATACAACATGTACATTTTCATAACAAATCATCTCAAGTTCAGTTTGGCCCATGTCGAAACTTTGCTCGTTGAATTTATTTGAAATATCGATGGGCACACATGTAGTACACCTAAAGTGTACAAAACTGTAATCCGTCAATTTATATTCAGGGATACTCATTAGAGTACATAATTAGGAAACACTCTCTCGAGCCACATAACAGGAAGCTCATGTGAGCCATGTAACAGGAAGCTTATCCGGGCTATAATAGGAAACTTATAAGAGTTTGAAACAGAAAGCTCATGTGAGCTTAACAGGTAACTCCAAAGAGCTATTATCAGGAAGCTCCGGATAGCCATATATCAGGAAATTCAAGCGAGTCATATCAGGAAGCTCATTAAGAGCCATATATCGGGACGCTCATAAAGAGCTGCGGTATGTACGCAATATATAAAGGATCCATACCGATCATACAACAGGACGCTTAGAAAGAGCTGCGGTATGTCTGCAACACATGCAGGATCAATATCGATTAAGATGCTCGCAGAAGCCATATAACGGGAAGCTCAATAGGGCTTATAACAAGATGCTTTTTAAAGCTATGATGTGTCTGCAACATATGCAGAACCACAACCAATACGGGAAATTATGTATCCATCGAATTTCATTTATTCAAATGGGACTTATTACTTATCAAGCATTTTTGAACATGTGATCAATTTCATACGTAAGACATTTATACAGTTCACTTATACAACATTCAATTCAAACATATTAAGTTACACGAACTTACCTCATCACTTGCTTGTATATGCTTTTCTGCTAATCCGACACTTTTTCTTTTCTTCGATCTAACTCCTTATTTGATCTTTTCGGATCTATATAAATGAAGTTAACATCAATTTAACACATTTCATATTCAATTCAATTCAATTCAATCCAATTTACATCTTAGGCAAAAGTACCATTTTACCCTTATACTTGTGATTAATTCTAATTTCGTCCCTAGGCTCGAAAAATAAAATTCATGCAATTTAATCCTTATTCCAAGCCTAGCCGAATTTTTTATATAACAATAACAATCCATGTATTTCACAAAAATAAAAAAAAATTCATGAATTTTACATCTTTTCAATTTAATCCCTAAATCACAATTTCATGAAAATTTCCTTTACAAAAGTTGTTTATCTATCAACAACCTTTCATTTTCTACCATAAATTTCAAAATTTCAGCATACTCATCCATGGTAAATTTTAATACTTTGATTACTTACCAGAAATGTAAAAATTACTAAAAATCGAACATGATTTCTTACCCAATTAAGCTCGCTTGAAGTTCTCTCTCTTAGTTAGGGTTTTCATAGAAAATTTTGGGGAAGATGATGATATAAAGTGATATTTTGTCTTTTAATTTAATTATCATCTTTTATTTTTTTCACTTTCCAATTTAGTCCTTTTATTTTCTTAAATTTCTATGGATAAATCATCATACATATCTACTAACTTTTCTTAATGGCCTATTTGCCTTATAAGGACCTCAAAATTTGAATTCCATAGCTATTTAATTCCTCTAGCTACTAGAATTTAACTTTTGCATTTCATGCAATTTGGTCCTTTTATCAATTAAACATGCAATCGGTAAAATTTTCTTAACGAAATTTTCATACATCATTCCTATCATAATGCAGACCATGCAATACTATTAAAATAATTTTTCTTTCTGAATCGAATTTGTGGTCCCGAAACCATTATTTTGACTTCATTGAAAACGGGTTGTTACATCACTAAAGAGTCCATTCAACCAAATAGCTTCTTTACAAGCCTCAATAATCGCAATGTACTTAGCTTCAGTGGTAGACAAAACGACTGTAGTTTGCAAAGTGGCTTTCCAACTAATTGCACAACTTCCGATTGTAAAGACATAACCTATGATAGATCTTATTCTATCAAAGTCTCCAGTAAAATCAGCACCAACATACCCAATGACTCCATCTCTAGTTCTTCCAAACTGTAAGCAAACATCAGTAGTACCTCGTAAGTATCTTAAAATCCACTGAACTGCTTTCCAATGTTCTTTACCGGGATTTGCCATGTATCTGCTAACTACACTAACTGCAATGATAAATCTGGACGTGAACAAACCGTAGCATATATGAGAGATCCTACTGCACTAGAGTATGGAACATGTGACATGTACTCAATCTCATCATCTGATTGTGGAGACAAAACTGGTGAAAGTCTGAAATGGGATGCTAAAGGAGTATTAACAGGCTTAGCACTCTACATATTGAACCTACAAAGAAATTACTTGCTTTTCTAACATATTGAACCTACAAAGAAATTACTTGCTTTTCTATCTCTGAGAATCTCCATACCAAGTATCTTCTTTATTGGTCCCAAATCTTTCATCTCAAATTCTTCACTTAGTTGGGCTTTAACATTTCTTATCTCTCATTTATCTTTCGCTGCTATCAACATGTCATCAACATAATGGAGTAGATACACAAAAAAACCATCACTATTAAATCTACTTCTTTTGAATTCATGAGAAGTCATAAAGGAATCAAACCTCTTGCACCACTATCTTGGTGACTGTTTTAAACCGTAAAGGGACTTTTTCAGCAAGCAAACATAGTCCTCTTTTTCTGAAATTGTAAAACCCTCTAGTTGTTGCATGTAAATATCATCCTCAAGTTCTCCATGCAAGAACGCAGTTTTTACATCTAACTTCTCAAGCTCCAAATCATACATGGCCACAATACCAAGCAAAGCTCGAATCGAACTATGCTTCACAACTAGGGAGAACACATCTGTGAAGTCCACTCCTAGAATTTGACTGTAACCGTTTACAACAAGTCTTGCTTTATATCTGGGTTCTTCAACTCTAAGAGTCCCTTCTTTCTTTTTAAACACCCATTTACAACGAACAACCTTCTTACCTTTAGGAAGTTTCACAAGATCCCACGTTCTGTTTCTGTGGAGTGATTCCATCTCCTCTTGCATAGAAAACATCCACTTTTTTGAGTCTTCACAGCCTCAGAATAATTAGATGGCTCTTGGTTTGCATCTATATCTTCAGCCACATTTAAAGCATAAGAAACTAGATCAGGCTCGACATACTTCTTTGAAGGTTTAGTTTCTCTTCTAGTTATGTTTTTGGCGATAGAGTATTGTGGTGAAGAAGCAACTCTATCCTGGCTTTTTGTACTGGCTTGAGGAGTCGACTCTGTTGTAAATTCTAGATTAATCTGATGCTTCACCTGCTTTTGATTTTTTTTATTTGAAGAGTCTTTAAGAGATAAGTTAGGTAGCATAGAAATTTCATCAAAAACAACATCTTTGCTAATCACAACTTTTCTATTTTCAGGACACCATAACTTATACCCTTTTACATCAGTTTTATAACCAAGAAAAACACATTTAATGGATCTTGGTTTCAATTTTCCATTATCAACATGAGCATACGCAGGACATCTAAAGATCTTTAAATCAGAATAGTTAGTAAGATTACCAAACTATACCTCTTGTGGAGTCTTTTTCTCAATGGTAACAGATAGAGATCGGTTGATCAAAAAACATGCAGTAGAGGCTACTTCGGCCCAAAACAACTTTGGTAAGTTGGCATTTGACAAATACATCGAACCTTCTCTATGATCATTCTGTTCATTCGTTCTGCAACGCCGTTTTACTGTAAAGTATGACGAACTGTCAAGTGTCTCACATCCCTTCTGACTTGCATAGTTTATTAAATTCATCAGAACAAAACTCTAAGCCATTGTCTGTATGAAGGTATTTTATTTGTTTTTCCGTGAGTTTTTCAATCATAGTTTTCCAAGACTTAAATTCAGAAAACACATTGTTTTTCTACTTCAGGAAGAACGCCAAAACTTTTCTGGAAAAATCATCAATAAAAGTTAACATATAATTAAATCCACCTCTCGAAGGCACTCTTGATAGGCCCTACAGATCAGAATGAATATATTCCAACGTTCCCTTCGTGTTATAGAATCCTCTGGTGAATCAAACTCTCTTTTTCTTCCCAAAAATACAGTGCTCATAGAGTTTTTGTTTGCAAATTCCTTACCCATCAAGAAGTCCTCTATTGCTCAATTCTACCATGCCATTCTCACTCATATGCTCTAGACACATATGTCAAATTTTAGTAATATCATCATCTGACAAGGAAGAAGAAGCGACAGCTGCATCACTAGTAGCAGTAGAACCCTGCAAAACATATAACTTGGTAGTTTTTCTTTGCTATTTCATCACAATAAGGGAATCTTTGGAAATCTTTAAAACCCCACAGCTATGTATTTGTATCCTTTTGAATTAAGAGTACTCAAAGAAATTAAATTTCTCTTCAATTCTAGAACATGTCTCACATCATTAAGTGTTCTAACAACTCCGTCAAACATCTTAACTTTAATCGTTCCAACACCTGTAATTTTACACGAAGCATTATTTCCCATCAAAATAACACCTTCAGACACTGTTTCGTAAGTTGTAGACCAATCCCAATTGGGACTTATGTGGAAGGTGTAGCCCAAATCACGGATTTACTTTTCGCTCACTTTAGAATTGTTGATAGAAGCTTCACCGGAATTTTCTGGTTGTTTTCCCTTTTAATTCGCAACCTACTTTTTGATCTTATTCTGTAGCTTATAGCACTCAGATTTAATGTGCCATTTCTTCCTGCAGAAGTTATAAGTTTTACCTCTGTTTGAATACTTTGATCTACCTTTAGATTTACCGCAAGGATTCCGTTCTTGTGTCCTTCCACGATTATCATCAGCATTTTGATCTTGTCTTTCACGAACAATGAAACCCTCTCCCTGAGAGTCTGTTTTAACCACAAGATGTTTCATCTTATCATACGAGGTCAAAGAATCATAAACCTCGTCAATTGTGAGAGGCTCGCGGCTATATAAAATCGTGTCTCTAAAGGTTGAATAAGATGGAGGCAACGAACAAAGTAGAATCAACCCTAAATCTTCCTTATCATACTGAACCTCCATGGCCTCCAAGTTTGAGAGAATTTCTTTAAACACTGTTAAGTGTTCGTGCACAGACGTACCTTCCTCCAAATAATGAGCATAAAGTCGTTGCTTTATACGCAGCTTGTTGGTTAGAGTTTTCGACATACATATTTGTTCTAGCCTCTTCCATAATACAACGGCGGTCTTCTCATTCATCACATCCTGCAAAATTTCGTTAGACAAATGCAGATGTAACTGTATTAACGTCTTTCAATCCTTAAGCTTCTTCTCTTCCTCCGTCAATGACGAAGGCATCTTATCTACCCCTAGAAGGGCTTCTTCTAAGTCCATTTGTGCAAGAACTACCTACATATTTATCTGCCACAACGCGAATTTGGTGTTGCAATCTAACAGCGGAATTTCATACTTCAAAGACACCATTACCGTGATTGAGATGAGCAACCCGGAGGCTCAGATACCAGTTTGTAAAAAAATAGAATGTCGGTAATGACAATATATTGCAAAGAAAAGAGAAATAAAAAATAAAGAACACGCGGATTTTTAAACAGAAACCTTTTCGGGAAAAAACCACGGTAGAGGAGAAGAAAATTCATTATGTCGAATTCGAATGATTACAAGAAGAGTAAGACTATGTCTATTTATAGGCTTGTAAAACCATATTCTAATAAAAGTGTAGTAAGATTGAAACACCTTATTCTAATCAATATCAAATAGATGGAGATTAATAAGGTTTAAAAAACCTTATTCTAAAATAAAATAAAATAAATGTAGTTCTACAAGGATTTTACTTTTATTTTTTTTACCATTGTATTTTATTTAAATAAGAATTTGGGTCACTTAATTCTAACAATTCTAAACATTAGGAAATAGAAATTGAAATAGAGCTCCATATAACAAGTCATCCTTCAAGTACTCGTTAAAAACCAAAATCCCATAGAAATGTTATTTATCACTCACATCGATAGTAAATAATTGGAAAGTGGAAGAGAATAACATGAATCTTGAAATGAAGAACTCGGCATCTAACCTAACCTAAGAGTGACACACATGAATAATAATTAAATAAATCAAATTGCTTCTATTTTGTAATATTATGGAAACAAAACCATGACCAAGTAAGCAAAGAAACAAGTCAAGTTGTAAGTTAAACTCAAACTCGATCAGAGAAAGATTGATTTTAATCAATTACAAATATAAAAATTGCCAATAAGAGTTTGGATATTTAAATTTAGGTGAGCTTGTAAACGTACTATAGAGCCATATATAAATATGAGCTTTTGTTATTTAAGTAAATATATAAGTGAAATAAAAGACACAAAGAATGAAGCTTAGTAGTAGGAATCCATGTAATGATAAAACTCCATAGCAGTTTCATATATACTGCCACCATTTAAGCTAAATTCCGGACTTCACCTCACATAAATTCCCAAATCAACAGCTAATTTAATCCTATCAAAACTAATCACTATTTTCCCCCACTAGAATTGAAAAGTAAAAAGAAACAATAGGCAAAGATATCAAAAACAATTTCGCAAAGATAATAATAAAGAAGCACGCACCATGCCTTGGCTGTATTTCCAGAAGTGGACTCAAGAGAAAAATTATCCTCCTCACTGACGTTCCCTTCATATCAGTACCTTTTCTTCCGCACAAACATCACAATAATAAAACCCATCATCTGAAACCAATTCAAACTCGGTAGACTAGAGATGGATGCAAAAATCAAACCTCACGCAAGAAGCAGCTTTGGGCATCGCCATAACGCATCCACATGAACCATCAATAAAGTTAACAAAGGTTAACTTTTCTTTCTATTTTGAGATAATTTGACAAACATCATAAATTTAAGGATTAAAAAAAACAAATGAATAATTAAATGAATAATTAAATTAATTTTTTTTGGTTAAATTGGAGGGCCAATAACTCAAACTAATTAATGTTAAGTTTAAATAATATTTACTCAAAAACGAAGCAAAAAAAAATTAAAGAGGGCCGAAATCAAATTATAATTTTTATGGTAGTAAAAATGTACTTTTATCATTTTAATAATCTATATCTTTATAATTTTTAAAAGATTAAATCAAATTTTTATTATTTTTAAGAAGACTAAAGTATAATTTTACTTTACTAATTTAAATTTTTAAACTGCGTAAATAAATTTTTTTCCATTTTAGGACCTGCCAGCCCCCACTATCTATGCCCCTGTATATATATATGAAGAGCTAGGAATTGTACATATATGTCATTAAAGCTAGGATCCAAACACCATTGAACCCTGTAAATACATGATTGAATATACATAATACCCAGCTTTAAGCATATAAGTCAGACTATACTCTAATTATTATATGGCTTTGAAGGGAAACCATATTTATTTTGTTTTTGGACACGATGACATGATCCTAGCCGAGCTTCAAAATTTGTTCCGAATCAAACTCGGGTTGAGGAGGAAACTAGTTCTTCCGACAATTCTTCCATCAGTAGTCCGAAGATAGCGTTTTCGACTTCTAATGCTGTCTCTCTAATCTGCAATTCACTTCTCTTCCAACCATCAACCTCTGATCTTCTCAAATCTTGTCCCACCATCATGTCTATGGTGTTTGATTCCACCTCCTTCCATGATTCCAGCCTCTGCCTAACCCTTTTAGCTACTGCTTCTCCATCACCGTAGCAGCTTTGTTCCGTCTCTTCCTCCCCGATAAGATCGGTTACTAGCCTTTTCATGCCTTCTGGGACATTGTGGAAGCTTGTTTTAACTACTTCTTGGACCATGCCATCACCACATGAACCTGATTCATGCTCATTATCATCATCATCATCATCATCATCATCATCATCATCATCATCATCTTGCTCTTGTTCTAACATTCTTTTCTCAAGTTCAATTGGATCCAATTCGGCAAGTTTCTCAAATCTACGAAGCTTGTGCAGTAGCTGTTGCTTTGTTCCTGGTGATCATAACAACAAAAACCCAAGAGGACATCAATACACTGCTGATTATAATGAACATAGATTCAAACAATGACAAATGGGTAACCTAAGCTCCTCTTTGTTATATGCCTATATTTGCATCAGAATTCAATTCAAGTCGAGTTTAAAAGCCATTTGCCTCCTTTGCTCAAATGTCAGACAAGATTTAATTAAATGGATTGAATCATCAGAAGCATAAAGTTTTCAAAAAACAAAGTGTGACGAGTAAAAAAGTATAAGCATAGTTGAAGATGTGGGTCACACATTAAGTTATGACAACAAATATTGATGCCTGCTTCATCAACTCCTCTCATGTTAGCTCAACTTACAAACTAAAAATCAAAAATGGCAGACAAAATTTTCATGGATCCCACACTCACACACACAAGCATACCATCATATTTAAGATGTCTATCTTTATGAATCAAATTAAACTTAGGCATTGAATACGGAATAACAGAGATTGAAGAAAACATACTTTGTACAACTGCATAGCTGCATTCAAGATCAAAACTGTCGTTCCCATCATTATCATCAACATTCACATGTCTATCGTCATCGTCCTCGAATGGAGGGTCCAGAACAGATACAGGGCTGAACTGTTCTTCTTCTTCTACTACTTGCGCTTTCTTTAAGCTCTCTACTTCATTATAACTTTCCTTGTCCTGTCACAATCCAATACAACAATATTCTAAAACAGGGTTTGGTTGAAAGTTCCAAAATTTAATGGGCAATGAATTAGAGTTTATTTACGACCAAAAAGTAAAAATGTTTGTCCCTCATGATAAATTACTTACTGAACAGACCCGTAATAAAAATAAGATTTGCATGTCAGACACGCATGATCAACAGGACAATTAAGAAACATACAAAGAAAATGTTAATGATTAAGAAAAACTAAATGACATATATAACCCTCAAAACCTGTCAGAACAACAGAAACCTTCCAACAAAAAGAGGACATATTTGTAAATTCAGATCAAATTCCGGCAAAATATTTTTGCAGCCAAGTTGCCGGCAGTTCAGTCATGTCAGAGAACTCAGTCACCTGAGTCACGAGTTTACTCAAATACTCCCAAAATGAAGAGGCTTTAAACACACCCAGATTTGCAGTTTTATGGATTAATCAAATTATTACTCATGTTGCAATTAAATGTACTAACCTGTTTTTGGTGGCGACCTGGGGATGTCGCCGGCGAAGAAAAGATGGGTGTCCGGTGACCGAAAGAAGGGCTTCTTTGAAGCACAAAATGGAAAGGGCTCTCACAAGAGGGAAAAGCTGAACTATTTCCAAAAACATCTTTGGACAAGAAAATCTCTTCAAAATCCTCGGATTGGCTACAGCTACAAGAAGTATCCAAGGATTTCTCTTCATTGCTCTCTGACCAAACAGCACTGCTTGGCCTACCATTGTAAGAACATGAAAACCCCGTTTCATAACCACTTTTGTCTTCCGATATTGATGTCGATGAGGGCATTTTCTTTTGACTTAGATTGTTTTTGGCCACAGCTGGATCCCACCTTAAAATGTCCTTGACTGAAACTTTTGCTCCATCGTTAGCTATCTCCCGCTTTCGGTTCCTGTTACGGTGAGTTATCCTCTTCAGAATGGAGCCAAAGAAGCCAAAACCAGTGCCGCCGTTGTGGTGTTTGGTTATGGACGAAGAATGCTTTTGAATCCTGAGAGCGGCTTCCAGTAGAAGAGCTGCTGTTCTAGCTGGGATGTGAAGGAAAATGGCATTGGGACTTTTACAAGGAGATGGAAACCCCAACAATGGAGACTTCCTGGGGTCTGGCGAGTCATGGAAGGAGAAAAAGCAAGCGTTTTTGCAGAAACTGGAAGGAAATTTTGAGGTTTGAGAGATGGGTTTGGGTTTCTTGAGTTGGAGATGAGTCTGAGGTGATGGTTTCTTCAGCTGACAACGCCTATCAGCAATGTACTTGTTGAGATGAAACGGCTCTTGATCCTCCTCAAGTAACTCCTGCAAATGCTTCTGACCCATCATCAAACCAAAATTTTCAACAAGAAATGGACTTCAACAGTGGCATGAAAGAGCTGAAGAGGTTTCAACTTTACACCAGAATACAAAAAATGCAGTGCAAATATTGCAAAAAGTAGAGATTTTGAAGGAGGGCAAGCTGGCCTACAAATATAGGTAAGAGGAGAAAAAATAAAGAAAGAAATATGTAAGGAAGGAATGCGGAGAGTTCCTGATTCAAATCTGGAGAGTTTACAATATCGAGGCAACAAGTGATAAATAAATTATCATAAAATAATAATAAGATTTACACCGTAAAAAGAGAAATGGCTGCAAATTGCAGGTGTTTTTAAGGCTGTACTGAGTACTTTATCATGTTATATAAGAGAGGATCAGGTGTCTGCCTATATCTCTTTCTCTCCATTGTCGACAACATGTTTAAGCAGGGATAAAGATTAAAAAAAGAAAAAGGTAAAAAAATGGGTTTGTTTTCTAGCGTTTAAAGGATCTACAACCGAAAAAGAAAACCCAGTGTTTGATTGTTTGACAGTGTCAAATAAAATATATTTGTTGAGATTGTCCCTTTTCTGCGTAAGTAATAACTGGGTTAAGACATGTGCATATGATCAACGAAAAGAAACAGGGGGAATTGCTTGCGATAAAGCCTTTGTATAGGAGTTCCTATATATGTTCCACTACAACTTGATCATCATTAAATTTTGTCTTAGTACCCCAAATATGAAATTAAACTTTACAGCTAGACACACACATTACTGGTTCTTTTCAACCTGACTAAAAAAATATACCTAAATAGACTAATCATACTGAAATGACTTCAACTACCTTAAAATTAAACTCAATTAGTAAAAACAAAACATTCAAACCCAGCGTTTGAGTATGCGCCACGTGACAGACAAGGTGGTTTTGCTGACAGATGTCCGGCTTAGAATGCGAGTTGTTGGTGGTTCCATTCCTTGGGAGATTATTTTAATTAAAGCAAGAAGCGTTGACGATCTCAAAAATATCGGGGATAATCTCACGAAAAAGTGAAAAAAAGGGAATTGAAAAGAGAGAATCTCGAGAGCCGAAGCGGAAAGAAAACGACGAAACTAAAAAAAAAAGGAGTGGAGCGCGCGTGCTAACTAAGTTACAGAGCCCGGATCTTGACTCAATCTTTGACGCTCATTTCCCCTCCCCCTTTTATTTTTCACCTTCTTTGGTTTTTTTTTTTACTGTTCAATTTATACACACCTGCGTTTGGATTTGGCTTGAGAGTTGGGTGACATAATGTTTACCCCTTCTTGTCTGAAATCTGAATTGCTTGCCACTGTTTTCTTGTATAAGATTGAGGGTCCATTTTAGTTGATGATGATATTGATTTCTTACCACTGTTTTCTTGTATAACACTGAGTTCAATTATATCTCTGATCATACTGTTAATATAGAATCTCTCAAAATTTAAGTTTAATTTTTGGAGTCCAACATTATTAAAAAGGTAACAAAATAACAAAATAAAGCTAGTATAGAAGATATCCACTACAAATATTAAGCTAAACTATATTTTAAATAAAGTTTTTCTGCTATTTGATATTTACAAAAATTTTAAAATTATGTCAAATTATAATTTTATTAACAAAATGATAATGTATTGTTAGAGTTTATGTCACTCGAATCTAGTCACTTACTGAAAGAATAAATACAGTGACAAAATAAGGGACGGGGGCGAGAGGCCGAGGGTATCATTCTATTTGATATTGATTAGAATAGAGTTTTTTTTAATCTTTAAATAGATATAGTCGAAATTCATCTTATATCATTGATTTTCAATATTAGTGAATTTCTTTTGCTCTGCCCGTGATTTTTTCTCGAAACTTGAAAGGGTTTCTACGTAAAATCTGTGTGTTTTTATTTTTCTTATTTTGCGATCATTCTATTGCCATTATCGACATCTATTCTAACATGTATGTTTTCGTTGTAATTGTTTATTGTTCATTTTAAATAGCTTTAATTATGTTTTAACTATTATTTTTATATATAAAATTTTAATAATGCCTTTATTATATTAATATTTTAATTATTTATTTTTATCAAATTATAATATTATTTAATAATTAATTTAATTTTTGTAATAATACCATAATTCAAGATCGAAGTCAAAAATATAACTGAGCAGGATCAAAATATTAAAATATGTTATGAAGTAGACTTTTAAAATTCTAACTTTACTCATATTTAATTTTAATTATCACTTATTTTAATTATTAAATATGTTTTAAAATAAAAATTGATATAAAAGAAGTATTAAATACCAAACAAGTTAGATTAGACAGAGAGAAAACAACTTCATAAAATATTACAAACCTATATAAAATTTTCATAATGAAATAAAAAAAATTAATTTTTAAATATTATCACTCATCTTGCATGTGTAAAAAAATTAAAAAGAATTAAACTCTCAACCCAAAAAAATTGAAACTACCCGATTTGCGTTGCTATCTGGGAATTCATTTTTGGGTTAGATTTTTTAAACCGAATCATTTGGGAAGTAATTACACATTAAATAGAATTGTTAAGTGCTTTTTTTAGATAATGTCAGTAATTAAGACATATGGACAAAATTGTAAGATTAGCAAAATTAAAAGAGTTAACGTGTGAATATTAAAAAGTATGATTTGGAGAGCTAGAGGCCTTTAAGTTGCAAATTGCCCAAGCCCTTGATAGCACTTTACCCCTTCAAACTCATTTTCACCATTACACTATTTGTCTACACCCAAAATCTTTAAAAGTTAACTCAAACTCCTCTTGCTTTTTCAACTTGCAATCTTAATTTCCATTGAAGCCTAGTTTTCATTAAGCAAGAATCTTGACAAACTCTCTTTTCTTTTGTTTTCATGTTAGCTTGGTGCAAGAATAGGAGAAATTGGTTTTTGATGTCTTTATTCAATCTTTGATTTTTCCAGCAAGGTTAATCCGTGAATTTTAATCTCTGAAACATGATTTTTGAATTTATCTCCATTTATTTCACATTTTTGAGCATTTTTCAAGTTAGTGAAAGAAAGATTCGGTTCCTGCGTTTCTTTCTCCAATTTTCATACATCTAGGTTTGATGTAGTTAATGCATAGATGAATCAAAAAATAGTAGTAGCTGCAAATCAAGAGGGACGGTGGAAGTAGGGGTAATATAAATATTGATACCAAATAAATTTTAATTATGACCAAAAAATACATTTATAGTAATTTAAGTACCTCCTATATAATTAAGCCTTCATATAATTCATAATAACAAACTATATTCACTAAGTTTGATATGATGATAGCTCACTTTGTCCCTTAATCATATGATCCATAAAAATAGAACATATTTTCTAATTTGTTAATGATAGTTGACAATAAACATTCTCATTCCGTGAAACAAAGCTACGATAAACGTAAAGGGAACAAGCTCCTAAACACATACGAAGGAGAACCAAGCTCCCAAAAAAGAGGCTAACAAGGGAGACACAACTCCCACACAACATTGATAAACTGGATTGAATTAAAATAGACAAGAAAACATCACTAATACAACAAAAGAATAAGGAAAAACCGAACTCACTTTCATCATCTCTAAATGATGAAGGCAAAAGAGGAGATTTATCCCAAAAAGGGCATTCAACCATAGGAGATTTTAAGTATGTTAGTTTAAGTGTGGCTTATATGAATATCTCCTGATATGAGGGACACATGAGGCGTGGCCCAATAATTATGTTATAAAGCTGGTATTTGCCGTAAATTTTATCATTATAATGTTTTGCAGCTGTAATGTAATGAAACTGAAAAGAAAAAGAATGAATGTTTGACAGCCAGCCAGTGCTGTGACTACTGCGCCACCCTGCCCCAGTGCCAGATTTACGTTACGTACTCCACCACCAAAAAATGAAATGTTTTCATCATTTAATTATCACTTTTTCAAATAATTGCTTTCCTTCACTTTTTTATGTTCAAAACTCCTTCCTTCTTTTTCTTTTTTCCTTTCGTATAGTTATTCACTCTTCACTGCTCCACCCGCTTCTATGTTTTACTCAAAATGTGGCGACATATATACATCATTTTATAATAATAAAATTTAATTTCTGAATTTTCAAAGTTAATAATTTAATATTTCAATTTTTTAGTTTAAAAATCGCAATCTAATCATAATCATAGTTAGTATATAGTTAAAATTTACCAATATAACATAATTATCTTTTGTCAATCGTATATTATGTCACATATTTAATTGACAAATTTTGATAAAAAATAATTACAATTTTAATGATACAATTAAGATTTGTAAATCAAAAAATTAAGAGAACTTAATTTTTAGTACAAAAATTTTATCAAAATACTGAGAAGACTAACTATATATTTTAACCTTATAAAAATAATTGAAAACACATACAAAACCCAATTAGATATAAAAAAATGTATATAGAAATTCTCAAAAGAAAAATAATTAATTTACTGTCGAACTCATGCAAATCAGACGGACAATGCTTCTTTTCTTTTTCTTTTTTTTTTTCTGTTTATGGATAAAAATAGAGCATTGGATACGGGGGGTGGGGGAAACTGGATTTATATTTATTCATTGTTTTCTCAGCAATGTAAGAACTCATCACCCTATCTTAGGTGTTAAATTTGAATAATAATTATTAATAAATTATTACTAGCCAGACAAGAAACATCAACCAGTAATTCATTTGTCATGTTAAACTTTGCCTTAGTAAAGTTAATTTGCATGGGAAATCTTCTAATTATCTCTGTTTATGCACTGCTCAACATATAGAAAGTAAAAGTACGTAGGTTCCCATATTCTGTAAACTTTATTAATTGCCCCAACGTATACATATATGCGTGAATAATTCTTCCATTTAGAAATTGAATTTTTAAATTCAAAATCAAAGAGTGATTAGGCAAGAAAAAACAATATCCTGGAACCAAAATGTTTCACCCGTCTCAAGAATCCTTACAACCCAAACAAAGCCAAACCCTGTACTACATATTTTTATACATAAACTGTTCTTCTCACTGCTCTTCCACGTCCTTTGTCTTTTTGTATGTTATTATATAATCCCAATCACCTCAATTTGTCGGGGAACAAGCTAATTTTAAATAATTCATGTAACAATACATATTTAACGACAACATTACCATAATTAAATCCACCTAATTTGCTTTTTAGCTTCTTATGTCCCTAATGCTTTTATTCTCTCTTTCTTCTTTTTCTTTGAGAATCTTCGGCGGCATGGATTTGCACCATTGCCCTTTAATTATTTATTATTTGTTTTTAATCAAAACATATTTAAGAATTTAGTTGAAACCCATCAACGGAAAATTACTTTTTTTTTTCTTTACCAGTCCACCTTCCTGCACGCTTCAACGTTTAAGGGATAAATTTGGTGGATTAACCTCTCATCACTTAATTATATTTAAGGTAAACTACATCAAAATAGGTCTGTTTTATTTTGATCATTTTAATTTCTTTGCAATTTACTCATTCTAAATAAAATAATTATGCGTATTAGTTACTTTCATTAAATTTTTCGTTTTCTTTTAACAAATCTTTGATGTGGCACATTAGCCCATTAAGTGATTGACATATGGCATTTTTTATTAACTTTTGACTAAAATTTAGAGACCTCTCTATAAAGTCTAGGGGGTGGAAGTTTTCGATTAATTATAGGGAGGTCCCTAAACTTCAGTCAAAAGTCAACAAAAAATGCTACGTGTCATTCATTCAATGTGTTAATGTCCACATTAACAATCCATTAAAAAAATGAAAATTTTAACGACAATGACAAATTTATACAATTATCTTATTCAGAGAGACTAAATTGAGGATATGCATGACACCAAATAAAAGAGGAATAAATAGTTCAACTTGTTCATACCATTTATATGTCATTATTTTGTCGAAAATCCAAAAAAAAAAATCACAATGCTTAACATGTTAAGAAAAAGATCTTTTATTATTCTTTTTTTATCCTTACCAAAAAGAGAGAGAAAAAGACATCTTTCCTTCATGGTGACCTTGAGGAAGACAATTACATGTAGCAACAAAAAGGTTTAGAAATTGAACGTAAGGAAAATCATGTTTGTCTTCTACGAAAATCTTTATATGGTCTGAAGCAATCTCCTCGACAGTGATGCAAAAAGTTCGACTCTTTCATGTTAAGCATTGGTTTCGCACGAAGTAAGTACGACAACTGTGTTTATTTACAACGTTTAGATCACGATCCGTTCATATATTTGTTGTTTTATGTTAATGATATGTTGATAGTGGCTAAGAATTCATCAAAAAGTGAATGATTTAAAACCATGCTTAACTCTAAGTTCAATATGAAGGATTTAGGTGCAGCAAAGAAAATTTTGGAGATGGAAATTTTATGGGATAAACGTTTTAGGAAATAAATTTTGACGCAACAGAGGTACATCAAGAAGGTCCTTGAGCAATTTGAGATGCAAGACTCAAAACCGACAAGTACTCCCTTAGCTACACATTTTAAACTTTCAATTTCAGATTTTCCCGAAACTAAAGATGAAGAAAGGTACATGTCAAAAGTACCTTACTCAAGGTGTATGCAAAGGTATGCACTCGCCCCGATATTGCACATGATGTTAGTGTTGTTAATAGATACATGGCCAAACTCGACAAATTACACTGGCATGCAATTAAGTGTCATATATTTACGGGATACTTCAAATATGTGCTTAGAGTTCAGAAGAAATCAAAAAGGTTTAGTCGGATATGTTGATTCAGATTATGCAGGAGACTTAGATCGAAGGGGGTCTCTTAATGGTTATCTATTTGCTTTCAGAGATTGTGTCATTAGTTGGAAAGCAACACTTCAAGAAAAAGTGACCTTATCAACTACTGAAGCAGAATACATGACAATCACTAAAATTATGAAGGAAGCAATTGTCGTGTATTGTTATAGTCAAAGTGTTATACATCTCATCAAAGATCAAATACTCCACAAAAGGACAAAGCACATGGACATTCGTTATCACTTTTTTCAGGAGGTGATCATTCAAGATGTTCGGATTCACAAAATTGGCACAGAACACAATCCGGCCAACATGTTAACAAAAGTCTTCCAGTTTCAAAGTTCGAGCACTACTTGGACTTGGTAAGTATTCGACGAAGATTCGATTAAGCTCATAATAAGGCTTTGGCAAAGAAGTTAAGTCAAATGTAAGTCAATGTGGAGATTTGTGGAAGTTTGCCTCACATTTCAAGCAAAACAGTGAGTAACGTCTAAGAAAAAACTCTCTGTCCCGACGAGCTGTCAACGTCACGATGAGAAAAAAAGCTTCATGCTGATGACGCAAAAGCCACGACATGACGTAGCGACGTGTTCCTCAAGTTTCTCGGTTTTCTTCTCTCAGTTAAACTATGTTTTGGTTTCCCACTCTAATTAACCTTGGGATATTCTAGTCATAAAAGCTACGAATTTTAGCCTATAAATAGACCTTAGTTACCCTAGGTGTAGAAATCAAAAATATACATATTAAGATAATTCTGTGTTTTTGAGTTTGAAGGGTTTTTCTTTCGGGGTTCGGGTTTCCTTTTTTTTCGATTCTCTCCATCTTTGTACTTCTTTTATATCAGTGAAATCTAATTTTTCCTGTGGGTTTTTATCCTCTTTGAGAAGTTTTTTCATGTAAAATTTGTGTTTAATCATTTCAATTTCTTCTTTATTATTCTTGTTTGTTGCATACACAAATTTATCGGCAACATATTCTAATTGATATCTATTTCTATAATAATAAAATATTGATAACAAATTGTACCAAAATAAAAATATTATTAAGCCACTCATAACATTAAAATAGAGTAGAAATCTTATCATACGCGTATGCGTGGAAAAATCACGTATTTAGAATACAGAAATATGTTTAAAGATAATATACAATAAATAATGAAAAATATTATTTGAAATTAATTAATAATAAAACATGAAAAATGCACGATATTAGAATAAACAAATTAGATTAAATTATGAGTAAAACGAAATTTAAATATAAAACAATGCAAATTAAGAATGCTAAATGAATATAATTATGTATCATTGTTTTGTCATCAATCTTAAATTGATGTCAAGTTCATTTGTGACACTAACTCAATCAACACTGATTTGTAACATTATTAATATATAAAAAATTAAAAAAATTAGGACACATAATTCAAATTAAAGTTTTATATAACAATAAAAAATTGTTTTAGTTTAAATTGTAAATAAAAAAGTTTTATATGCATGGTACCTTTGGTTCAAATATTATTATGAGTAATTTTTATTGATTTATAAAAATATAAAAGACCTAAAACTTAATATAATTTTACAAGTAAAATATTTTTTTGATAATTTTTTAACTGAATTTGAGATTTGATAAATGGACGAGTCTAACTCATTAAAACCCTAATGGGAAAAAATTCATTGAATAAAAAGTTTAATAAATACTTAAAAAAAAGACATTAGGTTTCGTTTCCCAAGAGAAAACTCTAGTGTCACGGGGCTAGATCTTTTGTCTCGCAATCCGTGCGGCCTTAGACGATCCGTTCATCCAAACTCGCCTAAGCCAGCCTTTACTCAAGTGAGGATTCCTTAAAAACTCCTCCAAGGCACCAAGTTGAAGTGCGGAAGTGATTAATGCCAAAAGAAGTCACAAAGAACAACAGAAAGCCATAGAAAAGAACACACACAAGGTATTTGAGTAAATGCTCTTTCATAATTCTATTTCTCTCAAGAATTCAATATACAATGGAACGAGTACAAATGAGGGGGAGGCTCTCTATTTATAGTTGAGCTCCCCCAAAACCGATGGTCAAGATACATTTACATCAACGGACGAGATTATATCCATTTATTTTAGGGATTTACAAGATATGCTATATCAAATCTAATCTAATCTTTACAAGATATGGTTTCCTCAATCTTCTAAGATTAGTTACCAAATTAGCCTAAGTTGTCATATCTTCATTATCGGGCCAACCAAGCTTCAATCTGACAAGCTTCTTCAACAGTTCTTTAAATCAGGCCAGTTCTCGTGGGCTAAATGTTCCCATCTAATTGATAGACCTCCATGGGGCGCATCTTATGCCATGGTCACAGGCTTTGCACTTTGGCCCGTGACACTAGTAGCTACATGTCATTCATTCTATTTTATAAAAACTCACAAAACATCCATTGTTGAAGTTAGGTAAAGAAAAGGAAACATTGTTGCTCGGTTTTCTATAATTCATTTGTTGCATCATTAGTTACTGAAAAAAATAGAAAATAATAATGTGTGATTTAAAAAGCAATTACAAAACAAAAAGCATAAGCTAAAAATACTAGGAATCCTATGTACTTAAACACAGATTACATTTCGGTTTCTTTACTAGAAAATGAATAAATTGATTTTTTTATATTTTGAAACGTGTAAATTAATTTTTTTTATGAAATTTTATCTGATAAATGAAGATGTGGCATGCTAATTAAAATAATTAATTATTGATTTGATCCTTAAACTATAGCTAAAATATTATTTTAATTTTTAAAATTTTATTAACAATAATTCTAAAAATTTTAATATATATTTAAAATAAATATAAATTATTAAAAATTATGTTAAAATATTTTTTAAAATAGAAATTATAAATAAAAAATTCTAAAACTTGAAAATATATATGTAAAAAAACTAAAAATTTTACAAAAAATATTAAAAAAACTATCAAACTTTCTAATCGAAACTCAAAAAACATCGTCCGTTTACAATATTTTCTTTCTTATTTAAAAAAACCAAGAAAAATAAAAAAAATAAAAAATATATATATGGCAGTGGAACAACCAGATGGCAACTTGGCAAGGAAAACACATCTTGTAAGAGAAGTAGAAAGTTGTTGGATTAATTATTTTAAGTGCAGTATTTTCGTCTAAGTATATTTATATTTTTCGAACAAATTGATTTAATAAAATACCTATTAATTACATTAATATATTTTGTACATTTTCCTTAATATTTTTGCACACAAAACAAAAACGGAAACAAATATTGACTCACTAATATCTAAGGTTTAACTAATACTAAGAAATATTACGCGGTTACATCATAATATGAAAAGATGACTTCTATTAGTAGATGAACCTAAACATGACCTTAGTTCAAAAATTAGTAAACCAATTGAAAGACTAATATGTCGTTTATCATTTAACACCCCTAACCCGAATCTGTCGCCGAAATAGGGTTACAGAGCATTACCAAAATTTACAAATTAATTTTTAGACATTTCATTTAATCTTGCATTCATATTTGAAACCAAACAAAATCAAAACATTAATAAGCCAACGTTGGCCAAATTAACTTATACATACCATTATAACCAGAATCAAATCATCCAAAATTACCGATAGAACCAATGGATAGTGTGATATATCTTTGACAAGCTTCCAACCCAATCGAGCTTTCGATAATCTGTAGGGTAAATAAAAAAAAACAAATACATAAGCAATGGATGCTTAGTAAGCTCGTGTAGTCTTTAATCATATTAGTTCATTTAAAATATGAAATATATACATATCAAGAATAATCCAATATTAATACCATAGTACTCATGAAGCTATATTCATCAACTCACAAGGTGAATAAATTCACAGTATCACTTACATATTATCCCAAGCTTAGTAGGACTTTATATAACTTTAACTCTTCATAATTTCTTTATTTTCATTTGCATTTCTTTACTTTCCAGACTTATTCCATATGCGTGACGCACAAGTCATAAACATATCATTCAATCATAGTCACAAGCTAGTGCATTTAACTAAAGCCTTTTCCGAATTGATTACATGATAAGTCATTTCATAAGAAATTGCATAATTTAAACCATACCACTTTTTCATGAACACTAGCATATTTTCCCTCAAAAACTTATCAATTCAATGCTTCCATTAAATAATCATATTACTATTCAACCAATAGCTTGGCACTTGCCTAAGCATCAAGCAACAACACTGGTTAGTATACTTGCACACATTACATATAAACTCATCATGCATAATTTTCTTGTATCAACATATTAAAGATAATCATACATTTACATGTCATGATACATATCATTCTCTTATCGTTTCTTCATAGGTATATATCATTCATTTCATTATTTCGATATTTCATGTACCATCATTTTCATGGATTTCGCGTACATACCGATAATAGTTCATTTCAAACTCATGTTATCTCACATCAGAACTTTACCCGTTATATCATTTAAATATCAATAGTTACTTTTATTTTAGATCAATACCAATAATAATCTATAAATATTTCCATTCAACCACATAAATCTTTTACCATTTCTTTCTGTATCGAAGAACGACTTACGGATATGAGTACATCGTTTTCAGAAGCCCGAAGGCTGAACTTAAGCTCATGAGAGCTAAACAGATAGTAAACACAAAAGTCCGCAACAAATGCTGAACCTCGGTTTACTTGGGTGATTTTCCGTCAATTCATCCTTTCCATTTGTAATGTCATAACCCAGTTATGGTCTTATCCGTCAATTCATCCTTTGGCACAGAACGATTGTACTCAATCCCGCGTTCAATCCAAACTGGGTATTAAATTCGATAATATATTTCCAATAATAATTCAATTCCATGTTTTCTATTACCCTTATTATTTTCCATATTTATCCTGTTGAATTTCTCGAAAATTCGATGGATTTTCAGAGGTACACTTTTAGTGTACAAATCCGGGTCCGTCAATTCATATTCATGTGCGTACATTTCCATTTCAGAGAGCACACTCCCGCGAACCTTATCCTTAAAGAGGAATTACCAGTCCAGGCTAAATCCCCTGTAATATAAACTTATAAAGTATTTTCGGGATTACCAGTCCAGGCTAAATCCCCTGCAATGACAATTACTCCAATGAGCTTGGATCTGAATTACCAGTCCGGATTACCCATCCGGGCTAAATCCATTTTCCACATATTCCTTGGGAGGGCTATACCAGGATAGGATCACACGTCCGGGCTAGATCCTTTTTACCGTCAATTCCTTTTCAGAGATCCATCGAATTTTCCTTCCATTCAACCGAGATTTCTTCTCCTTTTTATCAAATATATCAATGTTTCATCAATTTTCATACAATTAACAATAAAATCATATTCACATCAATAACAAACATTTCAAGCATTTAAGAATATAATTCAAGTTACACGAACTTACCGGGCTAAATTGTAGAAATACCAAAATTTAGGGACATTTTGGTAATTTTCTATTTTCCTCGAATTTTCACCCAATCTTGATCTAAATTAATATTTCATTCAATTTATAATAGAACAATTCATTTCATGCAATTTGGTCATTTTTGACATTTTTACAAAATTACCCTTAAAATTTTACTTTTATTCAATTTACTCCCTAAACCTAAAACAAGTAAATTAGCTATTTTAAAATAAACTCATATTAGCTGAATATTCACATATATTTTTCCTCCTCCACTCCATTCCACATCCTTGATATATATACATAATACCACTATTTACTTGTTTACTCATAACAAGCTCTTCACTTGAGTCACAATCACTAAATTAATTATATCTTAAGCTACAAAACTCTAAATTAAGATCCGCAAATTTTCTCTGAAACTAGACTCACATATATTCTTACATAAAATTTTCAGAATTTTTGGTTTAGCCAATAAGTACAGTTTATTCTTTAAAGTTTCCCCTATTTCACTGTTTGACAGTTTCGACCCCTCTTTACTAAAAATTAATTATCTCTTTGTACAGGATTCGGATAATGTTCCTGTTTGTTTCTATTAAAAATAAACTCATTCAGGATTTTAAACATATAAATTTAAGCCTCTAATTATTTTTATTCAGTTTTTGATGATTTTCGAAAGTCAGAACAGGGGAACCCGAATTCATTCTGACCTTGTCTCACAAAATTTATTATATCTCATGATTTACAATTCCATTACTTACACCGTTTCTTCTATGATAAACTAGACTCAATAATATTTAATTTCATTTTTTGTTCATCCTCTAATTTGATTTCCACGATTTATAGTGATTTTCCAAAGTTAACCTACTGCTGCTGTCCAAAACTGTTTTAGTGCAAGATGTTGATTACTAAGTTTATAACTCCCTTATTCCCTTTCTCTATAATATTTCTCATCACTTTCACTTATTTCCCTTCGCTAATATATCAACACAAGACCTTATATAAGAAAACTCTACTGTAACATTAATTTCCTACTTTTTCAATAATATCAAACTCAAAAATATATTGAAATCTTGATGTTCTTACCTTGTGCTATTGATTTCAATCTTTAACTTGATTTTCTCTCTCGTCCAGCTTTTATTTCTTGAATCTAACTTGATATTCTAGCTCCCCATTGTCTCCTTATTATTTTTCTCTCTTGGAAGCTATGGAAATTCTTTTAATTTCTAAGTGAAAATAGTAAATTTTTGGTAAAAGGACCAAATTGTAAAGAAAGGAAAATTTCTTTCTTTTCCTCTCTTCTCACGTTGGTTGCATGGAAAAGATGATGAATTCTCTTCATCTTTCTTCCCTTTTATATTAATCATTTAGTAATTAAATAATACTAAAAATATTTATAAAATATTAATTAAATAACATTTATCTAATTGATTAATAAAAATATCACCAACATCATCATTACCTTCTAGAGTTCTCTCTCTCTAATTGACCATTTTGCCCTTTATAATCTTTTAAAATTCCATCCTAGAGTCATCACTTAATTTGGTAAAATTACGATTTAGTCCCTTAAAATTCTTCACCTTTTTTCAATTTGGTCCTAATCCATCCATTTTCCTTAGTTTCTAGATCATACCACCCTTAAAATATTTACACCTTTGGTCCTTAAACTTTTTCATATTTACACTTTAACCCTTCAAATTTTGAGTATTTACTCTTGGGCAACAAAATTTTTCTCCCTTTTACGATTTAATGCTTTCTTGAATTAATATGTCATAATATACTTCCCAATGTTAACATAACTCAAAATTACCCTTTTATCACTTTATTTCCTTATTTTACTATATAAGAGATATTATCTTACTTTCCTTACTGTAGAAATTTTCGGGATATTACATATCAAGTCCAATTGGAAAATGTTTTGTCTCGAGCATCAGAGCAGATAACTCCCAAAAGATATAGACACAGATGTGACTAATAAGACTGACAGTACATCGAACATGACCCTAGTAGAATAGATCCTGGACCCATTTTTGGAATTATTTACTGGCGACATTCATAGTCTGACATATCTTAATCATAAGTAGATAATGGACTATATATGCGTGACATGTTATAATTTGATATAAGTAAAAGCTTGAGTTCAAATAGATAAGGAACCAAAAGTTATGCATTTAGATTAGGAGAGTGTTTTGTATTAAATAAATATTATTTATATTATTATTATTCAACCAGGATTCTCTTATCCCTCATTATAAATAGGTGACATTGGTAAAGCTATTTAGACACAAGTTTATTTAGACACAAGTTTTATATATTGTTATTTTGCCAAAAAGTAGTAGGAATTTATTTTCTAATAATATTTTTTTTTTTGGAAATTGCAATTTATATTGGTTTCTATTTAAGAGAACTACTTTCCTATTGAGAGTAATTAAATCGTTTATTGTTCTGTATTTGGTTCGTGTTGCTCGAGTTCAAACTCGACGCAATTTAAGATATAAGGATAACATAGAAGGATGTTCAGTTAAACGCCAAAAATGATACAATTCCGTCTTGCATAAAACACATGTATTTTTTGAGAAAAGTTTATTGTTATAAATATAGCAAACCAGATCGGTTTTCAAAATTTTAAATTTTCGCTGTGACTCAAAATTGTTTTCCTAAACTTGAGTTTTTCAACAATTTGTATTAGAAGCAGGTTGTGATATGTTTATAGTATAAACTGATACTGAATGTTCTCTCTTCTTCATGTTTGATTAATTTTGATAAAATGTTCTTGTAATTATATGCATGTTTTGGGTTATGTACGTGAATTGATATATTTTAATTATTTTATTATATATATAAAGTAAATTTGCCAAAGTTGTGATTCCTAAAATTTAGATTGGATGTAATTTTAGGCTTTATAATTGTTTTTGGATATGTAATTAGATCACATATTATCATCTCCATGTAGATTTTATTTTTATTTATTTTAGAATAATTTATGAGAGCCGAAAATGGACTTAAGTTTTTTGTAACCAATTTTTTTGGTAAATCCTGAATAACCAAAACGTAACCAAAATTGATCGAGACAATACAAACTTGACCCAGTCAATAGACAAAAGATTGGCAGTGGGTCAACCGATGGTGGTCGACAGTGGCCCGACCGGTGGTGGCCAACTATGACCCCAATTGCTGTTCTATTGTTTAAAATTACAACATGCCAAAAAGTTTTTGAGAAATTATTTGGGACATTGGCTTTGGGGTTTTTAGACTCCATAAGGAAGGCGGGGGGATTGACTAGTGTCTCATAAGAGTATAGTAAAATATTAAAAAACAATTATTTTTTTAAAAATAAAACACATGGCAATTTTTCAAAGTTGCTTGTAGAATAAAAAAAATACACTGCCAATGTACCAAATACAAATCTAAAGTTTTTATGGAAGCAAAAACGTTTTCATTGAATGAAAACCATAATTTTTTTAGATTTTTTTACATATATATTTTGAATTTTTATTTTCAAAAATATTTTAATATAATTATTTATATTTTAAATATATTTAAATTTTTTAGAATTATTGTTAAGAAAATTAAAAGAAAATCAAAATGATATTTTATCTATAGTTCAAGGACCAAATTAGTAATCAACCATTTAAATTAATATGTCATGTCATCATTTAATAGATAAATTTAACAGAAAAATTAATTTGCATGTTTCAAAATGTACAAAGAGACCGAAATATAAATCATCCCCAAATTTAAAGGCTTCCCTAATTTTTTTACCAAAAAAACTAGAATAGATAAAAAAAAACATTGTCATGTCATAAACCGAAATGTAATTCAGCCCTAAGTATAACAACTTTCCTAGTTCCCAAAGCCAACTAGGTTAACACTTCAATGGATAAAACAAGCTTACTTTTTTTTCTTCTTCTTTTTGAATATATAAGATTAAACAAGTCCGCTAAATCCATTTTAAAAGTAAATCATATATGTTTTAAGGTGATTTTGAAAGGTTATTTAATAATTTGATTTAAATGTAATTATTTATAATTTTATAAAATTAACCGAGTATCCAATTATTTATTTAAATTGTTATGAAAGGATGAAAATTACGAGAACTATCCTTAGTAGTTGACAATGTTTATTTTTATTTTTTTTAATATGTAATTACACTCTGTTATCTATAAGTGATTAATTTATTTATAATTCAGTCCTTATACTTTTCTTACAATTTATAATTTAATTTCCTACTTTTAAGATTTGAAAATATAAGTGAGTACTTTTAAAATTATTCTATTAATTACTTAGCTATCAAGTGAGTACTTTTTTTAATTTTAAAATATCATACTAATGAATTTAATAAAATAATTTTAATAGTATTAATAATTAGATTTAAAATTTTAAATTAAAAAAATCTAAATTCTTAAAAATAAAAAATATTTTCCTAACCACTAATAATTTTATCCCTTTTGCATTTTTTTATCAAACCCATCAATTATTAATGAGAGGAAGAAGTAGTAGGAGGCAAGGCAGTGCATGAGATATGATAATTGGGCCAAGAAGGAAATAAAAAATGAAAATTTTGTCAAAACATGCATATTCTTTGTCTGGTGGCTCAGATGGATAGGGATCGGAATTCAATACAAAGTTCAATCATTTTCCAGACATGCCCCTGCGTGTTTGATACAAAAGGTAAAAGAGGTAAATACCTGCAGAGGTAAAAAGTAATACGTGCAAAATTCGTCAAGCTGCTGCGGTGCCATGCAAACCACATATCATTCCGTAAAATGTTGTGTCATCAAGACTACCACGCATTTACGTAGCTGGAAGAGCTTGCAGTTCAAGCATTTAACAATCCTACAAGTAACACACATTTAGGGATTAATATTTCGACATGTTATAATAGAAAAGGACTCATTATTACTTATTTTAAAGTTAAATTCGCAGAAAATTGATTTACCAGAGATAAATTTGTTTATCTAAAATACGAAGAGATTCTTGAAAAGTTTTATTTTTTATCGATTTGTGTTCATTGCCAAACACGGTAATTAAACTGCACATGCAATGTTATCGAAAGAGAAGCTCAGGTAAGGGGAGGCTTTTTAAGTCGAAGATGCATTGTCATCAGTTTTGAATTATGCTATAATCGATTGTCGATGTATGGACCCACTTTGATGATCAGTCGTGTATGTGAAGTTTTTGAGGAATCATCTTTAATCTGTTTTCTTTGTTTCTTTTCTATTTTTTGTTTCAACATTTTATGATGTTTGTCAGGGAGATTGGTGCCGGTTGAATTTACATTTCATTTCTCTACAACTTTTCTTCTATTATTGAATGTTATTTTACTTTTCGATCTTTTAAGATTCTGATTCTAAGGACTTTAAATTTATTATAATTAAAATAATAATTAATATTTAATTATTCTATAAATGTATTATTATTTTTCAATAAAATCAATATTGTTGAGACGATTGGTGCGAGAAATTAATTTCTCTCACTTATTATCACATGATTACAAAAACATGGCTCCAAACCGAAATCACAGTTGTACCATCAAAAGACAAAAGAAAAAGGGTCCAAACAAATAGCCATCTGACCAAAATTCCAGATGTGGCCATACAAAACAAGGTAAGAGTGGGGATATCCACAAAAATACCTCCAAAACAGAGGTTGTCAAGTCAATCAACCGATGCACAGATAAAAAGTTACTAATTATATCATAATTTAATTTATGTTTAGGATTGCAAGAGTCAAAGTCAAACTACAAATTGCTTTCCCTTACAATTTTATCTCTGCATTGGATTCCATGGTTGTTGCAACCTCTTGTGGAGTAATTTCTATCTTTCTTTTGTTTCTTTTAAATATAAATTATGTTGCAAAAATATAATTTTGATTATATTTTCATTATACTGAAAACTCGCATTTCTTTTAAATTTTAGCCTTATATATCTATTTAAATATTTGGAATTTTATTGTGAAATTTATATATATATATTTGACGGCTTAATTACAAATTTATGTTAGATGTTATTTTGAATAAATTAAGTTTAGTCAAATGTTGTTTAGGAGTATTTGATTATTTAGTATCAACTTAGTTGCTATTTTTTTTGTTATTTTTAGTTGTACTTCAACCTATATAAAGGCTTGATTAATTGTTGAATAAATATGAGTTTTCTGTTTTTATTTCTTAACATTGGTATCAAGAGCCAGGTTAGCAAAACCGTGAGTGTGAGTGAAAGTAAAAAGTTGAGAGTCTAAAACAGCAAAGTTTGCAGCAGGAGCAATGGCCACGGATAATTTTGTTCAACTAGCAATCCCACGCTTTGATGGTCATTACGATCATTGGAGCATGTTGATGGAGAACTTCCTAAGGTCGAAAGAATATTGGGATGTTGTTTCTTCCGGCATTGTTGAACCGGAAGGAGCAACTCTGACACCAGCGCAACGATCAGCTCATGAAGCGGCAAAGCTGAAGGATCTTAAAGCAAAGAACTACCTGTTTCAAGCAATAGACAGGTCCATCATGGAGACAATCCTTTGCAAGGACACTTCCAAACAAATTTGGGATTCTATGGAGAGGAAGTATCAAGGGTCTACAAGAGCAAGGAGGCAGCAACTACAAGCTCTTCGTACAGAATTTGAAATGCTACGAATGAATTCAGGGGAGTTAGTCACAAATTATTTTTCAAGAATGATGGCAATCGTCAATAAGCTGCAGATCCATGGTGACAAGACGGGGGACACCGCCATTGTTGAAAAAATTCTTCAATCATTGACGTCGAAATTCAATTATGTTGTTTGCGCCATAGAAGAAGCCAATGACATTGAAGAACTTTCAATTGATGAGCTGCAAGGTTCGTTATTGGTTCATGAGAAGAAACTCCAACACCAAGACCAAGAGGAACAAGCATTGAGGGTAGTAACTAATTCAAAAAACCACGAACGTGGAAGAGGGAGGGGACAAGGATTCCACCAACGCAGCAACTTCAACGATCAGAAAATAGAAGGCTCTTCCTCTGATTATGCGAGAAATAGAGACCAGGGACGACGTTAAACAGGTTTCAGGCCAATCGACAAGTCTAAAGTTGAATGCTTTAGATGTCACAAGTATGGGCACTACAAATCTGAGTGTAGAACTAATCTCGGGCGACATGTGAAGACAACGAATTTTGCTGTAGAAAAGGAAGAAGGAGAGATACTCCTAATGGCATGTCAAGAGAACGAGGCATCTTCGCCAACTTTATGGTACCTTGACACTGGTTGTAGCAACCATATGTGTGGCACCAAGGAGGCATTTTCTTCAATCAATGAATCCCACCGTACCCAAGTGAAGCTTGGAAATGCCTCTACCCTTACAGTCATCGGAAAATGAACTATCCAAGTTTCTTCAAAGGGTAAAACGCAGACCATTAACGATGTTTTTTATGTTCCTGAATTGAAATCAAACCTCTTGAGTGCCGGCCAATTACTTGAAAAGGGGTATGAAATTATATTTAAAAGTGGAGCTTGCAAGATTTATGATCAGCAGCAGAATTTTCTTGTTCAAGTTGATAAGACATCGAATAGAATGTTTCCTCTCTTTCTTCATGATTCTGTTCATACTTACTACACAGCAAAATTAAAGGAGGAAGCGTGGATTTGGCATTTCAGATATGGGCATTTTAATTTCGGTGGCTTGCGGACACTACACCAAAAGAAGATGGTGGAGGGGCTTCCTCCAATTACAATCCCATCAGGAGTTTGCGAAGATTGTGTTGTTAGCAAACAACATCAAGCTCAATTTCCACAAGGCAAAGCATGGAGAGCAAAGAAGCAACTTGAGCTAGTCCATTCAGATCTTTGCGGTCCAATCACACCGGTTTCAAACGGAGGTAAACGATATCTGATCACATTCATTGATGATTTTAGTCGAAAGGTGTGGGTATACTTCTTAAAAGAAAAGGTTCAAGCTTTCGAAAAATTTAAGAATTTCAAGAGTCTTGTCGAAAGGGAGAGTGGCAATCCTATCAAAGTTCTTCGTACTGATCGTGGAGGTGAGTACATGTCTCTTGAATTTAATGATTTTTGCATGAAGCATGGAATCCGTAGGCAACTTACAGCAGCCTATACACCACAACAAAATGGTGTATGCGAGAGGAAAAATCGAACTATTCTCAACATGGTTTGTAGTCTACTGCGAAGAAGCGCCATTCCAAAGAATTTTTGGCCAGAGGCAGTAAATTGGAGTATCCATCTCTTTAACAGAAGCCCCATACTAGCTATTTTGAATATGACTCCTGAAGAAGCTTGGAGTGGACAGAGGCCAACGATTGATTACTTCAGAATTTTTGGATGTATAGCATATGTCCATGTTCCAGATCAAAAGAGGAAAAAACTAGAAGACAATGGGGAAAAGTGTGTTTTTCTTGGAGTAAGTGATCAAACAAAAGCTTACAAACTCTATGATCTTGTAACCAAGAAAATTATAATTAGTCGTGATGTAGTATTCGATGAAAAAAAGTTTTGGCCCTGGAATGATCAAGTTCAGAGTGCAGCACCAATAACGGTTGATTTTGAAGAAATTGAGGAGACACATCAAGATCAGAATTTAATCAATAACAAAACTGATCCTGTTGAAGTGGTGATGCATCAGCCTAATTCTAGAACAGCTACAACACCTGGTGGACGCCCTCATCGCCATCGACAAAGGCTAGCTTGGATGCAAGATTATCAGGTGTCTGGAATCAATCGAAGTGAAGATCCACTAATCCATTTTGCCTTGTTCGTGGATAGTGATCCAATTACTTTTGATGAGGCAGTGAAGCATAAAAGGTGGAGAGAAGCAATGAATAATGAAATTGAAGCAATTGAGAAAAATAACACTTGGGAATTAACAAATCTTCCCAAAGGCCAAAACACTATTGGTGTCAAATGGGTCTACAAGACTAAGCTGAACAAGGATGGAGACATTGACAAATACAAAGCACGTCTAGTAAGCAAGAATTTGGAGTGGACTACAAAGAGGTGTTCACTCCGATTGCAAGACTTGACACGATTCGGTTGGTGATTGCATTAGCAACTCAGAAATCTTGGCCGATTCATCAATTAGATGTGAAATCTGCCTTTTTACATGGTGATCTTCACGAACAGGTATTTATCGACCAACCCCCTGGATATGTGAAGTCTGGTTGTGAGCATAAGGTATACAAACTAAAGAAGGCTTTATATGAATTACGACAAGCTCATCGTGCTTGGTACAGTAGAATTGAAGCTTATTTTTTGAAGGAAGGTTTTACCAGGTGTCCTTATGAGCATACTTTGTTTATTAAGGTTTTACCATGTTCTAGATCGTCTACGATCTCATTTACACAGGGAATGATAGTGCCTTGATGGAGAGATTTAAGCAATCCATGATGAATGAATTTGAGATGACAGATCTCGGCTTGATGAACTATTTCTTAGGCATTGAAGTACATCAATTTGTTGTCGGTACTTTTATTTGTCAAAAGAAATATGTACAAGAGGTTTTAGAAAAATTTCAGTTGAAGGATTGTAATCCAGTTACCACACCAACTGAAGTTGGATTAAAGCTCACCAAAGAGCCCGATGGAAAGAAAGTAGACTGCACCATGTACAAGCAAATTGTGGGGAGTCTGATGTACTTAACGACAACAAAGCCAGACATCATGTGTGGTGTTAGTCTCATTAGTAGATACATGAAGAGTCCCACTAAAAAACATCTTCAGGCTGCTAAGCGTATTCTGCGTTATTTAAAAGGGAATAAATCTTTCGGACTACTTTACAAGAAAGGAGAAAATTCAGATTTGTTTGGTTTCACAGATAGTGATTATGCAGGGGATATTGAGGATCGAAAAAGTACTTCATGCTATGTATTTATGCTTGGATCAACAGCTATTTCATGGTCTTCAAAGAAGCAACCCATTGTTACTCTTTCAACAACAGAAGCCGAATAAGTAGCAGCTACATCAAGTGCTTGTCAAGCTGTCTGGTTGAGGAAGATTCTTGCACAAATTCAGTTCGTACAGCAAGAGGCAACAACAATCTTTTGTGACAATAATTCAGCCATCAAATTATCAAAAAATCCGGTTCTACATGGGAGGAGCAAGCATATAGATGTGAAGTATCATTTTTTAAGGGATCTTTCTAAAGATGGTGTGATTGATCTTGTTTTCTGCAGAAGTGAAGATCAAGTTGCTGACTTATTTACGAAGCCCCTCAAAATTGCAACATTTCAGAAGTTAAGGAAGCTCCTTGGTGTTTGTTCGATGGATGCCTCAGCTTAGAGTGTTTTCACCTTATGTCTTGTTTAAACTGATTAGTAGCAATATCAGTTTAAGGGAGAGCATGTTAGATGTTATTTTGAATAAATTAAGTTTAGTCAAATGTTGTTTAGGAGTATTTGATTAGTTCCTATTTTCTAAGGATTTAGTATCAACTTAGTTGCTATTTTTTGTTATTTTTAGTTGTACTTCAGCCTATATAAAGGCTTGATTAATTGTTGAATAAATATGAGTTTTCTTTTTTTTATTTTCTTAACAATTTAAACATCTAAATTTTATGAAAACTCATGCCTTATATATTAAATGGTTTTTTTTTAAATTTTGTATAAATTGACGGCTTAATTACATACTTAAATATTTAAAATTTTATTGAATTTCAAACCACTTTTTGCATTGTTTTATTGAGGCGATTAGATACAACTTTAGGATTGCATGCTTGTTGTTCATAAATTCTTATAGGAATAAACCCATATTTCAAAAACAGATATCAATTATGTTTCAACAAGATTAAAAAAAAATTGAGTGACTTATTACAAGTCTCATTCTTTTGAAACCATATATTTGTCAATCTTACTATTTAGAAAATATTATCACTTATTATCATCCAAAAATTATATAAATTTTTTTTATGAAATTAAGGGTATCCTTTATACCCGTTTTATAATCCATAAAAATTAAATTTTACGATATTTTAATCCTTATAAATGCAAAAAGTGCATTAAACAACAAAAGTTAGTACCCCAAAAATATAGTGTTAGAAATTAACTAATGTTAGATCATCTTAAAAATAATATAGCACTCTTGTGATTGACTTGGTGGCAAAAGGGTTATTCACTCATAGAACCCACCTAGGTTAGAACCTCTAAGGGAGCAGTGGTAGGTCTGTATTTGGACAACTCTCTTTGGACGTAATGTATGGTGTGAGTATGCCTCTATCGTGAGTGTGTGAATACTGACCCTTTAATTTTACATTACTAACGATTTAATTGAATAGACATCAATATTATAATAGTGTTTGGTTTTGGATCACATTTCTCTCAATACATATACCTTGAAGTTCTAAAAAAATCAATACACTAACTCATATGCATGTCTTATTATTCCATCCCAACATGTCATCCAAATCCAAATCTTCGTATTTAAAGGAAAATTTGACATTTCCATTCTCAAATATTCTCCATCGCTCTTTGTCTTGAAAGGGGTCTTTTCATTTGGTCATCAGCTTCTCCAAATGGATAATTGCAGAACATAAATCAAATCTAGATATGGAAATGGGTAGATAGATTTTCTTGTTTCACACATTTCAATATTTTTTTTACAATTAATCCAACCATCGTGTGGTGGGTACATGTCAAGTTTGAATAAATTAAAAAATATCCGACTTTTGTTCCATGTAAAGGAAAAACTTTTAGCTGGTAAAATACATATTAAAAAGGATGGTGTTATGAACCAATATGATAAAGGTAGATTGAAAAAAAAAATCAAGATGGAAAATGATGACCAAAATGTTAGTTTGAAGTAGAGGATTAAGATAGAAATTTTAAATATATTTGTAATATTATGAGTATTTATTTTTAAATTAAATTTTATTTGAACTTTTAGAAGGTGAATTCTTAATTTATCTTCATTTTTATTCCATTGTTATTTTTAATACTTTTAAATTATTTAATTTGATCATATTTGATAGAACTTGATTTATAACAATGTTATTTGGTTTTAAATTTTTTTTAAAAATGTAAAATGTTAAAATAATTTTTAATACTAAAATTTAAAAATTGAAAACAATATTTTAACATGAATACATTAAAAATATATTTTTTATTCGATAATAAAATAAAATTTTGTAATTTTAATACATTTGTATCTATTATTATTTATTGGTGCTCATATTAAAATTAAATCAAATTATAATCTTAATTCTCAAATTTTGAAAGTTTAATGTTAAAGATATTTACATAATTTTTGGAGATAGAGTTCTTTTTTGACGTTTATTCAAACTCATAATACACTTTCATTATAACTTAAACTATTGAATTTAATCAATAAGCAATATCTTATTATTTTATTACATCAATTTTGTAAAATATCAAAAGTATAGATCTATAGTATGTCTATCTTGTAAACACTGTAATGCGAATTTCTTTAATATTGTACAAAAATAGTAAAAATGTAAGGCACAATTACTTTGTAAAACAATTATTTTAGCCTTTCATTTTTTTTTTTAGCCTCTTTTGTCCATGACCATATCTAGGCTAACTCCGGACCCAAATGTGTTTAAATTTCGACCTATTATGCAACTGAAAAGAGAGAAACTCATAAACATGAAAGTGTGGTTGATGCATATGGCGTAGAAGGAATTTTAAAGGAGACAATAAACCAATTATTGGTGGATTTGGATAATATAGTTATCCACTAATGGATGACAACTGTACTGCTCCTCACTCCTTAATTAACAATTTAGAGTTGGGATTATAATCTCTACATCTATAAAATGGCTGGAATCAAACAATCAGAGTCCTCACTATTTGTTACCCTGTTATTCATATAATATACATATATGTATTTTCCTTTGCTCAAAGTATCTTCTTCTTTGTTTTTAAAAAATGTTTTGTGTGGTTTACTGAACTACAAGTAGAGTGATAAATTATTGTAGTCGAAAGTAGAATTAAGTTGAACCTGAAAAATGTTATGATGGAAACCAATCCTAACAACGAGCGAGGATGCAGTAAAACCCTAACAATGCAATGGGCGTGAAACGTCAGCCCAACACCATTAAAACATCTAAATATGCCATTTCCAACACAACAAAATGGGCCTACTGAAAGCGTTATTTATTTCAAATGCAAATAAGGCTTTGGTTTAATTATATAAAAAAAGGGTATGAGTTCAAGTTTTAAGTTGTAGATTTATTTTGGTTGTGTGAATATATAGAAAGATGTTTAATTTGAGATATGGGATTGTAGAAGGAAGGGTGAAACTTGTAAGTTTGGTGGGGTTGTCAACGCTTGAAATGCCCTACTATTTTGAGATACTTCAATTCAGAACATCAAATTTGACTCATACAAAGAATCAGCATATTGGAATAGACAAACCCATTCTCAATTTCTTTTCTTTTTCGCAACACTAATAAGTGCAATACTTGGTTTTTCTGCTCAACAAGTTGTCAATTTGGGTAGGCTATGTTTCCCCTTCCCTTAGCGCCCCCCCCCCCCAATTAACCCTTAAACGTTGGAACTCAAAAAAAAAAAAACAAAATCATGTATGAAACACAACTGATCATTAATAAACCCACCGCTCCTGCTTCACAAGATTGAATAAAAAGTTGGGTCTCGTGCCCCTCATTTAATCCCCCCAACTCTATTTTTGCATTAATAATTCCGACTTGTTTTGTTAACCAAGACACGCCAAAGCAAGAGGTGCCTTCCTTTCTCAAATTTCCAGCAAGACAATTGCAATAACTAGGAAACTAGTGAAGAATCTACCTCTACCTCTCCCATCTTTTTGCCTTTACCACCACCAACAAGCACCAGCTTGTTTGAGAATGTTGAATCATTGCTCTGATTAAAACACAGCATATGCACACATAAAAGTTCGAATTAAAAAAAAAACCGGTAACTTTGCTTCCAGTGTCGGCAAACTAAAAAGGACACTTCTTTTTTGTGCGAGTGATATATTCTCTGCCAACTATTACATCAAACTAGATGGCAGTGTTTTCAAGATAATTGCAATCTTTGATCGGTAATTTTCCAATATCAGGTGAAAAATCATGATTCCAGGTTGAAAACAGATTTCATCTGGGGACCATACCCTATCCATTGCAAGATACAATACTTCTTTTGAAATTTAATTGCACAATTTATGAAAGAAAATGACATGGATACAACCACGAACTAACTTACATAAACTGTTATATGACAACATCACTGCCATAAGAAATTGATGAAGACCAACTTCCGAACCCACATTGATGCGTCGTTTGTTGCAGAAATCAAATTTTATTACTTGTCCATAAACCTTTTGAGAGATTTATCAGATATAATAGTTATGGGTTTCAGTTCTTCAACGTTCTTCAACTCTTTCTTATTTGTATTTAAAAAGAAAAAGGGATACGATGATGACCCTTGGGCTTGAAGAATCTAAATGGAGTAAATAACACTACGTACATTGACCCTCCTACCGCACCATCTACCACATTTACAAGAAACTTCAAGTGAGAATAACATTGAAAATCATCATAATCACAAATGCCCTTTCCATCAACCACAATTCTTTCTTTTAAAACCAACTTCCAATTACATATAAAACTTTTAAAAAATTTATAGAGTACAAAAGATTGAGCATGAAAAATCAGAGAAGCAAATGCAGTCGCCAAGAGTTTAGTTACAAACCTGTTTATAGGGGCATTTCCCTTCCTAAATCAGCTAAGGTTCATCAAATGCTAATGAAATTACAAACGAAAATACACCATACAGTACACCAAACCCGAAAAAACAGTAAACACAATCCATTTATAAATATGGAAGTAACCTTAAATACATCACACAAGCCTAATGAGTTAAAACACAACTTAAGGGCTTTATATTATTAGTGCAAGGAATCTACGTTCTTACTCAGCTCTTCCAGCTTCTTCATCCTCAACCTCTCACTTTCGCTCACCAGCTGTTCAATCAGTTAAAACATATAACAACAAGGTGAGATCATTTCATCACTAACCTCCATTCATTTATTTCATTTTTGCCATCTTTAATTTTGTTTTTTACATTACAATATAGATACTAACCTCCATTAATTTTGTGATTAGCTGTACTTTTTCCTTGTTCTTCTCGTTAAACGCCTCGAGGGCTTCCTTGTATTCCCTTTCCTGTAACATATTTCAATACCACCATAGCTCTCAAAGGTTTGATAATATGAATACAATCACAATTAACGGAAAAAGGTTCAAATGGCCTCAAAGTATGGCAAAATTTTACCTTTTTCTGGCAGGTGTGGCCTAGTGGCTTCAATTCTTTGTTAACTGCATCAATCTTCTTTCGGACCACAGCAACTTCCTTCCTCATAGGATCTGCCAGTGCTTCAAGCTCCTGAAATATTTACAATGAGACAAAGCAGTACTACTATTATTATTACTATATGGAATTAAGACCAGCTCTGAGGCTAATCTTGTATGTTTCAAGATAGCAACCTCTTTATAAGGCACCCTTGATCTATTAACTCTGATAGTTGTTTATGAAAAAAAAATGGGAAGACCCAAAATTAACTGAAAATTTCATTTTTTATATATATATTAAGACCTTTAACTGCAAATCTGACAGATAACAGGCTGCTAATTTCCTAAAGAAATACATTATAAGTACATCTTTTTTTCTTTTTACTAAACAACTCAGGGAGGAGCAACCTCCTTTTCCACAAGGAAAATACATCAAAAGGTTAAACCTGAAACACCCTTTTTCAGAATTTCAAAAATCCACCTCAGAGCAAGAATTTTTACCACTATGTGAGCCTCTAAACTCTGTATTTTGGAGAAATTGACCAAAAAAAAACTAAAAAGCATACTTGTTAAACATTAAAAATTCAATTTTTCCAAGTCAAAATCAAGGAAAACGTTTTGCTTTGGGAAAAAAAGGAAAATTTTGATAGAACAAACCTCACGAATCGAGGCCAAACGTTTCGTTTCCTCTTCAACACGGCCTAACTGAAGCTGAACTTTTTCTCTAACCTCCATCTTCTTCTTTTCAATCTCCTCTTCTTTGGCTCTGAAAGTAGAAAGCGCAGACTTTGAGATCTCCTCATCTTCCTTAGACAAATGACTGCTAAAGCTGAGACTCCCAGAGTTTTGAACCGTTAACTGATTTTGGTGCTGAGGCTGCTGCTCAGTCTGCATCATCTTCCCTAACTCCAGTTTCTTCACACAGATATTTTTTTTTTAAAAAAAGAAAAAGAAAAAGAGAAACCCTCCTGCAACCTTGAATTCCTCTCTTTATTATCTTCTTGCTTTAGCTTTTGCTTTTGAAATGATAGCTTGTGTTTCTCTCTCTCTTCTTTTGTTCTCCTGTTGAGAAGTGCTTATAAACAATGATAGCCTGTTGGTTAACCCCCTAAACTTTGGTTTTGTGAGCCAAGAATAATAGTAAAAAAAGATAAGGCAAGGGTTTTTGTTTTTTGGTAGAAAAATGGAATAATAGAAACAAAAAAATTTAAAGAATAAAAGGTGAAGCTGAAATGACCCAACAGCCAACCACTGATAAAAGATTGGGAAGATTTCAACTTTTACTGAAAGAATAAGAAGAGTTTTTGTCCCTTGAAATTTTGAAAACCCCAACCCCACATCATTCTCCTTTTATCAAAATTTCCTCTCTTTTTACCCCTTATCTTTCTCTCCATTCAGTATTTTTTTTTCACCACCTCTTCTATCCCACCATTTTAACTTTTCTTTCTTTTGGGGTAAAACACATTTTTTTTTTACAATCCCATAGTATGAAAGATGTAAGTGTGAATTTTTATGGATAATGTAAAAAATAAGATAAACGCATCGCACTAACTATTTAGACCCGCACTGAAACTTAATTTGGATTTATTTAAAATTAAATAAATTATTTTATTTTTAAAATTAAATCGGCTAAATATTCATACCTACTCCCAACAATATTAAAAAAAATCAACAATCATGACAAAAATGTTGAAGGGTAAATTATATTAATACTCACTTAATTATTAAAATATTTTTAGTTTAATAATTCAACCCTAACTTTTTTTAAATTTAATCATTAATACTATCAATATTTGACGATTAAATTTATTGAATTTTTTTTAACTAAGAACAAGTTTATAGAATCTATAAACATTAAAGACTTAAATTTTTTTTATTATTCCAATAAAAAAGGATACACCATTATTCGGTTAACCATAGACGATGCAAAAACACAGGCTAGAACCTTGGCCCTCAAAAATATGAAAAAAAATTGTTTAATCCTTTCAAAAATGATGAAATTATAAATTAATATATGTAAAGTTATACTTTGACTTTTTAAAAAAATTATAATTCAATCCCAACCCCTTAAAAAGAATTTTAGTTTCACTCAAGCCATTAATAATTTAACGGAGAAGTGACTAAAATATCAAATATCGACAACATTAGTGATTAAATTGAAATAACTAAAGGGAACTCTAACTTCCATTCCATCACACTCGTAGATTTCTCGTAATTACAACCACGTAATGACTTAAATAAAACTTGTTCAATGATGCGAGCTACAACTCTACCTATTCAAGTTTTAATTTGAAATAAATTGAATCAAGCATGTCAGTTTAGATGAATGGAATCCAAAGGGTCAAAGGTGCATTTAGGAGCTTTTCTTGGGCAAATACGTAGTTTTCATATCTGCAGGTAAACCGACGATTTCAATGCCTCCTCCAAATTCTCGTTTCGTCCAAATTAATTTAACTCTGAAAATAAAGAAAAATTATAACTTACATTTGATTTGCAGGCATTTTGACGTTTATTATTATTGAATGGAAATTGATTTGTCACGTACGATACATTAGTAGATTTGTGAGTGAAATGTCCTTCATCATGATATCGATGTTTTTCTTTTGTTTTCAATTTTTAAAAAAATCCAATCATACGGGAATTTAGTAAATCTTCTAATTAAGCTTCAATTTAACTAAGTGTATTTACTAAATTATGCTGCACTCACCCTCTACGTATCCTTATATTATATTTAAAATAAATAAGTATAATGATAGGTATAACAAATTTGTAGCTTGGTTTTTTATATTTTTTAAAAATCCTGGATGGGAATGAAACTGGATGTGCCAAATATTATTTTAAAAATTATTACTACTTTCATCCACCCCTCTGCTACATTTCAATTAGCTTATACCTGTTGTGTTGGATATGGATGTTTTGTAGGTTATTGTAGATGTGTTAAGAGCAATACCTTACTTTAAACCCAGGTAATTATTGGATCCGATCATTCTAGATTCGTGTTTAAAATATAGAATGTTTTTGGTACGGGGGGGTGCATTGGCGGCAGCTAAGCTAAACTTTTGACAAATATGACCTACTTTCCACTCTGGGCTTTCAACAGTCTCAAAATGAAACAAGAAAAGTAAAAAGTAAAAGCCATCCATCTGGCCTTTAAAGCGCAGCACCTATTAGACGTCACCAGGCGTGCACAACTTTTATTCACAATAATAATATTAGCAAAAGATTTTCATTTTCTTAAGATCCATTCAAACATTTTCTCTCCCTATTCCACCAATATAAAAGCTTTACTCAAAATATATGACCTTTAATTATATTACAAATTTAAGCTTAAAACAATCATATTTTGTATCATCAATCATTTTCCCTTAAAAAAAGTGAATCCAGTTTCCAACAATGGAGAACTTCCTTTAAAACCCATAAATAAAAGCAAATGATTTTTTTTTTCCCTTGGAGTTATAGTGCACTCAAAAAATATAAAAAAGAATGGCAGCAGCATAAGCAAAATATGAGGGAGGGAACTGGAACACCGATGACTTGCTGTCAGAGCTTATTATTTTACAAATGTAGCTTTTACATTCTTATTTTGGTTGTCTTCTTTTTGACTTTACTTCAGATTTTATTTTGGTTTAATACCTTCATCAATTAAATAATAAATCTGAATATCTTTGGTGTAATCTACTATTTCTTTTGCCATCTCTTTAATCAGTTTAAGTTGTACCTCAATTTTTCAAATATTTTAATTATATTTTAATATTAAAAATTTAACGTAGACTAAAACCGAACAAAAGAGTGAACAATCAAATTCTTGTAAAATCTTTGATTTATCAAACTCAAACGCATTAATTGTTGCTTTGAATTTTGACTCATTTTTAATTGTTTCTTTTTTCAAAAGTTTCAAAAAATAAACAGTTTTAACAATATTAAATAATAATTATTTATTTATATATTTGATGTTGCAAGTTGTTTTTTGAAAGACTGAAAACCTACGGCTTGGGCAACAAGCAAGTTATCAAGAATGAAAAACAAAAAAAAAAAAAAATTAAAAGAAGAATCACAATGTTCAAACCCAAGAAAATAAGAACAGATAAAAATAATGTTAACAAAGATTTTCCCACCAACTCAAACAATTGCTCTAACCAATAAGTAAAAAAAAAAAATCCCATTTATTGTGTTTAAAAATAATTGGTAGAACGTGGCACTCTGGGAATTAGTTTTTCTTGTTTGGAGTTTGGATGATTGGGGGCTAAATTAATGTGAGGTATTATTTTTATTGATTTTGGTGGGAATTGATTGGAATCAATAAAACTTGTCAGGAATTGAGAAGATAAATATAATTTTCAAAAGAAAACAAAATCCCAATTAGCTAACATTTCTAAAATACAAAGTAGGATTGCGTTAAGACAAATTAGCGATTGCGATGAATGCGTGCACAAGTTTTGGCCTTTTTCTCCATAAATAATGATTATCCGAAAAAAGGAAAGAGAGTTATAATTGAAGCCCAACCAGAAATTGAGATGGGTAATTGTTTGATCCAATTAAGTGATTTGGGTTTTTTGTTGGATATGTTTTGGGCTTAATGCCTTAAGATTTATTTCATTTTGAGTTTAGGCCCAACCATTTAAGATTCTTGTTAAAACAGATCAATTTTACTGCTCCTTGAAATAATTATTATAATTCTAACAAAGTAATGTTTCTTCAATTTTTCATAATTAAGACCTCCTATTTATGGATTTAATAGAATAAAACATATTTTAAAGTATATTTAAATTTTTTTACAATAATATATTGAAAATTTAAGTTTTAGCTTCATAACAATGTTTAAGAAATACTATTAAATAGCTATACATTTAAAGTTTCTTAAAAATAACTTGAATTTAAATATTCGATTATAACATACAAATTGGGTAGTCTCATGTTGCAATTTTTTTTTTCTGCATGATTTGAAGAGACACTCGTTGATTCTTATTTTGTTGAACGTTATGATATGGCTGTCTCCAATTAAATAAATATATCTTTATGCATATTAGATAAAAATTCAACTTTAGCATAGCCAACTAATTAAGATTGTGAATCATTTGAGTAAAATAACCGTATACCAATTGTCCATCTAAGATATCTAAATATGTACTTGATTATATTCTAATGTCTACGTGTTGGAGAATAGTTAAATCTTGCTAACAAACTTACAATAAATGTTATATCCAATCATGTATATAAATTCTCTCATGGAACTAAGATATGATACTTTAAAACCAATGAGTTTTTTTTATTTATCATTTTCACAAAAACGAAAGTGGACTTTATTTACCTCTGCTATCTTATGTCCACTTTCTTTTTGATATTTTCTATATAGGATAACTGATAGACATGAATCTCATCTTTTAAATACTCAATGTAACACCTTACATTCGACTCAGTTAGTGGATCTGCATAAAAAATGCTACGTTCAAATGTCAAAACAACCTATTTTACTATTTCATTTTATTGAAATGGTAGTGTAGTGGTAAAATTATTTTAAGAAAATTTCGACAATATTTCTGCTTATTTTACGTAAAACCCCCTGCAAAACTTAGATTTCACAGTATATTCATATTCAAATCATCTCGCAAATCAATTCCCAACACTTCAATATTCCGAAACATACTACAAACTAGGTATATTACATTAAAACCATTTAATTAACTAATAATATTATGATTATAGCAACCAAAAATTAATTTTTTTAATGCCACAAATACATATTTATAGCCAAATGACTTTACTAAAAACCAAGTACATGCCAACTTGAAACAAAACAAAATATGCGAACTTTGTTGAGTCTAGGATTTGTCGGTTGGATGCTGATGACTCTGAGTACAAAATCTCAAAATACACGTAACTTGCATATGAAAACAAGACTATTCGGTGAGTATTAATTTCAAATGGTATTACTATAACTTACTCAATATAGCATGAAATGTAAATAATTGGACTCAGTTGATTTATTTCTTCCTTGGATCAACTCAAGTATGTTTCATATCAAAATTTATCCACTACATTAATATACACATGTATCCCAAACAAACCAAATGCAATATTATAACTAGCCAATCTATTTTAACGAACTTATTAACACTTTTTGCTAACAATGTATGCAACCTTATTAGATTTTGTCTCAATTTGTCATATTGTATTACATTACCAATTTGAATCTAACCATTCTTCTTGGTCAATATTGATGTTCGCTAATACATAGCTTAGATTCGAACTAATTTACGGATCCTATTAAAACTATAATTCGGCACTCAGTGCCTCATCGATACGTCCCCGAACTAAACAAATTGCGTCCAACGCTCATCGATTAATCCAAAGCAATAATCGTGCCCAGCACTCGTCGGTATGTCCAATGGTTAGTGCTTCCAACGCTCATCGACCTATAGTCGAAGTAATTTCATATCGATACATCCGACGTAAACAATTTGCACCCTACACTCAACGGCTCAGCCGAAGAAGTAGTTGTGAAAGCCACAGTTGGGACGTTCGAATGAAAATGCGCCTAGCACTCATCGACTTATAGTCAAAACAATTATTATTACTATTATTTTACTTGATACTATAACTCATTAATTATTCTCAACTTTGCCCAATAATTACTACAACAACCCGTATTCTAATTTTATTCTAAGTTCAATTTCCATTCTGTTGATCTCAACAACAACTCTTCCGTTAAATGTCATTTCATATAAAACATGGCATGACTTGTCTCATATACAAGCCAAATGTGCAACTTTAAAAAAGTATACTATTTCAAATTTTTATACAATTTAACTCTTTTATCACAATAATCAATCTCAATATTGTATTTCTATCCAACCACTCATGTGCAACTTCCTTTTATTTGTCAACTTACCTGACAATGAAATTAAAAGGAAAAATAAATAATAAGTTGAGTTGTTGTGATTCTTACAAGGAATTTCGAACTATTTGTCAATGATTTTAGCTTTTTCCTTCTCTTTTGAAGAAACCAGATTGTCAGTAGCTATGAATTAACATAATCAAATAGCACCATCAATAATTCACTGAATTCACAATCAATTATTATCTTAAACAAACTTTACATTTCATTCAATTTAAATTCTTAAACCGAAACAAACATAACTCTCCATTCTAAGCGTTGATTTATAATCCAACTTCATTTTCTTCTATTTTAGACCCTTTATTATTAATTTATAACAAAATCTCATAACAACTCTATAATACCCCTAACCCGTATTCGTCACCGGAATAAGGTTACGGAGTTTTACCGGAATATACAGATCAAATACAGACATTTCATATTATTTAACATTCATATCAAAATTATTCATAAAGTCTCTTATATGAGTCATCGAGACTCAAAACATGCATTAGAAACAAGTCGGGACTAAACAGAGTACTCAGAAAATTTTTTCAAGGTCTAGGGACACACGCTCATGTGGTCAGGCCGTGTGGCTCACACAGCCATGTGACACACCCGTGTCCCAGGCCGTGTAGGCATTCAAAATAGGGCACACGACCGTGTCCCAGCCCATGTTTGTACCCGTGTAACTCTTTGACTTGGGTCACACGGCTAAGTCATACGTCTGTGTGCTAAGCCGTGTGAAAAATCCTGAGCATTCTGTTTTGAAATCTTAAGATGCAGGGGACACATGGCCCATGTGCTGGGCTGTGTGTCACACACGACTGAGACGCACACTCGTGTCTCTACCCGTGTGGACAAAATAAGATCATTTCCAAGCCATATTTCTTACCCAAACTTGCCTTGCACCTACATTATCACTCTAACACATTCACAAGCTAATCCAAGACATTCAAATCTAACAAAAAATCAAGTCTTATACATGATATATCACTTCATAAATCCATATTTCCAAACTTACCTATTTGGCCAAAATTGCATATAAACAATACTTATAAGATTACTAACAAATCAACCATATCAATCTCACACCAAACATGATATAGGCTTATATATTTACACAACAAAACTTATTCATCACAAGCCATTCCAATGGCTAAATTCAACCAAACACATACATGCTATTCTTGACCACTTTTAGCCTATACATGCCATTATAATCTAAGATTTAATTAACTTTTTATACCGAAACGAGCTGATGGATAGTGTAAAGTATCTCCACCAAGCTTTTAACCCAACGAGCTTCCGAAGTACTATAAAACAGAGTAAGATTTTAATGCTTAATAAGTTCGTATAACAGGAAATTAACTTACCATTCATTTACATTTAAGGTAAGCATACAAAAATGCATCCAAGCAAATTTGGCTAATGGCCTAAACACACAACTTCATCAAACATATTAGTCAAGTATTTCGTGTGAACATCAAGAATTAGGGATGAGCTCATCAAATATGGCTAATGGCCTAAACACACAACATTCAATTTAAGCATATAATTATACAATTTAGTTACACGAACTTACCTCGACAATGTTCGTGAATACAAAATATACTAATCCGATACTTTATCTTTTCCTCGATCCAATTCCGTATTTTGTCTATCCGGATCTATACGAGTAAATTTAACTCAATTTAATACAATTCATAATCAATTCAATTTAATTCACATCCTAGGAAAAATTATAATTTTGTCCCTATACTTTTGATTAATTACAATTTCATCCTTAGACTCAGAAAATAAAATTCATGCAATTTAATCATTATTCCAAGCCTAGCTGATTTTTCCATTTATCTATAATAGTCATTGTATTTCACAAAAATCAGAATTTTCCCATGAATTTTACATCTTTTCAATTTAGTCATTAAATCACAATTTCATGAAAACTCACTTTACAAAAGTTTTTTTTATCTATCAATAACCTTTCATTTTCTACCATAAATTTCATAATTCATGCATATTCATCCATGGAAAAACCCTAGTACTTCGATAACTTTACAAATTAATCCCGAGATAGCTAGATTAAACTATTACGATCTCGGAAACATAAAAATTACTAAAAACGAGACAAGATTACTTACCCAATTAAGCCAAGTAAGCTTCCTTGAATTCTTTTCTCTCAGCTAGGGTTTTCATAAAATTTTTTTGGGAAAGATGATGAAAGAGATGCTATTTTCATTATTTAATTACTTATAGTCTTTTATTATTTTTACTTTCCAATTTAGTCATTTTCTTTTCTTAAATTTCCATGGATGAATCATCATACTTATCTACTAACTCTTCTTAATGGTCTATTTGTCATATAAGGACCTCCAATTTTGAATTCCGTAGCTATTTGATACTTATAGCTACTAAAACTAAACTTTTGCATTTTATGCAAATTGGTCCTTTGATCAATTAAACATGTAATCAGTAAAATTTCCTAACGAAATTTTTATACGATATTCCTATTACACAGTAGACCATAGAATAATTTTAAAATAATTTTTCTTACAAACTCAGATTTCTGGTCTTGAAACCACTGTTCTGATTTCACTAAAAACGGGCTGTTACAAACTCTACTTGATATCCATTTTATTTTCTTAGGTAAAAATCTAACATCTAACTTCAAAAATCTAGTCATTTTTCATGTATATACTAAAAATCTATCAATTTAATATTAAAAACATAGAAAAATTATTAATGGTAACTTTCTAAAACCTTAACAGTTTTATAAATTGATACACAAATTAGTTAAATTATGATTCCTCGATCTTAAAAACATAAAATTTATAAGAAATGTAATAAATTACACTTATCAATTTGTGGGTTAAAGTTTGAAAACCCTAGGCAAATCTATTATGTTTCTTCTCTCTTTTTTCTCTCGTGGAAGGATGGAGAAGACATCTTCCCTCTCATTCCTCTTAAACTATTTTAACATTATTATTATTTTTTATAATAAATAAAAACACATAACAACCATCTTTTTTTAGCCACAAATTTGGCATTTTTATTGTCATCCAAAATTTTTAGTCTATTAGCAATTCTAGTCCCTTTAACAATTTTTAAATTAAAATTTATAGCGATCTAAATTTACAATTTAATCCTTGGATTAGATTAAATACTCAAATCAAATAAATTACATATCCTCAATTCAATTCATTTTAGCATAACTCCGTAAATATTTTTATTAATTATTTATAGACTTGGTTCATTAAAATGAAACCCAAAATCGTACTTTTCGACACCACTGTACCGGGTTGTTACACTCAAACTACACAACTTGAGAAACTTTATTTTTCGAAGATATTTTTCAAATCAGTCCTTTAAATATTTCACTACATTTTGAAGCTTTAGAAGAGTTCCAATAGTATTTAAATTGTCAATATAAACATTAATTATAAAAAATTTTGATCAAGTTTTGTTTATAAAACACATAGACAAATTGAATTATTTTTATAACTTTCTTTCAACAAATACTCACTAATACGATTATACCATATATGTCAAATTGTTTTAATATATAAGGATTTCTTTAATATGAGTGAGCAATTTTCTTGAGAAATCTTATATCTTTCTAGAATTTTAAATCCTTTTAAGGATTTTCATACAAATATGTTGCAATAACACCCATCAAGTGTATATCAAGTTTTTCATGTATTGCGAGACTAACAATATGTCTAAATTTGTTTGCATCTACCACATGAGAGCACATCACTTCATAATCAATTCTAGGCTTTTGTGAAACCTAGTGTCCTACAAATCGTGTTTTATATCTTACAATTTTATTTTTCTCATTTCGTTTTCGCACAAATGCCCATTTATATCCTACAAGTCGACACATTTAAGGTTTTGGATTCCAGGTCCAAAAAAATAACGTTTAACAAGTAAATTCAATTCTATTTGAATTACGTCTTTTGAATTTAGTCAATTTTCTCTATTTCGACATTCTTCAACAGATGTAGGTTCAAGATCCTTATTTTATATTGTTATTTTAGCAACAATATTATAAGTAGAAATGTTTTCAACAATTATGTATTTTTTGTTTTGGTTCTATCTTTTTCTCATTGTGACGTAATTTATTGTGGTCTTTTCATTTTCAATTATTTGAATCTCTTTTAGAGTTTTATAATTAGTTATGTCGAGTTTTTTCAATAGCATTTGCCTTCACTATATAACCATAATGATTGTTTATTATTTTTCTTCCACAAGATTTTTATCTTTGGAACCTATTGATCTAACATGTTTCCTTTCATTTTCTCTAACAAGTTATCCTACTAGCATATCGATTCAAATTAGAGCATTTTCCATTAGTATTTGAAACTTGGTTACCTCTTAAGATTAGTAAACATACATGGCAAAAAATTTGTAATAAAATAACTTTTCTTTTGCACTTTTTATTCGCACTACTTTGTACAAGGATTTATATAAAATAATGATAATCCATTCAAAGTAGTTAACTCATCTAGTTGTTTATTCTCTCCCACTTTTGTTGAGAAAAATATTTTATCAAAATTACAATAATCGATAAATCATGTCATTACTGAATCTTCAATTATTACTTCAAAATATTTAATAATAGAAAGAGATTTATAGCCAATAAATTTCTAAACCTTCTTTAAATATTCATTTTTACATTATGGTAGAGTAATTGAACATATATCGCACATCTATAAATTTTAAAATAAAAAATATTTAACTTTAGATCAAAAGCTAATGTAAAGTATATGTTTTAATTTATTGACTTAATGCATACAAAGGATGCTACATGAAAAATTTTATATCTCTATATTTTCATAAATAATGATTTAGCTATTAATTATAAACATTTAATTAATAATTTAGTAAGCCATTTTGTGGACAAACAACAAGCTTTGCAATAGTTGCTCCAACAAACATACAAAATTAATAAGACAAATGCTTTTAAGTGCATAATCTTGAATTTACTTGGGACTTTGTGGATGGTCCCTCTATCAACCAACATCAACAAGTGGCAACACCAAAGAACTTTTTTTGAGACAAAATGAAGAACAAAATTTGTGTAAAGGTTAGACAAGTGTCACCATTAGAAAGCAAGACAAAACCTTCTAATACCATTACAAGATAAAACAAAGCTTGAAACCAAGCAAAGAACAAAATTAGTTGACAAAAGTTTCACATGCGATGGCATAGCAAGATACAACCAATGTTAAAACACAGCCTGAGATACTTGTTTGTAGATATGTGTATAGGTTAGGTACACCCATTCATCTAAATTTTTTCTCAAATTTATTTATATTTGTAAATAATTGTTAATATTTATATTATTTTCATTTATGAAAATTTTATTATGGGCAACTTAACAAATTGTTAATGTTTCCATTGTAATATTACATGTTATTATAGATTTAATTTTTTATACGTTATAAATTACATAATATGCAAAAAAAAATTATTTAGTATACAAGTGATGAAAATTTTTAATTGTCATGTATCCTTAAGTTGCATTTAAAAATAATTGAATTAATATGACATATGGTCAAATTTCAATCTCACTTGTTGAGTTAAAAATTTTCACTACCTCTGTACTAAATAATTATCTTATTTAAAAATAAAATAAAATGAAATAGTTTATTATAAAATTAAAAAATGAGTTGGATCGGATTAAGCTTGAGGTTAGAATGCTTAAGTTGAACCTAACTCATGTTTTAAATTGGTTTAATTTTTTTTGTCAAAGCCTATTTTTTGATTTAATACTTTGATCCTTATCAAAATCTGTACACCCTTTTAAATTTAAATGAATAACTTAACCTTTGAACAAATTAACTTTTAGCATGCGAATATATAATTAAAGGTATTCATGGGCTAGGCTGGGTTAAGTTCAGGTCGGGCCTAAGCATAATATTAATACATTTTATTTTTGTATAAGCTCTCATTGGCTCGAAATATGAGCCTAAAATTTTGCCCAAGTTCACTCATATTTATAAAAGGCTAACCCAAACATATTTTTGATCCTTTGATATTATTTTCTTAATTGTTAAAAATATATTTATATTAATTTAATATTTAATAATTTTATATGATTTTTATTTATTATAATTTTGTATATAGTAATCTTAATTTTTTTAATGTTTATATTATAATAGTATTATGTATTATTATAGATTTAATTTTTATGTGTTACAAAATTACATTATATATAAAAATAACATAATATAAAACATTACAAATTTGAAAAGTGGAATTAGCTCGGGCTTTAAAAATTTAATTCCAAACTTGACCTATATTTTAAACAAGCTTACTATTTTTATTCAAATTTTTCAAATTTTGAATGAATTTTTAAGTTATCTATAAACAAATCCAGATAAATAGGTAAAATTAGTTGTTATTTATATATGACAAATATTAATAATTTTTTTGTTGATGATTGATGATTAATATAAGCGATGAATGATCCTCGTCTTTTCTAAACTCGAGAGATCGAAGCACCTTCTTATTATTAGCTTCTTTGTTTTTTAAAGGAAATGGAAATGGTGCGAAAGAGGAAGGCACGTCAAGGCACGTGAGGGGTGGGGGGGGGATGGCGTGCCGGCGTGCTTTACTTTATCCTACAGAAAAAGGTTGAAAAAGGAGAGGGACCCACGTGAGCAGCTCTACTTTTGTCTTTGTGTTTTCTGACATCGTTCCTGCCATTTTGTGTCAGTCACTGACGTATTTATCTGCTTCAGACATGTGACCCTTGTATTTTTTTCATTTTCCACTGTTCTTTTAAGTTGTTCGAGTAAAGACGAAATAAGTGACGTGGATTTTGGTAGTAGTTGTAGGATTCCCTTTCGAGATCCGTACATGGTGAGTGCAGTTGATCCAAGATTGTTTTCTTTCTTCTTCTTACAAATAATAAAATTTATGTAACTATTCATTTATCTTCTTATGTAAAACTATTCGTAGAGTGTGTTATGCCTTTCTTTCACTTCATGTATGAAAAGAAAGCGTATGTTTTAAACAATATAGGTGTTCACATATATAGTATTTGATACATTCATATATATAGTTTCTCCTATGTATGTACTTGAACACGAAGAAGAAGAACAAATATAAACTTGTTTTCTTTTTATTATTGTCTTTGGGAAATACATGGAATTTTTAGTTGGGGGGTGTAAATGCAGGGTAATCTTCATGTTAAGTTAAAGCATATCTGCAGAATAAGACACATCTTTGACTGGAAAGACAAACCAGAAAAGCCTGAGGTCGGCCTCTGTCGGCTCCATCAAAATCCTAAAATATATTATATCTACTCATTTTAATATACAAACCGTCCCTGGTTTAAGAATGTAATTACGCTTAAAATAGAAAAAAGTTAAGACAAGATTAAATTAAACCGTAATTAGCCTCTGTCAGTCAGACTAATAATATCTCAGCAGCTATTGCTGTTTATGTTTTGATGTGATTGTGTGTGTGTTGAAAACTTGAAATGAGTTCCACCGCACTATCTTAAATGGATGGAGTCCTTCTTCCCCACTGGTCTCTCAAAGAGGAGCTTAAAGAAAAAGTGGTATTTCCAATGCAATGTGCAGAGGCAGAAAAAACTGCAGGTTAATAAGCTTCTCTCCTTTCTCTCTCAATAGGATTTATTATTATAGATATTTTAATAATTTTTTTGAGGGTTTCTTTTACTTTTTCGGGCGCTCAACTGTCTTGTCTGACAGTCTTTTATTTTTTCTTCTCAAGTGTCCCAAGGGTTCTCCACTGGGTCATAAGCAACTTTGCAGGTTTCATGTCAGAACATAGTTTCTCTTTTTTTTTCCCCTATTCTATATCACTCTCTTTCCTAAGGATGCTATGCTATCTGCCAAAATTTTATATATAAAAGAAGGAACCTGCCTGCAAAAGCTTAACCCAAACTTTCTCTTCACAGATACCCCAACACCAGATAAACAAAGTTGTCTATTAAGAACCCTAAACCCAAACCCAAACCAAAAAAGCAACTAAACTACAACTCTTTTATCTTTATCTCTCACTCACTCTCTCTCCATGGACTTGCATCTGAAGCAATGGAGAAACCAGCATGAGTCAGAGCAACAACCTTCTGCAAAGATACCAAAACTTCTACTTGACCTTGATGCCCCTCACCACCACCACCACCACTCACAACAGCAACAGCAACACGCATCCTCTGAACCATCTGCTCTCCCCTTGTTTGTATCTGAATCCAACAGCAAAATCAGCGGCAGCCTGTCAGCACCACTTCCTGATTCCAACAGCAGTAAGATTTTTATTCCTTGGCACCCTTTTGTTAGCAGAAAATTTCCACCTCCCCGGTTTGGAAAGTTTATAACTTAGTGGCTTGGTTTCATCCAGCTCCTTGATGTTGTGAGTTTCCTTTTTAGTAGGAATGGGAAGCTATTTCAGCTTGGCTCAGTGGCAAGAACTGGAGTTACAAGCATTGATCTATAGATACATGTTGGCAAGCGCTGCTGTTCCTCCCGAACTCCTCCACCCAATCAAGAAAAGCCTTCTTTACTCTTCCTCCTATTTCCTCCACCATTACCAGCCAGCTTGTATGTCACTCTTTCATCTTTCTTGCTTCTGTTACATCATTAATTATTTACATTTCTTTAAATGCACATTAACTCCATGGATTCTCCTTATTAATGTTTTGATTTTCTCTGCCTTCAAAATATTTGATTATCAAGTTTGAACTCCCCGTTAGGGTTTGTTCACCTTTACGTTTTAAAATATTGCATTTTCGTTAAGATCTCATCTCATTCGTGATCTATCCTTGCTTTGTATATTGATTAAATCTGTACTTGCCCACTTTTTCATTAATTTATTATTGTTGCTTTGACATAGAATAACTGGTAAAAAAATTGGTCCACAAAATAATTTTGTATTATGTCTATGCAAGTGTTCTGATGAATGGTATGTACACGTGCGATCAGTGTTGCAATCAGGGTACTGGGGAAGAGCAGCAATGGATCCGGAGCCTGGCCGTTGCCGGAGAACTGACGGCAAGAAATGGAGGTGCTCCAGGGACGTGGTGCCTGGACAGAAGTATTGCGAGCGGCACGTACACCGTGGCCGCAACCGTTCAAGAAAGCCTGTGGAAATGCCCACATCTAGCAGCACCGCCGCTGCAGCTAATAATAGCAATGTCAGTGTAACTGCTCGTTTCGGCGGTGGTGGTAGTGGATGTGGCGCCGTAAAAGCCAGATCCCCAATGACCGCTTCAACCTTAGCAGCGGTGGCTAACGGTCCCAACAATTTTGGCCTTTCTAGGCCTTCCCCTCCCGTTGATCTTCTTCAGCTTAATCATAGGTAAAATCTTGCTGCCTTGTCTTCTGGATTTGGATGGCTTTTAGCTAGTACCATTGTTAAGGGAAACTATATGCATTTGTGTTTTAGTGGATCATGATGAGGGATGTACAAATTTATCCATAATCGATACTTTTTTTAAACTGGATTTGAAAAAAAGGACTTATTTTTTAAAATGGTGAAAATGTAGAGCCAAATAAAGAAAAATTGTGTTGTGGTAGGGTGGGATTTTTCTATGTTCCTTTTGACTGTTGAAGTTACGCGCATGTTGGACGTATGGGTTTACCGTATAACTTTTCAAGCACTTTCCAAATAAGCTGTATCTGAATTTGAATTGATATGGATTCTTTTACATATTTAATGAAACTGGTGGAACTTTGGATTCCAAAGTATCTTTTGTAGGGGCTGTGTTGATATTTTTTTGGTAGTGATACGTCCATGGTAGGACCCTGATCAAAATCTGACCAATTTTATTTAAGTTCTGCACAGGCTAACCCCAACTACTTTTTTTTACGTTATATTGCTTTGTTCTTTTTGCTTGATTTTTGCACTAAAACGTTCTTTGATGTCTGGCAGTTCCCCAGAGTCCAAAACTGAACCTAAGGGTCTTTTTGAAGCCCAAAATGAGGTCGATGACAGATCTGATGGTCACATTTTGAGACATTTTTTTGATGATTGGCCCAGAACACTACAAGACCCTGACAATAATGGAACTAATGCAAGCCCCATTAATTCCTCCACATGCCTCTCGATTTCTATGCCCGGGAATTCCTCGGATGTGTCGTTGAAGCTGTCTACAGGCAATGGCGACAGCAGAAGGGAGCATCATCAGCAGCCACCGTTGAACTGGGCCATGGGAGGATGGGCAGCATCGAACCAGGTGGCTTCCATGGGAGGACCTCTTGCCGAGGCTTTACTATCATCATCCACATCTAATTCATCACCGACTAGTGTTCTGCATCAGTTGCCTAAGGGTTCTACTTCTGAAATTAGCTATATCAGCACTTGAATTTAGTCACTGTTAATGTTATTTTTTTCTCTTCTCCTTTCAACTCTTTAAACTAATTTAGACACTGAAAACGCGTTCCTATGCAAGTTGCTTGCACTTTCTGTATGTTGGCTTTATGTCTTAGTGTTCTTTAACTGTCATATTAGCAAAACATATGTTACGGTTTTGAAAGGTTTTTCCTTAAAAATAAGTTTTGAAGCAATGGTGGAATAGGGGATAATTAAGAAAAGCTACTTTTCACTTCGATGAAATGGAGATGCTTCCATTTCTGATTTTGAAGCAGTTCTTTTAGCCTTTCAATTCTGTCTTATAGCAGCAAAATCTTGGCGCTGCATTTATGTAAAAAGAATATGGAACTATCGTTTCCACCGACCAACTACAAGTTGTTTTCAATTGAAGTTAGTCAAATGGTTTGGTGAATTTGAAATTCGAAGCTTATCTATCTCCTTTGGTAGTTGAGGAACCTGATACCATAGGCAAATACGAAGAAGAAAAGGAGACACCAACCAACATGAGCCACGGCAACTGCTGGAAGAAAGCTGTATTCGAACCCCAAATCTTCTTTAAGGAAGCCCTTTACGGTCATATTTTGCCGTCCAGGGACCTCAAGAGGACCGTCCTTGTCACCCACTTGAGACGTCACAAGGCCATATAGTGTCCAAGCCACTGGAGATGCCCAATAATACCACCTCCACCATATTGGGATTTGCTGCAATGCGATGAATAATAAGCAATTTTTAGCACATCTTTCCCCCTCAAGCGGAAAAGTGTAGTTAGTTAATGGCTTTTAAATGACTTACAGTCCTAGGAATGAGAAAACCAGAGAACAAGTTCCAAAAACTTAGGAAGAATGACATGACAATGGCGGCAATTTGATGACCAGGAGTTAGAGCGACGACCATCATTCCATACAAGGTGAAGTAGATAAAGCATGTTAATATGTAGTAGTAGAACCATAAGAATTTCACCGGCGTCCACTCAAATCCTAGCATCGAGTAAATAAGTAATGTATAAATGAGAGTTTGAATTGCAGTATAGATTATCTCTATTGCCACCTGCAGGAAATAAAGGATAGTTCTTAAGTCCACCATTCAATGGCAATATCCTGAAAACAAATCAATTTCATTTGTACAAAACTGAACAATGTTTACCTGAGCGAATGCATAAGGCAATTCAGAATACATTCCAGCTGCTCTTTCCCGGTAGAAGACTGTTCTCTCAATTGCAACAACAGATTGAACAGCAGCAGCATTGGTTGCTCCGAGGAAAAGCACGGCTGAATACATTGCTCCGAGAAGATTCATCAGATCTTGTTGTCTTGATCTAGTTATCACAGTAGTTTTGGTTAATCCCAAAATTTTCCATCACCCTTTGCAGAAATACATTGTTTATATGATAAAAAATAATGCTTACATCCGTTGTCCTTTGTTCCAGAAGATAATACCAAATAAGATGCCGATAACTGTTGTCATGAAAAACCTGATGGCATTGTATTGAGGGTTCCTCCAGTAAGACCAGTGTTGTTTCCAAAAGCATGCCTTGCATTGGGTGAGGAATGGCTGAGAATATTGTGTTGGGAAGAAGAGATCCTTGGTGCCAGGTGCTGGTGCACTGAGCTCTTTGATAAGTTCTTGGTTCATCCTGAAAGTTTGTAAAATTAAGAAATTAATGATGGGCCAGTCTAAGGGGAGAAAAATTGCCTGATCTTTGGCATTGCATTTGAACATACCGATAAAGTGATGAATTGGCGTAAATATCAGCAAAATCCATATCCAATTGAGCCTCGACAGATGGAGCACTGACTTCAAGCATCCATGTCGCCGGATTGTATCCATCTCTGATCTTCGGAACCCCTTGGACGGCCTGCACTCGAAGATGCAATTTTAGAACTAGCTTATGTTGCTCAACTTTGTCATTGAGTTACCTAATAATAAGTTTCACCTCAAAATATTCTATAAGCTTGTGAGAATGACGACCAAGTGGTCCAGAATAAATGACTTGCCCTCCTCTTTTCATTAACAACAACTGCAACAAGCATAATACTAAGTTCAATGAAAAGCAGGCAATAGAAACAAAAAAACAAAAGAAAAGTGGCGAAGTTCCTGAAAAAGAAATGAGTGCATCAAGTTCTTCACCTCATCAAATGCTTCAAATATGTCAATACTAGGCTGATGAATTGTGCAGACAACAGTCCTCCCTGTGTCCACAGTGTTTCTCACTGTTCGCATAACGATGGCTGCAGCCCGGGCATCAAGCCCTGAAGTTGGCTCATCCATGAAGATGATAGAAGGATTAGCAACCAACTCTACGGCTATTGTCAACCTTTTCCTTTGTTCAGTTGAAAGGCCTTCAATTCCAGGAAGACCAACTAAAGCATTCCTTAGTGGTTTGAGCTCGACCAACTCCATAACTTCCTCAACAAACATCTATTCAACGATAAATTCCAAACATAGTTTTACAATAGGAACTCTGTATATGATTCCAGAACAAGTGATCTTTACAGATGTTTTTACAAACCTTTCTAGTGCTGGTGTCTGTGTCGGAAGCAAGACGGAGCCAAGCTGAGTACAAGAGTGATTCGTAAACGGTGACATGTGGGGAGTGAATGTCATTTTGTTCACAGTAACCGCTGACACGAGCAAAGGTTGCTTGGTTCTTGGTGTAACCTGAGATACTGATATGTCCCTCAATGTATCCGCCTGTTTTCCTCCCTGCTAAAACATCCATCAGGGTTGTCTTTCCAGCACCACTCACACCCACCAACGCTGTCAATATTCCTGGTCTGAAAGCACCACTAACATCTCGAAGCAGCTGAAGACGATCTACTTCTATGCCTTGAGTCTTCATTTCCTGGTAAAGAAACCATGATTAAACCAAAAATATCATGAAGAAAATGTCAGCTTATAAAGTTTTCAATGTCTCTCAGATAACATGTAAGTAACTTACAGCAGGCATATCAACATAGTAGTTAACATGGTTGAACGCAACTGAAAGGGGTTGGAAAGGCAAAACCATGCCTTTTCTAGGATTGTTAGAAGAGTTTCTTGCTTTCATATGAATACCTGTAAATCATTCAGAAAAGTTATACACTTCTAAACAGATGGGGAAAAAAAAAACTCAAAGCTCAAAAGCATTTCAATCACCTTCTGGTATTCTTCCACCCGAGTATGGGTTTTTAGTCTTCTTTTCATCTTCATTGACAACTACTGCTTTGGAACCACCCAGAGCTGAAAACCCACATTGAAAATTTATTCAAACCCAATCAAATGTAAGTTGTAGATGTAGTCAAAATGAAATTAAGAATGTCACTTACGATTCAGGAAAGTCAAAGCTCCAATAAATAAAATGTTGAAGACAAGGGAGAATGCGAAGAGTGCTCCAACACAAATCCAAAACCAATATTCTTCGGTGAAGAAGCCTCTGGTCTTGAGAAGAACTTTACCCACTGTTGGTGCATCAATTCTGGGGTCTGTATTGTTCTGGCATTGCATCCATTATGTGTAAGACAATGATTTATGAATGGCTAACCCAAGTTTATATAACTAAATGCATAAGACTTTGAAGATCTTACCGCATTCCATCTTTCATCAAGGAATTCATTCATGACGATGGCATTTTGTCCATACATCATAGGAGAAACATAGTAGCCCCAGATCATCCATGGCTCAATGTCATCTGCAAGTAATAGCTCTTAGGATGTTTGAACTGAAGCTAAATGTTAATAGCGACAAAGAGAGGTCAACAACCACTTACTTTTGGCAATGATAAAACCTCCAAGTACAAAAACCAATAACAAGGTGAAGGTACCGAAGGTGTTTGCCACCACTTCTGTTCTTCCTATTGCAGCAATGAACCTAAAGAGCGACAAAGCCATCTGATGGATGCCAAAGAATGCCAAGAACTGACGGAAAAACCTGGAGATTACACCCAAAAATGGTGTTTAGTCAAAGGCTGAAATAACAAGATGATGATCAATAGAAAAAAAAGGATTGCTTTCAATGTAACTTACCTGCTAGCAGCTGGAGCAAAGCCAATTGTATAGTATGTTAGAGCAATCCATATCCCTGATTCCATAAGTGAGAGTGGGATTCTAAGCACCCAAATTGGCAAACCAAAACCCCACGCTGGATAAAACAATAAGTCCCTTTGTTTATAGAACACTGGTAGCCTGAAAACCGTCATTGCAAGTTCCGCCGTTCCATTGAACATCACATTGATTAGACTGAAAAACAAGGCTCCAAAGAATTTTTGACCATTTTCCAAGGATCCAACTGGCATTTCAGTTCTTAAAAACACAGTCAAGGCAATCAATGACATGATTGTTATTTGGACAGTCTTAAAAATGTACACGAACGAGTTTCGCTTCATTAGCAGCCATTCCCTTGCAAAGCAAGCCTTGAACAGTTCCCAATTGGAAATTCCATATTTTTTAGTAACTAAAGCAGCAGGGTGGGTACTAGTTTTGTCATAAGGAACCTTAAGATCCATTGAAAGTTGCTGACCAATGCGGAAGCAACTGAAGCCATTGACAAAGTCAGAAACTGAAACATATCCGTAAGGTAGGCTCTTTTGGAACCAGTATTGTTGTTGGTCTTTCTTGGATGTTACTTCTTGCAGAAAGTCTGCAATTCCTTTTCTTTCAGGACATTTGAAGCCCATGAATTCGAAGAAATCCAGGACACTCTCACGTGGACCCTGGTAGACAATTTGACCCTCTGAGAGTACGATAACGTCATCGAATAGATCGAATGTCTCCGGCGCTGGTTGTAGAAGAGAAATGATCATGGTTACATCCATGGTATGAACCATTTGTCTCATGAACTTGCAAATCTGGAAAGTAGTTGAACTATCCAATCCTGTTGATATTTCATCCATAAATAAAGCCTTTGCTGGTCCTACCAACATTTCTCCTATAGTAGAAGTTGAATCGAAAACAACCATTAGACTAAAAATGCCACGGTGATAGACAAAAAGGCTCTTGGAGAAAATATACCTGTGGTGACACGCTTCTTTTGCCCACCGGAAATACCCCGACGCATATCATCTCCGACCATGATATCCGCACAAATATCCAATCCAAGTATCTGTTACAAATTCTTACAAGAGTCAAATACTACTTTTTAATTTGTCTGTCTAAGCGATAAACTAAGAGGAATAATAACCTTTAGAATATAATCAGTGACCAAGCTTGTTTCTTGGCCTGCAACTGCTGTGGCTTTCATGAAAGCATCAATCTCAGGATCAGGCTTAATTCCAACTTCCTTCTCTCTCCTGGACAGCTCCGAAAGCATTTCATATCGGGTACCCACACCCAAACAACGTCCCGAAAAATCCAATGTCTCCCTCACTGTCATTTCGCCATAGTGAAGATCGTGTTGACTGATATAAGCGCATGTTCTTTGAGGAACAAATTCATTCAAATCGTGACCGCAATAAGTGACTTTCCCAGATGACTGTTTACACAAAGCCAAGTTGAAGTTATTTTTAGGAGATCATATGATATTTCAGATGAAACCATTTATATAAAGTGGGATTAGGAAAGTCACCCTTAGATCACGATCCAGCTTTCCAGCGAGTGCCATCAACAACGTTGTTTTTCCAGCTCCTGGAGGACCTAGAAGTAGAGTCATCCTGAAAATTTTCATTCAAATATTAATTGATAATTCAGACAAAGTTATATAAACTACGACAGCATGATAAACTTTCATGGGAAAAAATAACCTTGAAGGTTTGACTATGCCGCTAACGTCTTTAAGTATCTGATTTTTTCTCTTCTTAGATGGTGCAAGCCGAAGCAATCCGAGAATGCTCTGTTTTTTAAACAAAAGTTAAAAACGCAGAAATCGAAATAAACCAAATAAAAATATCAAATTCGAACTGATAAATTATTCTTTTTGAAAAAAAAAATACCTCTATGGTGTTCAAGGTAACATTGAGAAGAGTAGGCAGGGCTCTGCTTCCAACATATACATCTCCTTCAACTTCCAAATGCTGAAACCGAACTTCAATGGTTGGAATCTCGATCCCCACTCTAAACCAAACAAAACCGAATCAATCAAATCAAATAAGATCAATATTCCAAAACGACATACGTATATTGGTTAACTTACCTATCGGTTCTGTCCCTTAATCTTCTCAAGAACTTTTCATTATCTTCTTCAACAACTTTCAACATACTAGCCATTAACTGCTTCTTAGCTTGCATTCCAAGCTTAGCTACATCAACTTCATGGTGAACCACTTTGCCGTTATCAAGAATCTGTGTCAACATTCCTTTTCTCAACCGATCATACGTGGGTAACCTCTCTATAGCCGCCCAACGTAGTTCCTCCTCCTCCTCATCTTGACGTCCACTCCTGCCAAACGCTTCCGGCGGCGCTTGCCAAACCTCCCTGAAGCTGGCTGAGGTCCAGCTCCGATAGCTCCTTCCGCTGCTCATCGACCTTGCTAGTAGATCATCTCCAGCAAGAGCTGACGCCATTGTTTTGTTCGTCTTACTTCTTGATTCAGGCTACTAAGACAATAATAATCTTAAATTCTTAATAAAGATCAACAACATGAATGAATTCTCCTTGGTTTCTGGCAGAAAAAAAATGAAAACTGAGAGACAAAGAATTGAAGATGAAAATAATGGAGTCAAATCTGTTTGAAGTATGAATTACATAGACGCCATGTACAAGTAGGAAAGTCAATTAATCACTTTTTTGTTTTGCTTACGATTCAGTGCATGGTTGAAGAAAAACTGTTTCTTTCTATTACTAAAGAAATACAAAATCTGATTTTGTGATTATTTTCTCTGCTTTTAAATTAAAATTAAGTCAGGAAGTGTAAAGAAGCCAGACGCACGTTGAACTAAAAAAATGAACACTTTGCGGCTACTGGAAAAGATTGCGTTTATAACAGATTTTTTGTTTAAAATTCAATTCACGTGGACACCGTAGTATTATTCTGTATATACTCATGCGACCTGTAAGTGATGCCATTAACGTGGCAATCTGACGCATTAACTATGCCATGCGGCACTGATTTCAACTAAAATTTTTAAAATAGTATAAAAACAATTCTATTTTTGGAAAACTAAATTCAGGTTCCAACTTCAGCAACCTGGTCACACAACCTAACTTATCATATACGAGGGAGATATGCCGAAAGTTTTAACATATTTGGCTAAATAGATTTTTTTCCTTAAATTAGAGAAATAGGTTGATTTTGGAATGTGTGTGAAAATATGTCCAGTTTAGCAGAAAAACGCATACAGCTAGGCTAGTTTTCCAAAGAAAGCATGTTTAACTGGACGCGTTTTTCTTTAAGTCACATTTTTTTTACTTTTTTAATATAATCAGTTTCTTTGGTCAAATAGTTAAATGTTACTAATTTTTTCCTTGAGTATTGGGTCTAATTCCTCTTTCACTTATATTTGTATTTTTATTTCATGTTGTTTTAAGCTTTTTTTTAATTAATATTTTTAGCATACTAGCTCCTTTGGTTAAATGGTGATTTCATCTTTGAGTCTTAAGTTCAATTCCTTTTCTAAACACATTTATAATTTTTATTTCATGTTATTTCAAGCTTTTTGTTTTTAATTAATAAATATATTATTTTTATTTTTAATTCATAACCTTTTTATTTATAAAATCAAATATTTAATCCATATCATGAGTGTAGTAAATTTTAGTATTATATATTTTTGTATGTGTATTTCAAATATTTCAAATATAAACAATAATGATATTTGAAATAATTAATTGAAATATTTTACATATAAAAATATTTGAAACATCATACCCAGAAAGTAAATGAAAAAACAATGATATTTGAAATATTTTACATATAAAAACAATAATTGTATCTTAAATAATTAATTTATTTTATAATATTAGAAAGCACCATACTCACAATATACGTGGAGAAAATAAATAATTGACGTATAAATATTTAAAACAACATGAAATAAAAAAATACAAATATGAGTGGATGATGAATCAAACTCAAGACTCAAGGAGAAAGCCACTGACATTTAACCACTTGACAAAAGAAACTAATTATATTTAAAAAGTCAAAAAATGTGATTTAAAGGGAAAAAACGTCTAGTTAGACGTGCTTTTCTGGGTACTTTACTAGAAAGAATTACTTCTACCAAGGAGGGATCCATAACTTTTATTCAAGCAGTTTATGTACCTGCTGATTTGACCGACCCTGCCCCTGCCACAACATTTGTGCATTTAGATGCTACTACCGACCCTGCCCCTGCCCCTGCCAAAGGTATTTATCCAGCGGTAGATCCTTTAGACTCAACGTCCACTATGCTCCAACCTTGAATCGTTGGTGAGGAACATTATGAAACTGCGCAAAGGGTTAAGTAAACCTTACAGCGTTACAAAGAACTTCAGGACATTATAGCTATCCTTGGGTTGGACGAATTGTCCGAAGAGGATCTCTTAACCGTAGCAAGAGCATGAAAAATTGAGCGTTTCTTATCACAACCCTTTTTCGTAGCGGAAGCATTTACCGATTCCCCGGGGAAATATGTTGGTCTAGCAGAAACAATTAGAGGATTTAAATTGATACTTTTGGAAGAATTAGACGGTCGAAATTCAGTGAGAAAAGGAATTGAGTGAGAAAAGAATCGAAATTCAAGTTTAAAAAGGAAAAGAAGCTCGCTGGAATCTGGGATTAGTTTGTTGAAAATTGAGTTTGGATGAGTTATAGAATTTGGGTGAAGAATAAAATAGATAAATATGTTTATAAGTGTTTTTTAAAGCTTAAAGAAATAATATTTAATTTTTTTAAAAAAATTTCTTTTAGTTATGGATTTTCTTCTATCACAAAATGATTGACTAAGAATTTTTTTAACAGCGGGATAATTTAGATAATGAGGTATGGTTTAAGTACCCTTGTTACAAAAAGAAAATACTAATTTATAAAATTAGTATAATTTATGTATGTATCAATTTAGACACAAATTAATGGAATAATGTGATAGAAAGATGCATGCATGCATGCATATCAGAAGCAAAGGAGAAGATGCATGGATGCATACATATTATATGAGAAAAACATAAAACTTAAAAAAAGCTGGTGTTTTCCATTTCTTTTTCCGTCTTATAGAAACCTAGATGGTGAAGGGGAGACCAAAAGGTGATGGGATTATGTCATTTTAAATTTCCTTTTTATTAATAAAATAAACAAACATATTATTATATCATAAAATATGGTTAAAAGGGTGACTTTGACTTAACATCCAAGCTTTGATAATATTTTAATTTTTTAGAGGTGCAAGTGGGAAATATTAGGTACTTGAAATTTTTTATCAAAATTAATTAATAAATAATATTAAAATAAAAATATTAGATTAAATTATTTATTATAGTGTTATGAGTCGGTATCAAGTTAGCTTGTGACATCAACTCAATCAAATGCTTTTAACATGAGAATGCAATATAAATGCTTTTTTATATAATTTTTTATTAGTTTTTAACAATTTTTTTATAATTTTGTTAATGTTTTTAATAAAACTTTACAATTTTTTATAATTTTAAGTTGCTAAAGGTAGTCGACAGTAGGAATAAAAATGGGTCAATAAAGCTAGTAATTATGCACAAGCTAGATTGTAATATTAATTGGGTAGAAATGTTGGAGCCAACTTGGCCGATTACTAAAACCCCCAAAATATAGTTAACTAATGTCAAACGAGAAAAATTGGCAATCTCTTTCCCCAAATATAGTTAATGTCCTTTTGATTTGTAATGAGAAAAAAAAGTGAATTATAATTACTTTTCGATGCTTAAATTAATGAAAAATAAAACTAGATAGTTTAATCCTCGTAAACATAATTTGTATAATTAATTTTTAATAATATTAATATTCTTTTATGAATTTATAAGTCGTATCTATATTAATTAAGACACTCTCTTAAATAAACTAATAACAATTAAAAAAAATTAAAGAATTTAAAATTTAAGATTTAGAATTTTAAAATTTAGGATTTAATATTTAGGGTATAATCTATTATTTTTCGTACATTAGTTATCGCCGTTTGAATACGTGCAATCCATCTGTCAAATATGAAATTTAATGGCTAAATTAATTAGAGAAAATGAGCCAAGGGTAGGCAAAGTGCCAAACCCGAATTAATAGACCTAGATTTTAGTCTAGAAAAAAAGAGATGAGAATCCAAATTGTTGGCTGTTTGAATACGTGCAATCCATCTGTCAAATATGAAATTTAATGGCTAAATTAATTAGAGAAAATGAGCCAAGGGTAGGCAAAGTGCCAAACCCGAATTAATAGACCTAGATTTTAGTCTAGAAAAAAAGAGATGAGAATCCAAATTGTTGGCTAATTAGAATTTGACATAATAATAAGAATAAATGCGGTGGAAACGCATTAATGGGGGACAGGTGAGAAAGCACTAGGGACGCTGATATTGAGGAATGTCCCGTGAATACGTGTATTGGTTTGTCATTTGTGAATCAGAAATAGGAAATAGGAAATAGGAAATGATGCCAACCCAACCCCCTTCTTACAATTCAAAGCTAACGTAAGTTACATATCAACTCATCTACATCCAACAACGTATAGGGCGGTGGCAAAACCTCTTATTAGCCATCCTAAATGTCAGAGATGAAATTATATATATAAAAAAAAAGATTAAGGAGTGGTTTGATGCTTTCATCATGATGAGGTGAGGAGGATGACTGAAAACTTGGACTCCCCCGGGGGATGATTTGCTTCAAAATTCGGCATAGCATTAGCTGCATAATTACGCTCTCTATATGTATGCACAGTGCACTACTTCCGCCACCCAATCTTGTTTAATCAAATCATGTTCCTAACAAACCAAAGCACTGCATTTGGAGATATTGCGCAAGTGTTTCTCAGCTACTACACTATTCAGTACCAATATAACTTATTGGGCACCAATAAAGCAAGCTTCGTCTACACCATCAAAAGCCTCCCAAGTAGAGGTGTAATTACACTTGCCCATGTATCGGCTTAAAAGTCTGCTTGAAAAGTTAAGTGTTTGAGTAAAAATATAGATCTAAAAATTTAAGACCCATTTTTTAAACGGACCGAAGCTTGAGTAAGCTTTTTCGGCCCGACCCGAATTTGTAAAAAAAATTTGTTGTTATTTTTTTTATTGTTTTGTCATTGTTTTTCTATTGTTTTGCTATTATTTCGCTATTATATTGCTACAATTTTGTTATTATTGTTTGAATATTATATAACTCTTATTTTATTATTAATTTTGCTACTATTTTAGAGGTATTTGTTTGCTAAGTTGCACTTATCTTAGTGTTATTTAAGTATTTTTTTATTATTTTTCCATTTGTTTAGAAATATTTATTTTAATATTTTTAGTGTATTTGATGTATTGTGTTTTTTAAATTTATTTTTATATAAAAAATAATATAAAAAATTTTAATACGAGAAGATCGGGCTGGACTCAGGTTTTAGTATATTTATCCGGACCGAGCTTGAGAAAAATTTTAGGCCCATTTTTCGAGTCAGTTCAAGCCCGAGCCTAGAAAAACGAGCCTAAATTTTTACTTGGTTCGGCCCAACCTGATCCATGGACAACTCTAGATGTAATCAAGTTGAGCTCAATTTCAAAATTCAATATTCCATTCGAGTTCAATTGAACATCTATTTTTAAACTTAAACTCAACTTGAGATATAATCAATCTAAACTCAATTAAGGTCAATTCTCAATTTTCTTACTCATACTTGATTAAACTTGTTATTTTAAAACTCAATTAAAAATGTAATAATGATTTCTATAACATAACAATATGACTTTTCAATAACTAAGTCAACATACTTCTAAATATAAAAGCAAAAGTCTAATTGATACAACATTAGACATTACTCCAATAGAAAAATTCAATCAAATACAACATCAACCCATTAAATAAATTAAAACTAAAACTCAAAAACATCACAATTTTACTCCAATACTTCAAAAGTGTTGGTATGCTCATTTCAATTGGATTTTTTCAATAGTTTCAAGTAGAAAATATTTGTACTTTTGAAAATGTCAAAGATCATTTGTAACGACTCAATTTTTAGTGGTATAAAAAATTACGATTTTAGGACCTTATTTTTGTAAATTGATTCCATAAATATTAAACAAGGATATTTACGGAGTTACTATAAAGATGAATTAAAATTTAGATGATCAATTTAGTCAAAATTGTGGTTAATTAGGGCCCAAGGACTAAATTGTAAATTCCAATCATTGTAGATTTTTAATTAGAAAATGACTTGAGGACTTAAATTGCAATTAAACAAAGATCTAAAATAGCAATTAGACCATACTTAATTAATACTTAATGGACGGTATGATTTTATTAAACTAAATAAGTGAAATTAAGGTTAATTATAAATAAAACATAATCAACCAAAACTAATCAAACATTAAGCCATGTATAAAAGGATGATTTCGGTGGAAAGAAAGAGAAAAAAGAATACCTTTCATCATTATCTAAACCGACCACCATTTTTGAACTAAGAAACCTCCCAAGCTTGAAACATTCGACCATAAATTGGTAAGTTCATTTAGGTCCTTTTCTCGAAATTTTTGTAGATTTGAAGTCATGAGAGTTGGATTTAGCTAGCCCATGTACTAATTTATGAAACTATTAAAGTTTCATAAAGTTACCATTGTTAAGAAGTAGATGAAATTGGTGTGAAATATCTAGAAATTAAGCTTAGATTAAGAAAAAGGACTAAATTGTAAAACTTAATTGTTAGTTTGGTATATTAAGGGAAAAATTGGATAAAATGAAAAAATATCATGAAATTTCAATAGGAATAGGAAATAGAAAGTCCCTAATGAGTAATTGTGAAATCGGATTTATATCCGAAGCTTTAGATTGAAATTTATGTTTGTCCCAAATTTAGGGACTAAATTGAATAAATTGTAAAGTACGCTCAAATTTTTGATTGGTTCTAATTTGAATAGAACTTGATAATATTATATGTTTTATGATTTTATTTAGCTAACGTTGACACGGAACCGTCGAGAGGGAACGAAAAATTGAAAGTCGTCAACGAATAACTCGAAAGTTCGATTTGTATTTTTACGATTCGGGAACCACTTATTTTTTGCATGTACATGTCATTTTGCATTATATGGTGTACATGTGAGTTATTATTGGATTATTGAATTGAACTGCTACAGTTTAGATTGAATATCGAGACAAAGACTAAATTGAATAGATTAGAAAGTTGTATGAATTAATTAATATGTGATAATTGATATGAAATTGAGTTGAAACATGTTGTTTATATGATGATTTGATGAATTGGTAGGTTATTTGGATATGATTAAATATGATTTGAACTTTATATAATGAATCAGAAATTTGGTTACCCTATTAGTTGTTCGGACTGAGTCGGATATAGTTGGCATGCCATAGGGTTAGATTATTAATTGAAAACCATCGTTGTCGGGCAACCTGAGGTGGTAGATTGTTCACATTGAGTCATTATTTTCAGGCAACTTGGGGTGACATATTAATCAGATCTAGAAAACCATCGTTGTTGGGTAACTCGGGGTGAAAAATTAATTAGATTGAGAAAATCATCATTGTCTGGCAATTTGGGATGGTAATATGTACACGTATGGCGTCATCGTTGCCGAGCAACCCGAGGTGACGAATCCACTTATCTGTTCTTAATTTGTGTCTGGTTAATGTGGTTATAAACACATGAAGTGATTAAATGATATATGAAATGTTAAATGAAATTGAGATACAATATGTGATAATATGCAAAATGAATTGAAAACAAGCCCCATGAGCCAAATGCGAATGAGAGATACAATGGGCTCGAAAATTGTAACACCCTAACTTGTATCCGATGCTAGAATAGAGTTACGGAGCACTACCAAACTTATAAATCAAACAATCATACATTTCATATTTAAATCTGTAATGACCCAAAATTCACGAGCATCAGAAAAGTATGATATTGGGCCTCTGTCTTAGTAAATTGAGTCATAAATGATTATTAGAAGTAATTATGAGTTTAGTGGAGTGCTTAATTAGGTATTAATTAGGTGAATTTAGCCTTATATAAAATAATTAGAAAAAAGGATCAAATTGAATAAAGAATGAAAGCCTAATTATAGATTAAAAGAAAGTAAAAAGGATTAAAATGACAATTAAGCCATTTATATGAAATGAGGCGGCATATATGCATTAAAATCTAAGATTTTATTTACGTTATACATAAATATTATATATATATATATATAAATATTATAATTATTAACCATCATTATGGTTTTATATTATTATTATTATTATTATTAAATAAAGTAAATAATAGACAATTGTATGGTAATAAAATATACATGTGTAAAAATTATATTTGTACATTTGTAAACTAAACACCTAAATTACTTATAATTTAAGTATGTAGATATTTTATAATTATTAATTGAATTAATTATATTATGAGATTTTTATATAATAAATAAATTAAAGACATGACAAGTGTATGATGATGATAAGGTACAAATGTAATAATATTTATGTGTACAATTGTAATAAATGTAAATGATCTTAAAATAAATATTTACTAATTATTATTATTAAGTTAAAGATATTTATTAAATTAAATAATTAAACTATGAGATTTTTATTTGATAAACAAACTGAATAATGACAATTGTAATAAAATTATTGGTACAAATGTAGTAATATAGGTGTGACTAAATGTAAAATAGATATTGTTATTAAAATAGATATTTATTATAATCATTATATTATGTTAATAAAATAAATAAAATATAAAAAGAAACAAAAACAAAGAATAGAAACAGAATTGAGACGAGAAGCAGGGGAGAAAAAGCGAAAGAAAAAGGGAAAGAAAAATAAAAGAGAAAACTAGGGATTTGAAACTTGAAACTTTAATTGGTAAGTTTAATCAAGTCATTTTCTTATAAATTTGATGTTTTTGGAATCCAAGAGTGAAATACTCTTGGATTTAAGTTGAAATTTTGAAAGTTAATAGATTTTTTAGTAGGGTTTATGTTGAATAAATGATGGAATTGAGGATTTATTTGATAGAAATTTTGATTGGAATTGAATAAAGGATTGAATTGTTAAATTTTAATAGTTTTGAGTTTTAGGGATTAAATTGAAATAAATTCGAAATTAGGAAAATATGCTGAAATTTTAATAGTTAAATTTTAGTTTGGATGAAATTTGAATAGAAATAGAGTGTGAATTAAATTAGAAAAATATATAAATCTAGTTAGGATTAAATTGAAATTAAGGTAGAAATTTAATAGGAATTCAATTATTTAATATAAATTAGTATTGTATTAATAGTGTAAATTATTTTAATTTTCGTAGCTAACAAAGAACTCGAGGCATCGACATCGAAAGGAAAGGAGAAAGTTATCGAGGACTAAAACGGGAGAATTACGGTTTGTATTACTATAATTCAAATTATTTATTATTAAATGCTATATTTAAATTTATATGTATGGTAAGTGAAATATATGGTAAGTATTATTATTAAGTTGAAAGAAATTCGATTGAATTGTGATTGAAAGTGAAAAAGTGAAATTGAATTGAAATGTGAATTTCGAGACCCTATTAACTAGTCGGGCTGAGTCGGATATAGTTGACATGCCATAGGATTGGAAGAGTTCAGGGATACTTCAACCTCGAGTCAATGAGACACTGGGTGTCACTATATTTCTTCGGATAGATTCGATGAGGTACTGGGTACCAACTTTCTTCGGCTTTATCGATGAGACACTGGGTGTCAACTATTGCTTCGAACTATCAGATGAGGCACTGGGTGTCATGCTGGAGTGTTTGGTTAGATCCATGTATCTGCCAAAGTCCGAGTTTTGTTAATAGGGTAAATAATGAAATGATAAATTGAATGAGTTGATCAATCGAGCTATTGAAATGAAATGAAAAGGTAAATGGTGAATTGAAATGTGATATGAGATTGAGAAATGAATCTGAGGTTCGAAATGTGTCCAAGTTCCAAATTGTGGATATATGATATTAATTGATGAATTGTTACTGTTGAAACATGAAATTTGAGTTTAAATTTGCATGTATGATTTTATACATTACATGCTTATTAATATTATAATTTGAATTATGGTAATACCACTGAGTATGAAATACTCAGCGTACGGTTGTTTCTATGTGCAAGTCATTAGAGTTCAAGGTCCAGTTTAGCACCTAGAAAGATCCCAACTCCATCAAGAAAATTTTGATGTATTTCTTCCTTTTGATTAAGTGGCATGTACTAGGTGATTGTACACGAGTTATATATATAAATATATACATGCTAAATGATATTGGTTGTAAGTAAATGGTTATAATATTTTGAATGATAAATAAAGTAGTGAATCAATTAATTCAGCATGATTTAGTAGCGTTTTAAAGTATAAAATTATTGATTGAAATATTGGTATTGGGTTGTTTTTGGTTTTAAGTTTGCAGGGGGTTTTATGTAAAAATAAGCAGAAATACTGTCGAAATTTTTAAAAAAATGAAGCCAATTAGCATAAATTTATAGGAATTTATGATTCTTTTATATATGTTCGTGATATATTAAGAATTATTTGTAAATTGTCTGAGATGTCCGGTAATGCCTCGTAACCCTGTTTCGGCGATGGTTTAAGGTTAGAGGGTGTTACAAAATCACTAACCATTCAAATTCATTCATATAGTCCCTAATACAAGCCCTCGAGACTCCAAATAGACATTAAAAATAGTTCAGGACTAAACCGAGTACTGAAGAAATTTTTCAAAAAAACATGTAAAATTTTCAAAGTGCAGGGGATACACGCCCGTGTGACCAGGCCATGTGGGCATTCGAAATAGGGCCACACGCCTGTATCCTATCCCGTGTAACTCACTGACTTGGGTCACACGGTCAGACCACACGCCTGTGTGTCAGGCCGTATACCCTTCGAAATGGACTTACACGCCCCTGTGCTAGGCCATGTGTTAGGCCGTGTGAAGCTACTGACATGTTTTCTATAGAAGTTGCAGGGGACACACGGCCGTGTCACCTGTCTATGTTACACACACGGATGAGACACATGCCCGTGTCTCTGCCCGTGTGGACAAAAATAGGTCATTTTCCAAGCCATATTTCTCACCGAAATTTGTACCAACTTAAACACCAAAATTTGCATATAACCATGGCATAATTAGACATTCAAAACCAACCAATATCAAGCTTATAACTTGTTAAAACATCACATACACGTATGATACCAATAGACACTTCAAATAGCCAATTTAAAATTTGTTAATTATGCCTCCAAAGTGTACCTAAATGGTCCAACACATATATGCATCATTGTGCCTAAAACATAACATATATAACACTTATCAATCTCAACTATTTGGTATCCAAAATACTAATTCACAACCAAAGGCATTCATATGGAAACCATACATCATATACAATAAAGCTATTTACATAACAAAATATGTTCACAAAACAAGCCAACACAAATGGCTAAAACACAACAAGGCTATCATTAGCCAAAATGACCTATATAGGTAATTTAAGCCAAAATATAAAGTCAAAAGTACCAAAATATCGTTTGATAGTGTGATGTGGTCTCCTACAACTTCCAATCCGAACGAGTTTCCGAATCACTATAAAACATGGGAAAATAAATAGAGTAAGTAATTAAACTTAGTAAGTTCGTATAACACAGAATTAAACATACCATTTAACCACAAATTTAGGTAAGTAACCCAAAGCATAACACAATTCAATTTGGCCAAAGCCTATCACATAACCATTAACTAAGTTAGCCATGTATTCATATAAAACCGAGAAACATGTATGAATTCAACAATTATTAAATTCCATGTACTATACTGTGTATCCTTATAACATACATATATCATTTCCATGTAAATACCTGTAATTGTTCGTATCGAACTTATATGATCTCATAATAACATTATTCCCGTTGAACCACTTAGAATATCGTTAGATACACGGGCAATACACACGAGGTGTACTAAACTGTAAATCCGTCAATTCTTGTACATGTATGCTCATACGAGCTGTGAATCGGTAAGCTCTCACGAGCTTAAATCGGTAGGCTCTCACGAGCTTAAATCGGTAAGCTCATATGAGCTGTGGTGTGTCCGCAACACATGCAGAACCACAACCAAATCGGTAACCCTAAGGTTCAAACGGGGATCGGTATTTCTCGTATGTCATCGATTATGCACTCGATAATTATACATAATAATTAAACCATTCACATACATATATATAAATTAAAGCATATAAATATGCAATTTAATTACACGAACTTACCTTGAACTCGTACGATGGAAAAATGATCGTTCAATCCAAAACTTTATCTTTCCCTCAATCTAATTCCGTACGTTGATTTTCTTGATCTATATAATCAAATTTAACTCATTTCAGCATCATTCTATTCAATTCAACCCAAAATTTATATTATGACAAAATTACTATTTTACCCCTATACTTTTGACTTCTTTACAATTTAGTCCCTAGGCTTATAAAATGAAATTCATACAATTTCACTCGTAACCAAGCCTAACCGAATTTTATATATGCTTATATCAGCCCTTACATTTCACAATTTCACACAATTTCACATTTCTCAATTTAACCCCTAATTAACAATTTTATCAAAAATTACTTAACAAAAGTTGTTTAACTAACAACAAAGATTCATTTTCTTCCATTAAACTTAAAAACCTTAACATATTCATCAATGGAAAATCTAAAATTGTTCAATAGTTTTGCAAATTAGTCCCCGAGCTAACTAGGTTAAGCTACAACGATCCCGGAAATAAATAAATTAATAAAAATGGAACAAAAATCGCTCACATGCATGAAGTTCTTGGCCAAACTTAGCTTCAAGCAAAAATGGCTTCTTTCCTTGGTAAAATCGGTTGGAAGAAGAAGAATTAAAGATGATAACACTTTTGTTTTGTTTTATTTTATCATTACTTGACTTTTTACCAAATTACCCTTACCTAACTTTAAAATTTTCATAATTTTGTACCATAATACTATCATGCTGTAGACCACATACTAATATTAAAATAATTTTTTCTACATTAGATTTGTGGTCCCAAAATCACTGTTCCGATTTCATTGAAAACGGGCTGTTACAGAAATAGTTAAAGAGCTTGTATGAATTTAAATATATATAAATGTTGATATTATACTATTAATTGGTACATTATAAAATAGATAAATAGTATCTTAATTGATGAATAGCATATTTGGTATATTTTGGATGCTTATGTGATGTTATGAAGCATGAATGAATTTCGGTATGTTATGAGATAATGGTAGTTATGACTAGATACAAAATTTGTCTAATGCAAAATTATATGGAAACGATAGCACATGACTTGAATGATGTGATTATAGGTTTAAATGAAATGTAAGCGTATGCTTAAGCTTTCATTATGTGCATTGAATCATAGAATTACCGCTGAACGTATTTGATCGGTGTATGGTTTGTTTTCTTTGCGCGCAACTATAACATATTCCTGGTAGTTTTAGCAGTTGGTCCAGCATCCCGGAAGCAATCCCCGACTCAAGAAATGTAACAGCCCGATTTTCAATGGTGTCGGAAATAGTGGTTCGAGGCCACTAAATCTGATAAGTAAGTTCGTAAATATATTTAATATTTACGAGTCAAATGTGATTTTTTTTAAAAATGCATTTCCGAGACTCCGTTCCGGTAAATCGGATTCGTAAATATTTTTAATAAATATTTATGAAGCTAGTTGTGGAGTTAATTAGGTTTTGATTAGGTGAGTTTGACTTAATTAAGGTTAATTAGATAAAATGACTAAATTAAATTGATTGTGAAAGTTTAATTATGAAATAGAAAAAAATCAATGGACTAAATTAGTAAATAAACCAAAAATGTGACACTTGTGTGGTAATAATAAAATACATGTGTAATAAAATATATACATACATTTGTAATAATATGTATAATTTACTTATTATTTAAGTATAAGATATTTTAGATTAAAATATTATTATATTATATTATTATATTACTTTAATTAATCAAAAAAAATAAAGAAATGAAATAAAAAAACAGAAAGCTTAAAACGAAATAGAGAAGGAAAGAATGAAAGAAAGAAAAGAAAGAAAGAAAAGGGGAAATTGGGGTTTTGAAGTTCCAAGCTTAATTTGGTAAGTCAAATTAGTCACTTTTCTTATAATTTTGATGTTTTTGGAATCCTAGAACAAAATACTACTTGATTTAAGTTGAAATTTTGAAAGTTAGTAAATTTTTAGATGTTGTTCATGTTGAATTAATTGATGAATTAGGGGTTAAATTGATTGAATTTCAAGTTAGGAGTTAGTAAAAGGTTGATTTGTAAAATAAAAATAAGTTTTGAATAGTAGGGACTAAATTGAGAGAATTTTAAAATTAGGGATTTATGGTGAAATTAGAGATTTAAATTTGTTTAAAATGGGAATGGAATGAAAATATGAAATTAGTTTTGAGAATAAAAGTTAGTCTCGGTTCAGGGGCTAAATTGGAATTTAGGCAAATATTGACTAAAAATTAAAATATTTAATGTGAGATTGAATGGTGTTGTATTGATGATTTTTAATTGTTTTAATTCCGTAGCTAGCATTGTACCGGAATTCTCGACTAAAAAGGGAAAAAATATAGTTGACGAGGAATAGCTCGGAATTCCTGGTTTGTATTTCTATAATCTGAATCTAACTATTAATTATTGTATTTTGATTAAATGTTATAGTAAATGATTGAGGTGAGAATTATTGTGTTTTACAATTGAAATGGATTGTCTTGATATGTGATGAAATTATATTGGTTGAATTGAATTGGAATATATATATTATGAAGATATATATGTGTAAATGCGAAATTGTGAAAATATGATAATTAGATTATTTTTTATATGTATAAAATTCAGTTTTAATGCCCAAGTAGACGAAATTTAGAACTACTGGGATATTAGTGACATGCCATTAAGGAACTTTAACGCGCTCTCTGATTATTAGCACGTTGGTGCTCTCTGATTGCTAGCACGACAATACTCTCCGTTTAGCATATCTGTGCTCTCTATTTAGCACTTTAGTGCTCTATGTTCATTAGTGCATAATAATGCACCTTTGTATTTGTTCTGTATATCCGGTGTGTTCTATAAAATCTATTTTGGGCTAAGAATATGAGATAGTAAACTGAAAATAGAATGTGAAATATGTTGTAAATACATGGAATACACGAGTTATATATTCATAAATTGATTGTGGAATGGATAGTGCCATTGTTTAAATGATACGTGAATAAATTATAGAAAGATATTATATATAGCAAGGGATGACAATTGAGTATTGTGTGATTTTAAATGTTCAATTGTGCTTAACATTTTATTATACATATTTTATTGTTTTATTTTTTAAAAAATTTGGATTATAGAAATACCACTGAGTTTTTACTCAGCGTACGGTTTTGTTTTCCGTGTGCAGGTTAAGTACTTAAGTTTGATCGTTGATTCAGCATCCAACAACGATCCTGAACTCAAATATGGTGATGTTTATTTCCTTGTGTTGGCATGTACCTAGAATGTCTAAATAATAGTTATTTTGTGGTTTGATTGTAAATGAAGTTGTATGATCTATTTTGGAAAGTTCATAATTTGGAATAAAATGATGCTTTGATGACTTGTTTTGATGATATAAAATGTTTGAGATTTCTATCTATTTGATCTGTAATCTCCGGTAATGCTCCGTAACCCGGTTCCGGTTGGGGATACGGTTTGGGGGTGTTACAGGAAAGTTTGTATAAGTTTCGTTTTGGTGTCAAGTATGACATGTTCCTAGGTTGAATCAAATTTGGTACAAAACTATGTTTATATACACTTTTGGTTTAAAAAGTTAATGTATGAAGTTGGTTAATAGAATACAATGTGTAAATGAATTCAAATATGGTTTAAAATGGCATGAAATGCTGTAATTGTCAATGACCTTGGTAAATAAGTATGTATGTTGATGGTTTGGAATAAATTATACTAGTTAGCTAGCTTATAGATAACATGGTATTGGTACACCATTGTCAAAGGTGTTTTGTTATGTTGGAGGCATAAAGATACATGTTTTGACTGAATTTGTGGTTTGATTTTGCGTATGTAATTTTTTTGATAAGTGCATGCTGAAGTTTCATTTGAAAATTGCCGAAACATGATGTCATGTCACGATGTTGAGTGTATGTCGTCACAACTAGATTAGGACCCCTAACCCATATCTGTCGTCGGAATAGGATTTCGAAGCATTATCGAAGTTTATCGATCAAACAGGCAGAATTCTCAAACATTTCATATCATCAAAACAAGTCATCAAAGCATAATTTTAATCCAAATTATAAACATACCAAACCCAAATCAATTTGCCTAGTTCATGAGCACTTAAACATAGAATTAAATTCACATGCACCTATCTAGATTTAGTTCAATTTACCGTGCCATAATATGACTTCAAAAACAAACACATATTTATATGTATAAAACCAACCAATATTAAACTTATAATCTCATTTACATTCAATCTACAAAATAACTATTATTTAGACACCTTAGGTACATGCCGACAGAAAAGATAAACATCACCACAGTTGAGTTTGGGAGCACTGTTGGATGCTGAATCGGCGATCAAAATTGAAGTACCTAATCTGCGCACGGAAAACAAAATCGTACGCTGAGTAAAACTCAGTGGTATTTCTATAATCTGAATATTTAAAGACAAGATAATATAATATGCATATTTTAATTATAAACACATTTGAATATTTAAGACCACATTTATTCATACATTGGCCTTAGTCAATTATCATATTTGCACATACATATTCATTTCAATTCAAATAATCAATATATTCATAATATATATATCAATTCAATCCATTCAATCAACTTTTAATTCAATTCAATGTCAAAGTGCCAAATACTCACCTCAATACTTACCATATGCATTAAATAAATAAAAATACAACAATTAATAACTAGCTTCGGATTATAGAAATACAAACCAGGAATTCTGAACTATTCCACGTCAACTTTATCTTTCCCCTTTTCAGTTGAGGATTCCGGTACGACCTTAGCTACGGAATTAAAACAATTAAAATTCATCAATACAACACAATTCAATTTCATATTAAATATTTCAATTTTTATTCAATATTTGCCTAAATTCCAATTTAGTCCCTAAATCGAGAGTAATTTTTATTATTCACAATTAATTCTATAATTTTATACAATTTTCACTTTAAACTAAATTTAACTCCTTATTTTCACTTAAATCCCTAAATTTAAAATTTTTCACAATTTAGTCCCTATTACTCAAAATTTACAGTTCATTCTACAATTTAATCCTTTTTCATTTCTAACTTAAAAATCTATCAATTTAATCCCTAATACTAAAATTATTCAACATTAACAATATTTAAAAACTCAATAATTACTAAAATTTCGACATGGGTCGAGTAGTACTTAACACTGGGATTCCAAAAACATAAAGATTACAAGAAAAGGGGACTAAATTGACTAACTAATTAAACTTGAAACTTTGAAACCCTAAGCCGCGGGTTCTTCTTTCTTTCTATTTTTCTTTTTCTTTCTTTCTGTTTCGTTTTGCTTTTGTCTTTTTTTTTTCTTTTATTACTATAATATTTATTTACTTAAATATTAAGTAAAACATATTATAATATATATAATAATTTTACACCTTATACCGCTCGTTAATGAATGATGGCATAATTACTTCTTTGGCCCCTTTAATTATTCTTTAATCTATAATTTAACTTTCACCCTATATGCAATTTAGTCCTTATACCTAATTACTCTTAATTCATGCAAATTCACTTAACCAAAACCTAATTAACTACACAAATAACTTCGTAAATATTTTTAATAAATATTTATGAGTTCGATTTACGAAAATGGAGTCCCGAAAATGCACTTTTCGACACCCCTGACTATCGGGTCTTTACAAGGCCATCATGCCACGATGCGACGTCAAGCATGGGTCGTTGGGACGAGACTAGTCAGTATGCTACGTCGCGACGAAGAACTCCTTAACATCTGAAATTTTGAAAATATTACAATTTAGTCCTAATTTGATCTCAAGTTAGCATTAGAGCTTTCGTAAGCTTGTATAAAATCTGGAAATAAATAAAAATAATTTTATATACCTGTTTAACTTATATTGGAATGTTTGTGATATAAATTGAACTATGGTTTGATCATAGTTGCTCCAACAACGAATATAACACGTTGTAACTTGGATTTGGTGATCGGGCTGGATATGGAATGTTGCATCATCACTCTATGGAAATTTAAGCTCAATTTCAATTGGATTTTTCTCTTTCTATATATACAAAGAAAAAGAAAAATAATTAAAGCAAAGGTAGCACCAATCTCCTTCGCCTCAAGTGTATGAAAATATGACTCAACTAAAAGTATCTTCTAAAGTCACACTGTAGTGATGCGAATGACAAGCTATTTTGGACAAAATACTATTTTGTTTCCACCATTATAAAGCATCAAATTTACCAGAATCACCCAAATAGATAAAACAACCCTTAGTTAGATAGACATGTAAGTCAAAATGTTGTGGTTGAGCAGTTTTGACAATTTTTTTACATTTATATTTAGTTTCAGTTTTGTGAGCCATTTTTTACATTTAGTTCACAATCCTGTTGTGACTTGCAATAACAAGAGATTATTTATTTAATATTAAGCTTTCTTTGTTTTATTTAATTATCTTATTCATATGCTTCACCGTTACATCTTTTATATGTTGAAAGATCGTAAATTAATGGCTTAGTAGAGTAAAACTTGATTTAGGATCAGATTTGTAATTTAATTTTTTGATTTGTGCTCCCATATTAATTCTAAAAAATTGTCAAAAAAATAATCTAAAAACTTATAATTTATTATTTAAAAGTATGTAAAATTAAATTAATATTATTACGCAAAAAAAATTTAAAATGTAATCAAATTTATCACATTTAATCCTGTACTTCCAAATGATTCAAAAGGAAAAGATGTTGTTATCCCTCACTGAGCTCATTAAATTATGTAGACCTAAAAATTTTCCTACTCAAGTTACATACACTAGAAATCATATCACAAGTGTATGCATGTGAATACCACAAATTTAGAATACAAATGTATATATGTTTAAGAATAACATACAACAAATAGTGAAACATATAGTTTGAAACTAATTAATCATAATAACACATGAAATATGTACGACATTTAAAATAAAAAAAATAGATTAAATTGTGAGTATAATAAAATTTAAACACATAAATACATCAGATTAACAACACTATAATAGTTTATCATGATGTCATGAATTATGAGTTAGTATCAAGTTGACTTTTGACACCGACTCAATCAGTGACATTATCTATATTCACAAATTTTGTGAGAAAAAAAATTTTATGTTAAAAGTTATTTTTAAAAAAATCTAATTAAGAATTATTATTGGTGTAGTGATAAAGAATTTGTTTTAAAATCTATTAAACACGAGTCCAATCACTAGACATATTAATTTTAGGTTTTTTTATTTAAAAATAATATAAAAGTATGAAAAGACATAAATACCATAAAAATAATAATAGTAGTCATATTAGTATAAATATGTATTTATCGTAATCATGGTTAAATTATTTTATAATTAAATTTATAATTAAAAAAAAGTTTAAATTTGATTAAATTAAATCTTTGACTATTTATATTTTCAAATTTATCAATAATTGAGATAAGGTTTTCAAGGTTGAATCCAAATTTTTCCTATACAAGCATCTTGACATGAGGAGAATAACGACTTTTTCTTCTTCTTCTTTTTTTTATCATATTTTATATTTGTTGTAGGATTCATTGAGAATAATATTTTTAAGGATTTATGGTTGACATTTTTAATAATATCGTCTTTAAAATTCTTTTGTTTTTTCTAGAGCTAAAAATAACAACTTATAAGATCAAGTTAAAAAGGGACATTAAATAAATAATGATAATAATGATCATAAATATATAACAATGAAAAACAAAAAGAAGTAACAAAAATCCTACAAAAATTAAGAATTTTAACAATGGCGTAAAGTATATCATCAATAAAAGAATAATTACCCAAAAGACTGCGACGACATTCGGAGAAGATAGAGACGAATCTGGTATTTGGTTGATGAAGGATATAGGAGTAACTGCGCTGCAAGCAGTAGTAGGAGTGATCAAAACTAACTATAGTTCATGTCACAACACAAATAATTTTGTCATAATATTAAACATTGATAAACATGTAAATGGTACAAAATATTAACTAATCGAAATTATGGTAGAATATATGAACATAACCCACCAGTTGAAGTAGATGGATTTGAACATAAACACATTTAAATTCATAAAAGCATGCATCGCGATAAACAGGAGTAGAAAAGGAAAAAGTAAGAATTTAGGGGAGTGGTGATCAACTAGCGGGAAAAATGAAAGAACATGTACAACTTACACTAACTAAACATTAATTGTTGAAATATAAGATTTTGGTGTCTGATAATAGGACAAAATCTGGCGACAGCTTTACCAAGTATTCTCAATTAAATATACATCATGGGCTACATTATTAATTACAACAAGGGAAGCATGGCTCATGGCCAGCCATGGAGAAGGGTATCCTATGGAAACCCATCTCCTAAAGTACATGTTTACATCAAAACAGCTCAAATTCAAGGTGGTCTCCTGTAGCTTTACATTCCAAATAATTGCTCTCTGCTTCCGGGGACTTCATGCTCGGAATCCCAAATTCATACAACTCTGGCAGTTCTGGTGGAACAGCACATCGTATCAAAGCCCAATTCAAGCCTTCAAAGAAAGGATGTTGCTTGATTTCTGCAGCCCCTTTTTCTGTTCCCAGCCGATTCTCAGGCTCCTTCACCAGCAGCCCTCTGATGAGATCCCTTGCCTGGAAACTCACAAGAGGGCTGTCCGGGAACTTAAGGCTCTCTAGCACAACATTAGTTAACGTTTCTTCATTACCTGCACCTTTAAAAGGTGTTCTACCATAGAGAAGCTCGTAAAGGAAGATACCGAAGGTCCACCAATCAACAGCAGCTCCATGACCCTCTCCTTTAATGATCTCAGGAGCCAAGTACTCGTGCGTCCCAACAAAGGAATTGGATCTTGCATCAGTAGGCTCAGCCACAAGCTGTGGCAGTGATCTGACTTGGGCAACAAGGTCAGATTTTGCCTTCCTCTTGGTTTTTGCAGCAGCAGGCAAGAACCTAGGACTGAAGCATGTGACTTGACAAGATGGTTCAATGCAGAAGGGTCCTATGCAGCTAGATCCTGTGCCCGGACCAGACATCCTAGCAGGATCCAAATTTGATGAAGTTTTCAGGAGAGTTGGACTAACTGTGCATCTAAGTGAAAGGTCAAAATCTGTGAGCATTATGTGGCCATCTTCTCGAACCAGAATGTTTTCCGGTTTCAAATCACGGTAAACAACTCCAAGCATGTGCAAGTACTCCAAAGCAAGCAGGACTTCAGCTACGTAAAACCTGCATTTAGAATAACATATATAACCAGTTCAGATAATATTGACGTCAGATTGACTGAAAAAAGAAAATGAACAATAGCATTGAAACACTCTCATTCAACTCACACTTTGTCTTTATATCATACTGCACCACCATCACCACAACAAAGAAAACTAGTCAAAACAGCACAAGCTAGAGCCTAGCATAAACAACTAAAAACCGATGTTAAAAAAGTCACTCTGAGACAAGCTTAACACTTCCAATCCTTCACTTGGATTTCGGGGGAGTTCCAAGGTGAATTAGGTGGAAGCATCTATGACCTATCATGGCCACATCTGAACCATTTCATAGCTTTAACTGGATATGCTAGTAATATAATGCTAAACTTATTGTGCTTTAGATGTTCAAACCGAGTGAATGACCAACATGCAAAATCAAAAGTTCTGCCTGCTAGCATGACATACCCAGCCATGTATGAACTCAAACTGTATGAATGACTTATCACCTAAGCATCTTACCTAGCTGCTGGCTCAGGAAAATATCTCCCAGGCTGCCTTTGCCGAAGGACATGCAGGTCCCCACCAGGACAATACTCCATAACTAAACATGATAGGTTATCTGAAGTGAATTGGGTATACAAAGTAGGGAGAAAAGGGTGATCAAGCATCCGTAATATTTCTTTCTCTGTCTGTGCCCTTGGCAATTTCTTCCTTCTTGCCAAAAATTCATTGTCCATGACTTTTATAGCAAACAAGCAGTTTGTACCAATAAGCTCAGCAAGATATACCGTCCCAATATCTCCACAACCAAGCTTCTTTAAAAGATTAAAATGCCGCAACCCCAAGACCCCTTCCTGCATCTTAATGTGGCGGATGGCTGCCCACCTCACATCCTTTGACATGTGAGGTTTGTTGCTACAGCTATACCTACTTAAATTGCTGTCATCACTGATGCTTGTGCTAGTACTATCACCAAGGCTACTGGAACTTTGGGAGAAGTGTCCCTTTTCTCTTGATTTTGGGCTCTTTTTAGCCCTTGGAACAGCAGCAACGCTGCTGTTAGAGTTATTTACCATCAATGTTGGTTTGCGCACATCAGAATTCACATGACTTGAGCTCACTTCAGTACTAATCCCAGCTGACTGCAACTTCACAGATTCTTGATTAGATTCGTTATTTGAACTCTTCAAAGAACAGTGGCACCTCTGACAAACTAACTGACCCGCAGTGGAATCCAAGCTGCTAGTTACTTCACTGAAAGTATTAGCAGCAGAAGAGGAGCCCTGCTTTTTTTTCTTCTTGCCAGAACTACTTTTGTTCCTAACAACTATTTTGGCCACCCGTGGTGTATTTCTTGTCATCCTGCTTACTCTTTTGCCACTAATTGAGCTAGAAGAAGAAACAATTTGCGACCTGCCTTTTCGTACCGACTTTGGCGTTGATGCTCTTTCTGGCAACTTGTTTGAACCAGGCAGTGTATTTTCAGGCTCTAACATATCATCATCAGCATAAGAACAAGACGGAAAAAATGCAGATGAATGCTTCTCTTTCTGATGCAACTCTGCCTTTGGTGCTTGACTTTCAACTTCTAGCGATGCAGAAACATCAGTTGGAGTTGATACAGAAGTATCAGTGCTAATTTCTGGTCTTGCACCAGCAAATCGGGGAGAAGAATTAGCTCTTTGGCTCAATGACTTATTCTGGGGAGCTTCATGTGACACAGCAGTCATTCTAGAAGTTGATTTGCTTTCTTCAGGCACCAAAGATACTTCAACCATGTCCCTCTTGTTTTCATCTCTGTGAAGACCAGATCCACCAGCAGGTTCAACTACAACTGAATTGAACCAATTTTTTATTCTTCCAGCTTCAGACGCCACAGGAGAACTAGTTGACATTGATAACCGTTTCATAGCAGCCATTTCCGATGCCTTAGAAATGCAAAGATCCCTAAGTGCCTGCTTCAAAGACAGTGAATCTGAACCACCAATTCCAGGAGAGCGGGGCATCCCCACTGCAATTGGCTTCTTCATTGCATTTTTCTTTAAAGAGCTTGAGCTTGCACCTCCTTGGTATGAAACACTTAAACCTTTGGGACCTTTCAGATTGATAGCCTCAAAAAGCTGATTAATATCATCTTCTAGAGAATCCTTATACCCCATTTTCAGCGCATTAGGCTTTCTATCTTTGTCACGTGCACCCAATCCAGAATTTGGTTGGTACTGCCATCGAGATTGTTGTACTGGTTCCGACTCTTCGCTTGCTTCAACTATTTCACAAGTACCAGAATATGAACCCATCTAACTGTTACACAGGACAAATTATTCTCAGCAGTATCCTAAAAGAAAAGGTACGGATATCACCCTCAAAATTTATACTAATTCATGTTTCTGTATCAACCAACTTCAAGGACCCAAATTCATAGCTACTTGTCACTTTAATTTCATCAAATCAATTCTAAAGCTCATACATCCCAACAACCTAAAAAGACATCCAATTAGAAAACCATTAAAACAAGAAGTATATAGAAAGGCTACAAAAATAACAGTTAAGGAAATATATATATAAATATTTACTATATCTAATATGTTTATATGACTACATTGACATATAAGCACAAAAAATCACATAAGAATCTCGTGATGTTTAAATTTAAAATTTCACAATGCAGGAAGCCAAATTAGCTAGAATAATTAAGACTACTGCCGTTTTCACAGCTTTAATGTATCATGACTAGTTACAGGACCACATGCTATATTTAAACTAACAATAAATGGTTAACAAAAAGGGATTCAGACTAAAAGTCAAGCATAAATGTTAGCTCTATTTTTCATGTTCTTTTACATTAGTTTTTTTTTCTTCCAGAAATTTTTTCTAAGAAATAAGTGAAGCTAAATCCAAGTGCAACTAAACTTTGTTTCATTCCCAGCTTAACAAAAAATAAAATAATATCACTGATCCAACAAGGATATCAAGAATAAAAACACTATTAACTGTCAACCAAAGCCGAACACGAAAAAGAAAAACGAAAAACACAAACAAAATTAAAAACAAAACCCAAACACTCTAAGAGCTCCAACATACTTCAAAACGTGTTGCAATTTATCAAATCCAACCCCAAAACTTGAATTAAGAGAAATAAAAACAGTACCTTGAGGAAGATGAAGAGAAATGAAAGCACTTCAGAACGGATTCCACGAGTAACGGGTGAAATGAGAACGTTTTTAGGGATCGGAAACCCTAAAACCAAAGACGATTTGAAGACAGAGAGAGAGAGAGAAAGTGAAATGGAACTTTTGTTTTTATTTTAGATTTTACTATTTGGGCTCTGATTATTTTGAAGGATGAAAATGGGGCCACCATATATTGAAGTGGGTCCCCCGTAGCAGATTGGATGTGGATACTGTTATATAGATTTAACATCAGAATATTTTATTATTATTTTTACTTTACACCACGAGTATATTAAATGAAGTGGGAGTACCCTAATAAATGCCATCAAGCTCTACACAAAAACAGGGATTAGTACTCAAATCAAATACTCATTTTGATATAAATAAATCATTAAAAAAAAGTTAATTTGAATTAGGGGTGAGCGATCGAATCAAGTGAAAAGATTTTGAGTTGACGAGTTTTATTATATTATCTCAACTCGATTTGAAATTTTTTCGAATCGAGTCGAGTAAAATTATTCGAGTTAAATTAAAAAATTAAACATCTCAAATTAAAATCTTGTTACAATATAATTAATTCTATGTTAGAGCACATAAATTTGAAACTATATATATTTGAAAAAAATTTAAAGTAAAATAAAATAATAAATGCTTTTTATGAATTAATTTAAAAGAATGTTAATATAGATATCTATAATGTCCTTATTAACTCCTAACGGCTCATTTAAGAGTTGAAAATATATATTTCGTATAAGTATTTAGAATAAATATTTATAATTGCCTTAAAAATTTATAATTAAAGCATTATAAAATCTAGTTAAGAAAATACTAAATTAATATGTTTAACAATAAATTTTAAAACTATTCATATTCTCAACCTTAAAAAAATTTCAATTTAACTTTTGCATGCAGACACTTATATAAAAATTATTTTTTAAAAAATAAAATAGAAAAGCTAATAAAAATAATTAATAATAAATGTGATATTTAAATTAATTCTAATAAATACTATAAAAGTAACTTCCAACAAATTAAAAAAATAATCAAAAACACAAATAATTAAACTATAATAATAATTAAAATAATTAATTAGCTTTTTCAAAATATCTAAATTGTCATTAACTTTTAATACCTAAATTACCCATATTTATCCCCAACAACTCTCAAAAGAGTTAGTTTTATATTATATATAGATTTATTTGAAAAAAAATTGACTTAAATAATTTTATAAATACATTTATAAACCAATGTTATAAACTTTTGATATTTTTTCTACTTAAATCATTGTCATTAAGGTCACATTTGGTATTTTAAAAGTAAAATATGAATGTTGTGCTAAATTTATATACTTTATTTCATTCTTCAATTATAAATTTATAAAAATATTCATTCTTTTAAATTATAATTAATATTATTACGAGAATTTAATCTTTTTACAACTCCAACTCTTTTAATATGGCCCCCATTAGCAAATAGGGACTTTAACTAGTTATTCTCCTCATCCATTGTCATGTCACATTTTTAGTTCCATTTAAGTCGATTTCTCTTACACTTGTATCATTTTCATTCTTCTCAATTCCCCCATATTATCATTAGACTTGTCCAAAAGTTGAGTAGCCCGCCCATCTCGATACCTCCGGTCTAAATTTAATTTAAATAATAATAAAAATTTAAATTTAAATTTAAATTTAATTATAAAATATATAATATTATTTATTAAAATACATTTTTATTTTTTTTAATAATGAAATGCACTTTTTGGACAAGCCAAGCTAGCCCGAAAACGAATCTAGGCTTGAAAAAAAATTTGGAATCGAGCCTCGACCTGACCCAATCCATGGACCTCTCTAATCATCATCCTCCCCTAACTCTTTAATAATGTCAACTGATATTTGGGCATCCTTCCCATTGACACAATCTTTCTCGTATCCCATACTAAAATCTTCAAAATATGACATTGTCGTGTTCTTGAATGAGGTTGCATTCTTATGACTGTGTATACAAATTAAATTAATCAATAAATATATTCAAATATAAAGACAAAAAATTCACTTAAAGCAGTTATACATTTATTGAAAGATTCTTGCAACAAATTTAGTTTAGTTCATTTCATTATTTCACCTCTCTAATCAAGTAGCCTTTCGCTCATTAAACATATCAATAGCAAGTTATTGTCGCCACATAATCCACTCATTAGAAAACTCAATTCCAGAAATTAACGTCATTCGTATCATCCCTAACTTTCGCACTACTTGAAACTTCATTATTCTATTCCAATGAATCATAGGACATTTCTTTGCAAATATAATTATGAAGCAAGCAACATACAAGGATAATTTAGTTTTGTGTACTAATTCAATAAAAAGATGGGCTTCTAAGTACACACTTCCTCATCTTTAAGAGATCACACCTTTCAATTACAATTCTTATAAAAAGAATTGCTTTATGTTGAGAAACTCTTTAGGGCTAATGGGGCTGATTGTCGTGTCTCTATTTGTTTAAGTGATATTGTTGCCCCATAAAAAGGAGCTAGAAACCCTCTGAGTGGATGAATCTAGTATCAATAAGATAATAGCAACCTATAGGTATTTCAAGTCATTTCCTTTACTCAAAGCATCTCGAAGAACTCTCCCATCAGCATTTGGTCATTCCCAACCAGATCGCGCATATGTAAATTGCATGTCAAGGGTACATGTTGCTAAAACATTAGTGGCTACATCATTTTTTTTTTGGTATGATACTTAGTTCTTTCTTCAAGAACTGCTTGGACTTTGATATAGGTTTTGACTAATGACCCAAGACAATTCTAAGAATTTATAAAAAAAATATATATATTTTAAAATTAACTTAATTGATTTCAATATGTATAACAAATAGACAATATTATTTTCAAATAATTACCTTAAACCATTTTCACTTATCATTGGTTGAAGCACTGGGAATAGGCTCGAGCTTCCCAAATAGTAGGTCTTGAATTTTTATGACACTAGTAAAGATTTTATTAAAGTACAAACTAAATATTTCGTTGGACCTTTAAAACGTATCTTTTATTTTAATGTGATAAGAAAGCATGAAAAGAATATTTTCTACTTGCTCGTCAACTAACAAAATTTTTGCATTCCGTAACTTTTTTTTTCAATACTAATTGACGCAATTAAAAGAAAAGCAAATTTAAATATTCTTAACTTATCAATACAAATTTGATCTTATATTGTTTAGTAAAAAAAAATCCAAGGTATAGGACCTTATTTTCGGCTTATAAAAAGTTAAGCTTTTTCAACAATTAGGTGTAGAAAATATCAATTTATTAATGTCATCATCTTAATCCAATGATTTGACACACCTAAAAGCTTGGTGACTTAGTTTAGTGTTTTGTTTCAGGTTGAAAGTTTTCAAGTCTTTTTTGAACTCCTTTCTTATGTTGGTTTTTTTTTTGGGCGGGGGGGGTGTTAGGTTTGCTCTTTCATAGTGAATGCTAACATATTGAAAAATAAAACATGAATAGTTGTCAGCACCATTAAAACCATTTCCTCAATAATTCTAATTTTTTTTAAAATTTTAAATTAATAAAGGTAAAATTATATTTTGACCCTCCTTAAAATTATAAAAATTTAATTTAATACTTTAAAAATTATAAATATATAGACTATAAAAAATTAAAATTTCATTCAGTTCTCCATAAAAAATTGTTCTAGATTCGCACCTGGCAAGGCGATTGAAGCTAAGGGAGATATCTTATAAGAGAGAAAGGTGGAGTGGAATAGGATGGCTTGATTCTAGTTCCAAGTTTTAAGCCCTGCATATCTTTAGCCCCTTTTTTTCAAGTTACCACATGTTAAGTTATGCTTGATGCGTCAAGGGAAGTGGTCTACTATTATAGGTCAGATAGAGTTGCATTATGACGTGCTCTAGGTTAACTCGGATAAGACATTATAGTTGAAGCCTGGTGTGATAGTTAATGAGTATGACCTACTTAATCATCAAGTTGAGGGGTTTCCGTAAAGGATTTACCTCGAAAGGTTTGCTTGCACTACTTGTGGAGACGATTCTTTAAGTTGTTCACACTATTCATAAAGCCTACGCTCAGGCTGGCATAACGGGTGTATTATCTATTTTTCAATATTTACAATAAATAAACACAAATAAAAGATGAAAATAAAAAATTTTGATTGCCACAATCCTACACGTACGTATACACATATGCTGGACGATGCCGAGCAACCAAGGAATAGAAGGAAGGGTAAAAAAAGTGATAATTTTTTCAGTATAAAGAATGATCTGCTTTAGCATATTTTTAGTTGAATTAATTCTAATATTTTAAGATGTATCACCTCGTTTTAGATCCTCTTCCAATGATACCTTCTATTATTTATGCAAACGTAGTTTCTTTTCGTTTTCTCTATTTTGTTTTTTTTATTTGTAAGTCAGTCATTTCAAACAATGTTCCAAGAAGTAAAGATATTTTAGTAGCATTTAGGCATTAATTAAGATAATGCATGTGAATTATTATTATGATATTAATTTTTCAAAATACATGTGGCAATTCTTTAATTTTGTAAGCGATTTTTATTTCATTAAAAATGTGTTAAATCGGTTTATATAAATAATTTAAGCATAGTTTTTCTATTTAAATTTAAAAATGGAAATTTATTAAAAGAAGTTTAAATATCATCCTAAAGAAATGTATATAACTTACATGCCAAATTTCTTTTAAAAAAATAAAGTGATTAAATATATATAATAATTGGACCACAAATAAATCTAAGTGATAAACAAAATATTAAATAAAGTAGCAGAGCCATCGTTCTCACATGGTATAAGCAGCTCCCAAGAAAAGGATTGTTTGGGTGGTTTGTCTTTGCCTCAAAGCGGAAGGTATGCACATCACTTTTTCACACCAAATTCATTTAAAATATCCCTTAAAAACGGTGCCACGCTATATCCCTAAATGATCCAAAATATTAAATAAATAAGCATAGGATCCTGTTCTTTTCCATGGATTTATAGCTTTGTTTTCTTCTTTCCCTCGGACAAATTTGCCCCACTTAACCAAGGTACCATTGACCAACTTACTCCATGTTTTGTTTGGTAGGAAGACTCATTATATTACTTGCTCAAAAATAGATTGTAATCCAAAAATTCATACTTAAAATTTTTTTTTGGACCTAATTAGTATCTAAATTTGTATTTCGTCACTTAAGTTGGTGGTACCTCTACACTAACACCGTTAATTTGGGCTGACGTGGCACTAATAGCCAATTTAGTGGTGATACGTGGTAGCTTTTCAATATGTCACGTAACGAGCATAAATTAAAAAAATAAAAATATCTTTAAAAATAAAAAAATATAAATTTTTGTCTAGGTTCATTCTCAATGTGAGAAATTTATATTTGTCACATGGCATGCTAAGAGGTTGACACGCATCATTAATGAATTGGCTAGCAATGCCACGTTGACATAAACTAACGGTGTTAAAGTGAAGGTACCAACCTAGGTGAGGAATACAAGTTCTGTTGGATTTGATGTCCTAAGTGTAGTATTTTAGTCTATGTACATTTGTATTTTTTTCAAACAGATTGGTCAATTAAATTATTAATGAATTACATTAATACTTTTTGTATATTGTCATCACGTGGTTTTTGCATGTAAAGCAAAATAGAAGCAAATATTGGCTCACTGGTTGTCTAATATTTAAACTAATACTAAACGGTATTACGTGGTTAGATCATAATATAGAAATACAACTTATATTAGTAGACAAACCTAAATAGGTCATTTGTCTAATCGGAAATGAGCAAATCAATTAAAAAAACTAATATGTCGTTTATCAAGTCCAATTGGGGAGATGTCTTGTCTTGGGCATTAGAATGGATGACTCTCAGAAGATAGAAACATAGATGTGATTGATTGAACTAACAATACATCAGACTGAATCTAAGAAGAATAGATCTTGAATATATTTACGGATTTATTCACTTGTGACGTTCAAAGTGTGGCATACATTAATCTTGAGTAGATGATGTACTATGTATGCGTGACTCATATACTTTGATGTAAGTAAAAGTCTGAGTTCAAATAGATAAGGAACTAAAAGCTGGTGCGTTAGGTATACGACTTCTGCAGTATGCAGCGTCATTCACAACAGTAGAATTCATAGCCCAAGATTCGTAAATGATATCCTCTCATTGGCATTACATGGTAGATGAAAAGTAAACGCGGTCACAGGTCGTTCGTCTTTGTGTGGATGACTTGATTACATAGTAATTGACTTTTCATGAAGGAAGATATATTGGTTACCGTGAGATAGAATAGGATCATATTGGGATTGGGTTAATCTAGACCTGTCCATAGGCGGCCCGGCCCGGAAAATTTTTTTGGCCCGCCTCCTAGGCCCGGGCCTGACTCGGCCCAAAATATGGGCCTGAAATTTTACCCAGGCCCGGCCCGAGAAAATATCATAAGCCCGAGCTCGGCCCATTTTTAAAATAAACATTAAAAAATTATTTTAAAAATAAAAAAATAAAAAAAATTATTTTAAAAGTATTTTAAAAATAAAAAATTAAAAATTAAAAATTAAAAATATATATTTATTATATTCAGGCCGGGCTGGGCTTGGGCCAAAAAAGTGGTGCCCGAGGCCCGGCCCGTTTTTTAAACGGGACTCTTTTTTTTACCCAAGCCCATATTTCGGGCCTATATTTTTACCCGAACCCTCCCATATTTCGGGTGGGCCGTCAGGCCGGGCCGGGCCGCCCTGCTCATGGACAGGTCTAGGTTAATCCCAAAGAGATTAATGATATCCTATGAGGGTAACACATTTATGACAAGGTCATTGGACGAGCATTGATCAAGTTGCTTTCGTAATGGTATGTCATTAGGGAGAGCTCATTCACGATACTATAATGGAATGACTTCGTGACTAAATAAGTTTAGAATTAATAGGCAAAAAGCTGAAACTTAATTTTAAATTATTTGAACCCTATTTACATATGTCCAATCAATTCATCCGTTAGCTCGTTAAAACTAGAAATGAATTGTGTGTTGAATCAAATGAATAAAAATAGATAGAAATGGTAAAGTTAGATAAATGGGAAGCATTTGGAAAATCAATGTGGTTTTCTCTAAATGGAAATGACCTAGAGAATAAATTTATGGTTTTTCAAATTATTATTTAATTAAGTGATAAAATAATTGAAGTTCAAAAATTGAAATAAATTTATTGGCCGTGGTAAATCCCTTGAATGTAAATATATTAAATATATTTTCTTAAAGATTCCTTTACAGTAAATTTGTCATGATTTTAATGAAATTAGAATTGAGTTGAGAAAATTATTTAATTGGAAAATTAATTTATTTAAGATGTTTATTTTGGGAAATAGAAAAATAAATATCAGGTTGGATTGAATTATAAAGTACTGGGTTAAAAGTCCAGAAAAAACTTGTAATTGGACCCGATATGGGAGAAGCCCAAAAGTATCTAATGTTTAATGATAGGAACGACAAACCCTAGTTTGTTTAACTAGCTATGAGTCTAACGACAAACCCAAAAGTCTCTAATGCAAGAAATGAGTCTAACTAGCTATGTAACACCCCTAACCCTTATCCGTCACCGGAACAGGGTTACGAAGCATTATCGAACTTTACGAATTAAATACAGACATTTCCCAACCTTTTTTACACATACTAAGAATCAATCATATAATACTCATATTGTCCCTTAGATGGACCCTTAGAAGTGAATCGAGATTAAACCGGGTACCCAGGGAATTTTTCCCAAAATCTCAAAAATTTTCTTAGAAGCAGGGGACACACGCCTGTGTGGCCGGTCATGTGGCTCACACGGCCAGGAGACACGTCCGTGTCTTAGGCTGTGTAGGCATTTGATATGAGGCACACTGCCGTATCCCAACCTGTGTCCTTACATGTGTAACTCTCTAACTTGGGTTATATGGCCAAGTCACACGCCCGTGTGTTAGGCCGTGTGGGCAACTAATTTATGAAATTAATGTGCAGAGGTCACACGGCCAGACTACACACCCATGTGCCAAACCGTGTGTCACACACGGCTGAGACACACGCTCGTGTCTCTACCGTGTGGACAAAAATAGACCATTTTAAGGCAACTTTTCTCACCCATTTTGACATTAACCTGTACTCAACATTCACATACACCATGTGCCAAACCATGACTCGATGTTGCAATACCCCCTTCTAGTGTTTTCGCTCATGTTTGGGCTTCTGATGGCTCCCTACAACACTTAATCAACCATTAAGTTCTCGATGACACATTTGGTAATATTGAGTCTCAAAATTAAATAGAGTAAAACACACAAAAACCATTTATTAATACGAAATTTGAAAATAACTAAAAAGTAAAGAAAAGACACTTAAATTGCTTGAGAATAAACTCATTAAGTGTAATGGAGAGCCTAATTTGACATATCAAATTATGACAGATCAGGTTGTCGCCCCACCTAATCCTAGTTAGACTAGGAGTTCGTTTTTCTATTGAAATATACTTCTACAGTTCAATAAGGGTTTCACCACTTCGCCCTATAAATAAATGACACTGGTAGGGCTAAATATACAACTTTGAGGTATTGTTTATTATGTCTGAAAATAATAAAAGTTTATTCTTTAAGTATTAATTATATTTTCCTGAATAACAATTCTATTGGTTTCTATTCAAAGAGAGTTTTGCTATCTCACTGAAAGTAAAGTAAACTGTTTCAGGTTCTGTATTTGATTCGAATCGTTTGAGCCCACACTTGAAGTAATTCATGGTATGAGAATAGTGAAGAAGGTCATTCGGTTGAAAGCCAAGAACGATAATGATCTGTTTAGCCGAGAACACATGTGTGATTTCAATAAATGATTTATTATTATAAATATCACAAGCAGGTTCAATTTTCAAAATTTTATTTTTCGCTGTGTAATAACACCGTTTTCGAATTGAATTTTTTTTCCAACAAGTTCAGGTATCAATTAGGTCTAAAGAAATTTAGGTACCAACTGTATATGTTTGGACAAGTTTAGGGGACAAACTACATATTAACCCTAATATCTAATGTTTCAACTTAAATTTATTCAACACAAACTGTTATATGATTTTATAAACTAATTAAATTAGATTTCAAAATTTTATTTTAATAAGCTTTGTGATTAAATATTAATTTCAATAAACACTTGTATCAGTTAAAGTACATGGCAAAACTTTGTATTATAGAAACTGGATTAAACTAGTCACGCTATTATTAAATGGATCAATTTAGTCACTATATAAGTCCAAAATGTATCAAAACTAATATTTACTATATAAAAAATAAAGATTAATTTTATTTTTTAATTATAACTTAATTAGTGTTAGAGTTAATCAATTTAAATTTAAGTTTAGCTCTGTTAAAAATATCCATTAGTAGCATTTAAGAAAATCATCAGTATGATGGTTATTAGTATTAGTAACTTAGAAGTATCATTTTAATTGATGATGAAGTAATATAATCTAATATCATTATTTGTTTATTTATTGGTAAGTTGCTTATATCATGCAAAATAAACATTGTTTTGTTCTTTCTTCTTTTTATTGTTATTGTTATTTTACGTGAAGTTGTAAACGAATGAGAGAAAAAAAAATAGATTTATTGTATAAGATTTTAATAATTTTTATTTAATGTGTTTATTAATTTAATGTAAATATCTTTCGTATTTATTATGAATCGCTGGATGTTGTTTTACCTAATTTTTTTATTTTTAATTTAATATTATAATTTATTTTCTAATATAATTCTAAAATTCTATGTTATTTTCAATAATTTTATATATTAATTCAATGTTTAAATGATTTTTTAGATAAATATTGATTTTACAATGACAGTCAATGGTGGTGTGATAAAATTCAAAGTTAAATTATTTTGAAAGAGCATATGGATAAGTAAATAGGTATAAATTTATCATTAACTACAATATATTGTTTTTTTTTTTACTTTCTATAATATATAATATTGTATTCTTTTACTTGGTATTTTATTTTGGTATTAACTTAAATAACGATTCCAATTTTTATTTATAAAACATTATTTGCATTGTATATGTTATATATTATTAAATTTTAATTTATAATAGATAATTGTGTATATTTATGTGCGACATACATGAGAAAGAAAATTAATATAAAAGAAATGGGACACATGACAATTTTTTAAACTTTGTTTGTGGAGTTAAAAAAAACACACTACTAGTGTACCAAATAAAAAATAACATATTTGCATATCTAGGGTTTTATTATAGATCAAAATTTTCTATTAGATCCTGTACTTTGCGTAAGTTGTGAATTTAGTACTTGTACTTTAATTTGGTTATTTTCAGTCATTGTATTTCTAGAATTTGAAAATCTTAGTCCTAACGAAATGATAACTATTAAATTCATTAAGTTAAGTTCTATTATTTTTAAATTTTGATGTGCCAAACATATTATTATATGTGTAATGTTATGTCTGTTATTTTCACATATTACTTACAAAAAATTCAGTTAATAGATTAAACGATTGTTGTTTGCATTAAGACAAAAATTTTGAAATTTAAAAAAAAAATATAGTCACCAAGAATGATCCAATTGGTGAACGTAGACTAAGTCTATAACTTTACACATAATATAGAACTAATGACATAATTTAACCAAATAGATTTAACTGTTATCGTTTGGCCAGGTTTAAAATTTAACATTTCGAAAAGTACAAAGATTAAAATTGATCAAATTAAAGTACAAATACTAAATCCGCAATTTACACAAATTAGAAGGTCCAATAACAAAAATTGATCTTTATTATATATACTAAAAATAAAAAAAATAAGAAAGGAGGAATACTATAAATTATACAAAATGAAAATAATCAGTTTTCTAGATAGGGATCAAACATGTCATTCACATAATATTGATAATACAAGCATATCAGCCCAAAAGCCCAATAAAATAAACAATGAGTACAATGGCTATTAAAGCCCAGCCCATACCCCCAAAGAAACCCTAGCCACCCTAACTTTCATCTGCCGCCTCGGAGGGAGGAGAGTGACTGGAGAGTCAAAATCCGCCATGACAGACTAACCAACAACCAGCAAATCCAGTGCGGAGGGTGAAATAATAATCTAAAATATTGGATGGATGGGAAAAGGGGGAGCATGTATCATATAGTTACCTCGGTTCACCCTGTGCATGCTAACTTGAACTGAAAAAATTCCTATCAAAGGCTGGCCCAAATCTGTCTGTGGGACGTGAAAACAATATACTCTTTGGACCCAAAGTAGGAAAATAAATATAAATACTTCATTTTGGGTTTAAGCCCATGTGTCTCGTGAGTGCTGTTTTGTTGGAGCAAGAATGTCAAACCACGTTGACGTGTATGTAGAGGTGTTCATTCGGTTAATCGACCCAAAATAACATTAACCGAACTTTTAAAATTTTTAACCGTTAACTGAACTGAAATTTTTTCAAAAAAAATTAACCGAACTGAAATTTTTTTAGTTAATTCGATCGGTTAACCGAAAATTATATATATTTTATTTTTGGTTAAAAATTAACAGAATTAACCGAATTACCCGAATTAACCGGATTACCGGATTACCCGAATTAACCGAATTACCTGAATTAACCGAATTGAATCACTACATAATTAAATTATTTTTAGACTTTTAGACTTTAGTTTTAGTTTTAGTTTTAGTTTTAGAATTTTATTTTTATTTATTAAATTATTTGTAATTTTTATGAGTGGGTTAGGTTGGGTAATTGGGTTGGGTTAAATACTTGGGTTTGGATTGGGTTTAGGTGAATAGTGAGCCTATTTATATATTATAATTTTATTTATTAATTTTTTCTTTTAAATCAAAAAAATTCGATTAACCGACCGATTTCGAACCGAATTAAGAGTTAACCGAAAAATTAAAAAATAATTAACCGACCTCCGACCGAAAAAATTCGGTTAACCGACCGATTAACCGAATTCGATCGGTTAACCGAATTTTTTCAGTTTTACACAAATTTTGCACTACGTGTATGAACATAAATGATCCCTTGCCACATCATCAATGACGTCAACTTCTACTCCCTGCAAAAATAGGATTAAATTTAAAAGAAGAGTCTAGGTTCATAGGAAGACGAAGTACGACAAGATTCTGTACATATTTCACCATTCACACTTGTGTTTTGGAAGAAAATTGTAAAGATGTATTTCTTTATATATAAAAATCAATTTCATATTCGTTTTAAAATTCATAACCATGGAAGTTTCTTTATGCACAAAAGTTTTCATTATCTATTAAAAAATTAAGCTTCAGAAAAAACTGTTATATGCGTATGTCTTTCTTGAATTTAAACATTTACTAGTTTTGTAGAATTAAGTTTTTTTTACCATTTATTTAAGATTCATAATTTTCAAAATTTGGAAAAAAAATAGTAGGGATTCATAGTGTAGAGATGCCCATCGATTGGATTGAGATGAAGTTGGATTTTAAAATATTTCTAAGTTTAAGCTCCTTTTTGGGTAAAATCGCCCAAAAATACTTGTTTTACTATTTAAAAGTTGATAAAATATTAAAAATATTTTTTAATTCTTTAAATTGAACTAGAATGGGGTTAGTCAGGTCTGCGGTAGTGGTGGAAGAAGCATTGCCAGCAGTGACGAACGGCCGCGTTCATGCCACGTGGCTGAATCACGTTTACTTCTAAAGATCAGCCAATGAGAAGGGCAGCCTAGCCCTTTCCTATAAATTAATCTGACCAACCCACTTTCACGAACCTAATTTACAAAAACTTGTTTAATTACCAAAAGGTTAAGAGCAAAAGACAGGGCAGAGTAAGCTAAGCTTTGATCATCAATGGCGGAGAAGAGTTTCAAGTACGTGATCCTTGGCGGTGGTGTAGCTGCTGTAAGTTCCGTCGATCACTTCTCGCTCTTCGATTCTCTTTTCTTTTCTTTTTTTGTTATTTTCTTGAATTTTGTTTGACTTTTTCTCTTGTTTATCGATACCTTTGCTTTTTTATTTTCACAATCTTGTCCTCAATGTGTATCATCTATCGCTTAATTTTATAATAATACAGATCCAGTTTTCCTGCTAAGATGATAAGTGAAAGAAAAAATGAGAACGAATTGAAAGCAAATCTGAAGCTTTAGATCGGTTGCTATTCGTTTAGTCACTGAATTTTCATTGTTATGATTTTTGAGAATGGATTTATACCGAGGCATTTAAACGTGGCTACGTCTTTTTACATCATGTAATGCATCTTTTGCTGTTTTAATCGTATGGAGCGTCGCGTGTGTATCGGAACGATGGCTAGATTTTATTTTGCAATGATTTGAAGTTTTGAACCCTTTAATGTGGAAAGTTAAAGCTTCTTTCATTGTATTTAGCATTCACACTATTAAAAGGCTTATGTTGTACTTTGTTTTGACTGATTTATTTTACTTTTTTACGTCTTTTTCCTGAAAACTCTTCTCTTCTGACTTTATAGGGATATGCAGCGAGAGAGTTTGCCAAGCAGGGAGTGCAGCCTGGTGAGCTAGCAATTATTTCCAAGGAGGCGGTATGATTTTCTATTATATATAACTTTATGAAACCTAAACTGATTACATGAGTGATAGACATTTTGCTTTTCCTTCGATTGAACTTTTGTTAAAAATAGTTAGTTTCTTAAAATGAAGCTTGTGGGGGAAAAAAATAAACAAAAAAAATCTGTTGAAGTTGTTTGATAAACACTGCTAAGGTTTTTTTTATAGGGTTGTCGTCTTGTGATTTTTTAATACTATGTCATTGTCATTAAAAAAATGTAAGTAAATTATTTCAAGTTATTGAAAAACTCTTCTCTCATTTTAGTATAATATTTGCTCCTGCAGCAATGCGAGGGCAAATTCATAATATTCAATCAACACTTTAAGCATTGCGTGCTAATGGAATTTGTTGTTGTATTAAGCAGAATGTATATTGCATTTTTACATTTTAGATCACTATATGCATTATTTTATTCATATCACTTACAATTGTTTTGTTCTAATTATCAGTTCTGCTTAGAAAAAGCAAAATAGTCCATCAAATAATTTCGGCGTGCAGTTTAGCATTATTTTGTTCTCTCGTTCTGCTGTCTTCATGGGGACTCCCTCCTCTGGATGCTCCCTATTTCTGATTTTGTCGAAGTTAAATTCTACTGTAATAGTGGCCAGTTCCAGTGGCATTTACATCACATCACTCATCATAGCTGCTGTTGTTGTCATTTATTGATGCCTTAATAGGTAAATTTGTATTGCATATGACCTGATTTTTGCTTTCTTATACATGTAGGTGGCTCCATATGAACGACCTGCCCTGAGCAAAGCATATCTCTTCCCTGAGGGTAAGCTATAACCCTAATAAGTTTTTATGTACTTATTTGAAAAATTCAGATAAACTCTAAACTCGCATAAATGCAATAATAACTACGCTTCTATTTGCCACATCAACATTGGTTGCTTTGTTTCCTGTATCAATTTGTTGATTTGTTCTTCACAGGAGCTGCTAGACTTCCTGGTTTCCATGTCTGTGTTGGAAGTGGCGGAGAGAGATTGCTTCCTGAGTGGTACAAGGAAAAAGGTTAGCGACATGTTTGTGTGAATTTGTTTAATGTGAAATTTAATTGCTGCAGTAATAGATGATGATATGCGAAAAGGGAATTTAACTATTTGTCTTTGTTTATTCAATAATCTGTACTATTCTCATCAATATGCTTTTCATGTACGCATGCTTGCAGGAATTGAATTGATCCTTAGCACAGAAATAGTGAAAGCAGATCTTCCTGCCAATACTCTAGTAAGTGCCGCTGGAGAAACATTCAAGTATCAAATCTTGATCATTGCAACTGGTTCAACGGTGAGTTGCTGTTTCTAGGGATCTCAACTTAAACATTCCTTGTATTGCCTACCATACATGGTTTAACACATCTGTCCTGCAGGTTATAAAATTGACAGATTTTGGAGTGCAAGGAGCTGATGCTAAAAACATCTTCTACTTGAGAGAAATTGATGATGCTGATAAGTTGGTAGAAGCAATCAAAGCAAAGAAGAATGGAAAGGCTGTTATCGTTGGTGGAGGTTATATTGGTCTTGAGCTTGGTGCAGCCTTGAAAATTAACAATCTTGATGTCAGCATGGTGTACCCGGAACCATGGTGCAGTAAGTAGATTCCTACTGTTGAAATATGGGCATGAGGACACATGATAAACTAACTAAATTAATTTCTGGTGGATTCTTGTGTTCTAATTTTATGATTGTTCTTGTAGTGCCCCGGCTTTTCACCTCTGGCATAGCTGCTTTTTATGAGGGTTATTATGCTAATAAAGGGATCAAAATTATAAAGGGAACAGTTGCAGTTGGATTCACCTCTGACTCCAATGGAGAGGTAAGTGGTCATCTTTCAGAAGGCTGATAATTTAGTATTCTTTTAGAAGATTCAAATCATTTTAATGCTTTGATACCTTCATCCTCTTTTCAGGTGAAGGAAGTTCAACTTAAGGATGGCAGAGTTCTGGAAGCTGACATTGTTGTGGTTGGTGTTGGTGGAAGGCCTCTTACAGCACTATTTAAAGGGCAGGTTGAAGAGGAGACGGGCGGAATAAAGGTTGGTTTGATCTATATATAACATAATCTAAAATGCCTTTGTCATCTACAAATGTCACCTCGAAATACTTATTGAACTTTATTAAAGAAATGATCACCTCAATCATTCTGTTGATATTGCATAAATCTGCAGTCTAAATGGGCAGGACCTAATTCTGAATAATATTCATTAAGAATAAACTCTAATCAAGACTGATATTTTAATTGTATAACACAATTGTTTGACTGTGCAGACTGATGCTTTTTTCAAAACAAGTGTTCCCACAGTATATGCTGTGGGTGATGTGGCCACTTTCCCTCTGAAGTTATACAATGAGTTGAGAAGGGTTGAACATGTTGACCATGCCCGGAAATCTGCCGAACAGGCTGTAAAGGTGTGTTACCTGACTTAGGTATCTTTATACTTGGATGTTGTCTAAACGTTACATTCCAATAGACAAATATAAACTGTTGAACCATTCGTACAATTTTTGCAGGCCATCAAGGGGCTTGAGAAGGGGCAATCAGTCGACGAATATGACTACTTACCGTACTTCTATTCCCGTTCCTTTGACCTAGCATGGCAATTCTATGGCGACAATGTTGGGGATACTGTGCTTTTTGGAGACAACAACCCACAATCACCGAAGCCAAAGTTCGGATCTTATTGGATCAAAGATGGCAAGGTGGTAGGGGCATTCCTAGAAGGTGGTAGTGCCGAAGAAAACCAGGCAATTGCTAAAGTTGCTAAGCTTCAGCCTAAAGCTGAGAATTTGGATGCGCTGGCAAAAGAAGGACTTCCCTTTGCCTGTAAGATATGAAGAGTAGTAACAGCTGCCATGCCTTACAAAAAGGGAAGAACTCTGTTGCAAGAGGACTGCGTAAGGGAAGGGTTGGATCTGTGTTTTTACTTTGGGTTGTGCTGTTATTTCTCTTTGCATTTAGTACATAGATTCTGGAGTTTGCTTTGTTTATCTTGCTTTTCTTTTGAATGATGAATAATAACAAACAATATTCCACTGTATGTTGTGCAGTACGAAAAATAAACCCTTAAGCCTATGATTTTGCTGGTACTGAAATCAACCAATTATTCCATCCAATATTAGATTAGATTATTAGAACTCGAAATTCAAGGAAACGATTGACATCAAATTAAAGGTTATTTCCAAGCAATTTCAGGATGATTTTGGCTGTGCACATATGATTACGGGGAATGAAACTCGAGAAGATGATTAAAATTAAGTCGGAAGAAAATTCCATTGCAACAAAAGGGTTCAGCAAAACAAATATATGAATCCAAAAAGAAAGAACTACATGGCACTGGATAACTAACTTTAAAAACCTAGGGCAGCCTTAAATTCAAAAGAAATCCTCCGTAGAAACCAAAAACCATCCGTATTTCATTGATAGGTTGCTGGCGGTGCGTGGTAGTTTTAGTCGAAGAGACTGAAGCCCATATCCTGCAAAATGGTGAATAAAAAATTAAGATGAAAATGCATTTGTGAATTGTGATGGTAACAGCACGCCAGGCCAAGATTGCAACAAAAACAAATGAAAAAAAAAAAATGTTTCAGAGTTAGTACATCATCGGATTCCTCTTTCTCCTCAACTTTCTCTTCCTTCTTAGTCTCAGCTGCAGCAGGAGCGGCGGCGGCGGCGGCTCCGGGTGCAGATGCCGCCACAGCAACACCACCACCGCTGGGAACAGAGGCAAGCTTTTCCCTCCCAGATGCAATAAGCTCGGTTATATCTTTTCCCTTCACTTCAGATAAAAGAAGCTGGAGCCTTTCCTCTTCAGCGTCAGCTCCAACTATATAACACCATTATTTGAAACCAACCATCAACATTTCTTCCTCAATCCATCCAAGTTTATGCAAAAAAGGGCAACATATTTATGTACATTACTAGAAGCAAACTAAACGTTCTTTCCTTCAACATATATTCATGAAAATCTCAAACTAAAAATACGATTTTACTACTACCAAGTAAAATAGATAAAAAGAAACAATGCATTGCAATCCTGATTTGGAAAAGCACAAGCGTACCGCTGGCAAGAATGTTCTTAAGATCATCAGCTGAAGGAGAGGCATTGCCTCCAAGTACAGCCAACAAATAAGCAGCAACAACCTTCATTTTCTCTCTTTTTTGCTTACAGGAAACTGAGATAAAAAGAGAAAAAAAGACGAATGTCAAAAACCCAAAGAGAGAAACAGGTGTAAATATAGAGAATAAGAGTGGGAGAGAGAAGGAACCAGGGAAGCAATGGATCCGCAGCTGTTGTGGATGCAAATGGAGGTAACAAGTCGGGCATCAGTAGGCAGCTGTTATATATATTATGCAAAACTAGGGTTTTAGTTAGAGAAATGGATCAAAATGTTTTTTTGAAGCCCAATGTTATGTTAGTTATACAGTTAACTGCCGGTAACTTATCTAATTATCATATATTCATTTTGTTGGTACAATTTTGCCTCACTAAAATTTGCTTTTATAAATTATATAATAAATAATAAAAATGAGATAATTCATTTATAGATATATATATTTACTGAAAGTGTTAAACTACAAGTGTAAATACACTTTTGAAGAATCGCAAATATCAAATAATTACAACATATATTGTCTCAAGAATTACAAAATGGAATCAAACTATTACAGTATGAGACTAAAGTCAACAAACAAGTAATTAAATGTGTGACAGTCGCATGTGTTGGTACTTCAAGACCCACACATATAATTGCCAATGGTGGGTCTCAAGCCTAAGTACTCGAGACCCAAGGCCTCTACCCACGTATATGTTACTCATCATAATTGTATTTATAATTGGTTTAATAGTTTTTTAACGAAAATTATCTATTTATACTATTAATAAAATTCTTGACTAAGTTGGTGTCATGAGTCAGCTGGGCACCAACTCGATTAGAAAAATTATAAAAATACCTTTTTGTATTTAAAATAAGTTAATATTATTCGATGGTACTTTAATTTTTTTAATTTAAAAAAGAATAAAAAATATACAAAAGATGATATTTGAATTAAATTAATAATAATATTAAATTTATCATTTAACTAAAATTTTGTTTTAATATATTTATACATTATAATTTTATTATGTACATTTTATAATCTCATATATATTGGTTAAGTTAACGGTGACAAATCTGTGAGAGTTCCAACAACCACCTGCGACTAGTTGAAGATAGTAGTAGTTCAGGCAGTGAGGCAGTAGCTGTAAGTCCATTAGAGGAGGTGTTAAGTGGTTCAGCCTGTATCACAAGGGAGCTACATAACCAGGCTTTTGATGCTGGGGTGCCAAACCCAACAGAGCTCGAACTGCCTAACAAAACATATATTGCAAAGGGATAGCACAAAGAGAGGGCGTTGACAATTATCAACTCAAATACCAATTATCTAGTGGAGTAAAGAGAGTTCCGTTTCGTGAATATAGCTTTCAAAGCCAAGGATTGGGTGCGTTGTTGACTAGTGACTACCCACCTTCTATAAGCACTAAAGTTCCTCAACCTGTCTTACATCAACTACAGCTTAGCCGACATCAAATGACTCGACCAATCTCACAACCCATGCTTGCCTGCCTGCCTCTTCAAAACATATGGATTTTTTTTTCCTTTTTTCCTTTTCCAATTCAGCTTCTTTACTGGTGGCTTGTATTTAAAGCCTATATGCTTACAGATAAGAAGGTTTTTGGATGTTCCTCACCCTCAAAATTCTACTTTTGTTTGGTCAAGAATTGCTGAGCTGATGTTTGATGGTTCATGTAATTACAAAGATGCAAACAAACCATCAACAAAAAAGAAGACCAATTTTTCTTTTATCGTCCGTCTTCATGAAATGCAAACATTCTTATCTTATACAACCATAACCGTAACCACTTTGAGCTTAAGTTTTGATTTCTTTACAATAATTAAACAGAAAAGAAGAAGAAGCAGTAATTTATTCCTTAATGGCTTATTGTAAAATGAAGAATAACTCAATATCATAGCGCCATTGATGAAGTTGAAGCAAAATGAAGAAACAATGTCCACCCAACTGTTCCTCCAAATGCACACTCCATTTTATTCATTTTTGGTTGGTCTCAAGCTCAACAATACTCCTCTCTAACTGCATCATCAGAAATGGGGAAATATATTGGAAACAAGAAAATATCACGTTCAATTTTGCCAAAAATTAGAATAAGAGTGCAGTAAAACAGAGTTTGAAGAGAAGAAGCGGTACATGCAACAGGGCCTGAAATTTTCTGCGTAAAAGACAGTATTCGCATGTGATTAATTGTAAAGCTTGCAAACACCTGACATAGACCACGGATTTATATGTTATATAAGAGGTTAGCAGTTTATTTATTAATGGGGAAAGAAGTAGTGTTAGCAGTTTCTACTTGGGTGTACATATGCCAACGGTTGCATCTACATGAATGTAACTATTTGTATGGTATCTTTAATATTGAAGAATGAATAGGAAAAGAGGATTCCCAAACTCTCACCCTTCCTTATTCCGCTCATCGGAAGCTTGACGGAGGTTAGCACAAGCAAGTTTCAAGCGATTGGCACCAATGCTGGGAGACCAAATACAGGGACAAAAAAAGTTTTTAAGGGTCATTAACCTCAAAAGTAACATAAATCTGTTCTTCCCCTGGTATAGCTTAATCGCAGAAAATCTCATAATAAGCATCAATATTCACATATAGACACCAGGATTTGATGAAAGGTTAGCAAAAGAAGAAAGAAGAGAAGCAAAAGCATATGACCTAGAGCTACTTCCTTTAAGTTGATGAACATAAGAATCCAGGTTGCTAAAATCAACATTCTGATAACCCCTGCAGTGCAGAGACATAAATTAGTGTTAGGATCAGGAAAAGAAAGATGAAGTCAGAAAATAAGGTTAAATAGTAACATCATACAGCAGCATCTGAGGTTTGAGATTACAAATTTCTGTTGATTTCATTTATGATCCTCTCTGCATCATTGCAAAACAAAGTGATGACTTCCTCCACGAAGTTGGGATTAGTTGAATCCTGCAAAGCTTGAATTTGACTGAACTGGTTGTCAAGCACTCCCTACCAATAACATCCGAACAAATGAAAACTTCCATATCTTGAAATCATGAAAATTAAGAAAAAAGGGAGGGAAATAAGAAGGTACCTCTTCAAACATGGATTGAACAAAATTCTTGAGCTGTGTTTTGAGTGCGGCTAAATCCATAAGATTGAAGGCTAAAACCCTACTTAAATTGCATCAAAGAGAAACCAGGCAAGTTGATTTATATAGTGAAAAATAACAAAGAGGCCTACAAAGAAGGGGTGGAATTGGATTCATCTGTTTTCTTTGCTCAATAGGAGTCAAAGTCAAATAGGTTAGTTTCTCCAAATAAAGACTTGGTGCGTGCAGTTGCCCACCTTCCCTCCCTCGTGTGCTTCATCATTGTTTGGCAATTTGTCATATCACTTTTAATTCCTATTTCATTAAAATAATTTTACACCAGAGTTGACATTTCCTTACTTTTATCATTCCATTTGAAATGATTAATACATTGAATTATTTCAATTTTATTTAGGTTTTGGAATTTCTTTTTTTAAATAACCACACTCAAAATCTTTTTTTTATTTTACATAATATCTTTTTTTTAATTATGGCTAAAAGAAAGTGGATTATTGATTAAAAGTTATAGGCTTGAGGACTGAAACTTAAAAAAAAAAAACCCTTCCTTTCTTTTGTTTTTTTTTTACTTAATCGAGAAAATAACTTTTTCAAGAAAAACAATTAAGCCTATGCTCTTATTAAAAATTAGAAATAAATAATAAATAATAAATTTTAGAAATATTATTAAAATTTAATAAAAATATAAAATTTTAAATTATAAAAATTAAATTGGAAAATTTTATAAAAATCATAAAAAATTAACGACCCCTAATTTTTTTTTCAATTAAAGTTATCACGTTTCGCAACACAACTTGACATGTGACGAAAAATGATAAAAAAATAAAAATCAATAAAAGTTATAGAAAAATTATAAAATGCTTCTTTTGGTATAATAATTTTTATAAATTCTTTTTACGAAATTTATATTTCTTTACATTTTGTATAATTTTCTTACGACTTTATAAAATTTTATATTTCTATATATTTTATAATTTTTTAAGATTTTTATAAAATTTTATAATTTTATAATTTTATAATTTTAAAAATTTTTATATTTTTCTAATTTTTTATATTTTAATTTTTTTCTTAAAATTTAATAATATAACTTTTATTGATTTTAATTTTTTTTATAATTTTTAATAAAAGCAGGGGATTAATTGTTTTTTTAAAAGTTTGAGGGTCTTTTTGATGCATTTTGAAAGTTCAAGTACCCAATTGAGTGCAAAAAAAAAAGTAGGCACTTAATTGCTTTTTTTAAAAAAAAGTTTAAGGGCTTTTTGCACCATTAAGCCAAAATTATATGGCTGTGAATAGTTTTAGAGGAGTAAATTATTGTTTTTAAGAAATAGATTTTTAACTAAAATATTATATAAAAAAATAAATTACATTGTAACTCATATTCTTTTTTATTTAATAATTTTGTTATTTTATCAATTAAGTTGGTATTAATTACCAACAAATGTTTGGAAGAAGTAAAAGTAGACATCTTTTCTAGGCATTTGGACCAAGTTTGAATCTTTGAGTCATCATTGTTGGGATAACTTTATTCAAATACCAACCCTGGCTCGAATAAGATAACACTCAAATCATAGCATGGATAAAGACACCTATAGTTATATACAAAAAAAAAGTTAATATTAATTGACACATATACACTATAAAGCTAAATAATGCAAGTTTAGATTTTTAAATCAATTAACTTAATTCATTTTATTTTTTCCCATTAATCAATTCAATTTGTTTTATAAATTAACTAGTATGTGACTCGTAAGATGCATGGATTAATCTTATTTATTTAATTTATATGACGTGATTTTTAATTTAATTTAATAAATATGTGATAATTTTACATATTATAACACCTCGAATGTTGTTATAGCAAGAAAGTGAGATATTGTCATTGATATAGTAAAATAAGGAAATAAAGTGACAAGAAGGGAAATTTTGAGTTATGTCAACAAAATCTATTTGGGAAGTATATTATGATATATTGATTCAAGAAAGGACTAAATCGTAAAAGTGAGAAAATTTTATGGCCCAAGAGTAAATACTTAAAATTTGAGGGGTTAAAGTGTAAACATGAAAAAGTTGAAGGACCAATAGTGAAAATATTTTAAGGGTGGAAGGATCTAGAAACTAAGGAAAATGGATGAATTAGGACCAAATTGAATAAGTGGAAAAAGTATAAGGGGTTAAATTATAATTTTACTAAAATGAGTGATGATTCAATAGAGGAATTTTCAAGGATCATGAGGGCCAAAATGATCATTTAGAAAGGAAGATAATTTTGAAGAGTAATGATGATGTTGGTGATATTTTAGATTAAATAAATAAATATTAGTTTATTAATATTTTGATTTGACATTTAATTATATTTTTTATTATTTTATTTAGTATATAAGCAAAGAAAGATGAAGAATTCTCTTCACCTTTCCATATTCTCAACGTGAGAAGAAGAAGAAAGAAAGAATTTTCTTTTCTTTACAATTTGGTCCTTTTATAAAAAAATCTATCATTTTCACTTAGAAATTAAAAGAATTTCAATAGCCATCAAGAGAGAAAATTAATAAGGAGACTTTGGGGAGCTAGAATATCAAGTTAGATTCAAGAGAATAAAAGTTGGAGGAAAGAGAAAGTCAAGTTAAAGTTTGGTTTCAAGATAATAAGGTATGGATGTTAAGGTTTTATGTTACTTTTAAGTGTAGTAATGACAGAAAAGAATAAACATGGTATTAAATTAAAGATTTTTCATGAGGAAAATATTGTGTTTTTGGCATGTTGATGAAGAGAGAAGTTGAGTAAGTGAATCAACTCAATTAACTCAAAAAGTTTTCACTCGATTCGATTAAAAACTCACTCCTACATTATTTGACATCATTATCTGGAGACTATGAACAATAAGAAATATGCTGGTTTTCAAGGCCATTATTGGATGCCCATGAGGTAATAAGATTGAGCTGGGCATGGGATCAAGTATTAACGGAAAATGGGAACCGACAAAAGCATTCTAGTAGTACAGGAACTAGGCATGTGAGATGGCGAGCTCTAAATAAGAGTTGGGTTAAGTTAAACACAGATGGGACAGTTAAAACAGGCATAGGCCAAAGCTCGGCTGGTGGAATCTTATGTGACAAACATGGACATTGGGTTTGGGGATATTGCAGAAGCATGAGATGCTCTTTGGTATTAGAAGCTGAATTGTAGCCGGGCTACATGGGTATCGAAGAGCCATAGTGGAAATGGATAGCTCGAGTGCATCAAAGCAGCTTATAGGAAAACCAAAGATCGGGAATGAATCGACCTTAGTCTACAGAATTAAAATTTTACTGCTACAGTCATGGGAGATTAAGGTGGTTTGTGCCTTTTGAGAGGCAAACCTAATTGCATTTTTCTCAACGCTTTAACTACTTTACTGAGTTTGGCATCTTGAATCAAGTGACACCAACTTAATTAAATAAAATACTAATTAATTCAAATAACATGACAAAATAAAAATAGAACATCAAATATTTTAATAAAAGAATAATATTTGATGTATCGCCGGTATATAAGTCTCATGCACTATTAGTAAATAATAAAATTAATTTAAGAATTTTAGATGTTAAAATTTGATCCCGAGTTGCTAGTATTTGTTTATTCAACTTAAAAAGTACATTTATCAAATGGTATCTCTCTGCTCAGTAATTACACAAAATAATAATTTATTTCCTCAAATGACATATGATATTGCTTTACTCAATTACACAAAAAGTAATAATTTATTTCCTTAAGAAAAAAAAAAGTGACTAGAAAACAATATGAAATAGATGTGTGTTGGTTTACTTTTGTAGTTATTGTTGGACAAATCCATGAACCATTAGCACCCTATGTTCTCAAATGCAAACCCCACCATTAAATTTTCATTGTCGATGTCACTTTTCTCCATCCTAATCTCGTCAATTTGTCAATATCCTCCTAGGGTTCATACATATTATTTTTAATTAAACAAAAAAAAGTTATATATATAATTACAATTTTTTCGAAAGTTAAAACCACTTGATAATATACTATTTTTGGAATAATTCTAACGTTTGATTTTTTTTTTTAAAATACCTTCAACTTAAAAATAAGAATAAAATTTATAGGAAAAAGTATCATGAAAGCCTTTGTTCTAAGAGTTGGATTATATTTTACTTTTTCTATTCAAAAAATGGGTAATTTAATTCCTATACATTAGATCAAATAGCAAGTTGGTCCTTTTGTTAACAATTTGATCCTATCTTTTTTAGTAAATGGGGCAAAAAGTAATATGACTCCTAGTACAAGAGTCTCTATAGTAATTTTACCAACAATTGTATATAGTGGGACTCAAACCTAAGTACTTATTTAACTTCAACCTTTGCAAATAATGTCAATGCCTTATTGACTCTATCATTTTTTTTTGAAAGGTGTAATACATATTTTAGTACATGAGTTTGACATGTTTTCTAATATGATACCTATTTTTTTTTGTCCGATGTAGCACATATATTTGGCAAAGTTATACGATTTAGTATTTGAAGGTAACATTATCAACTTTTTAGTGTTTAATTTGAGTATAGGGTTGATTTGATGAAAACTCATAATTAACTAATAATCATGAGTAATTGGCTTTCATCACATAAACCCTAAAATCATAAAAAAAAATCACAACCATTATATTGTATTTAACAAATTAAGTAAAAAATAAACAAATTCAAGATTAATATTAAAATGATTCTAATAACAAAATTATGAAAATTCAAACCTAAAAATAGTAGCAATTAAATTTCATCAAATGAACTTTAAAACTCGAATTAAATATTAAAAAATTAATATTGTTATCTTTAGGTACAAAATGTATAACTTTTGTCGACATTAAAAGAAATTTAAAACTAAATTACCGAAAGATATATTAAATCTTTTTAAACTCATTACAAACAGTTTTCAAAATATACAGATCTCTATTTTCATTAGAATATTTTTTAAGCTTATAATTGATATAAAAATTTGATTTTTGAAATACATAAAAACTGTTTTAAAACATATTATTTAATTTTTAAAAAATACATTATTTATATACTATATTTAAAAATTGTAAATACTTTCTATATTTTGTCATGCTAATTTTTTATCCACTGAGATGTGAACATATCCATTAAAAAGAATTCCAATACCATTTTAAGCTTCCATGGGGAACTGACTTAAAATAAGATTTTATTTAAAAATTAAGAATTCATAAATTCATGCTAAATAACACATTATGAATGTTGTTTAGAATTTTTAAAGTTTCATATAATTAATTTAATATATTATTTAAAATTTTAAATAAAAAAAAAACATATTCACATTTTTACTCATACAAAAGAAAATTACACAACTTTTAGAAAATAGAACTAAATAGTGTTTTAAAATAGAAAATATTCCTTAATTGCAATTAAATTTGGAAGTATTAAAATATATCCATAAAAAACTAATATTTGTTTAAAAGAAAAAGGGTTGAATTATTGATCATAAAATGGTTCAATGCATAGCCAGCCCTAAGATGGTTTCTAGTAACATATGCAATGAACAAGATTTTGGATTTCCAAAGAAATTATAGTTGGGGGGAGCAGTACCATATCCTCATATTACACTCATGTCTCCAACTTAATCCTTTCAATGTTAATTGTGCACCGTGACAAGGCCTCTTTCCCATTCTCTCTTTTAATAACATAAATCCTCTTTAAAACCCATCTCAATCTTAATTTATTTTATTAAAAATAACCCTTACTTTTGAATCTAAATATTTTTTTTTATTTTTTTTAAGAATTAGTTAATTAATTTCTTTCTTACTATTATCCATACTCTCTAACCTTTAAATTTAGGGGTATTAGGCGCTTAAATATGTTCAAACTTACATTTTTTTAACAACGATGATTCAAACCTAGACTATTCATGGAGTTGGTGAACATTGGCCCATAGGGCATAACTTGGTGTTCAAAACTATGTCCTCTTTATTTTTAAATGTTTAAACACCCAAGAGGTAGTTATAGGAGGATTAAAGTTGACAATGGAGTGGGACAAAGGTGGATATTGCTAAATCTATTATCGCTCCACAATTGGCACGCCCTACTCCACTACTCGCTTTATTCTACTATGAATATATAATCTTGAAAGGTACTACCACCTTCATGGATGTTGGATGCATACATCTCCGCCTCACCCCACTCTACTTTAATTTAATTTTTGCTACTTATCTTTAATTTTTTCAATTGTTTTAAAGTCAAGTAAATATTTAAATATAATTCTTCAAACAAAATGTTTAAACATGAAATATATGGATTTTTTTCTATATTATGTTATTACATTTGTACTTTTAGTAGTTTTATTTATACAATGATAAAATGGTAATTTTATATATTGGAGTGGGTCAGTGATGGGTGTCGAATCCACCAATATAAACCTATGCCTAATTTGCAATTTAAGTAGTATAGGGAGTAGGGTCGATTCCTCAGAGACTGGGTTTACTGCAAATTGTTTCTCTTTCTCGACCAGATTTTTGTCGGGGCAGTTGTCGTGCCCAAGAAATTTGGAGGGAGGATAAAATTGAAAACCTGGAACCTGAAATAAATAGGGAAAAAATAAGTGAAAAGTAAAGGCTGAAAATAAAATAATAAAAATAGTTAAATAAATATGAAGAAAAATTAATTAAACTAAGCTCAGCTTTAGGCACGGGTTTTTCCTCGTCTTTGAACCGATCCTCGAAATTAGATGAACTCCTCTTTTCCAATAAGCTAGTTATAGCTACCAAGGACACCTCGGACACCAACTCTTCCTTGTGTAAATTAGTTATGGAACGTCCAATAACTAACCCTTACCGATTGAACAACCAACGAAACGTTCGTGATTTAGAACTCCGGCAGCTTTGTGTTCTAGAAGAGCCTAGCTTGAACCAATATCCTCAACCCCGTGGGGCATTTAAATCCGGTTACTACTTCCCTTGACGGAACCAAACAGCAATCTCCACTTGGCACGCCAATGTGTTCACAGAAAACCGATTAGACAATCGATCCTTTCAGAATTCCAACTGTACGTCTAGCCACACTAAATCAAACGACGTCTTTTTTGACTTAGTGTTGATCTGACTTTGTGAGTTGACAAAATCATACTCTTAATCCGGAGAAATAATAAGTACTGGAATTTAGGAGTTAAATTGCTCGGGTTTATAACTCACGGGTTTTGACGAGGCTAACTCCGACCTAAAGCTGAAAATAGATTTAGTTAACTAAGGGTTGGGGCATGTTGGTATTGGATAAATTAAATAAGGTAAAAATGGGTGAAAAGGATGGGTGGCATGATTAAGTATGGGGGCTAGAAATTGGGTAATGAATTAAAGTAGATGGTTAGCTACTGGAAATGAAAAGGGAATTTGAAAAAGGAATTACAAATGGTTTAAGTTGGTGGCTAACTAGGAATTAATAAATTGAAGAAAAAGAAATTAAAAACAACAAAATGCTACGTGAGAAATGAAGAAAAGATTGCTTTCAAAGATAAGAGCTTGATTTATGAATTGATTCAAGACTTGATGATTAAAATGAACAAAGTAGTTCACTATTTATACTAGTGGCTTTGCTAAATTAAGAGCCAACTAGTATAGAAAATCAAGGAATAAAATATTAAAAATCCCTACATAATCTCTCACTGAGTCAACAAAAATTTCAGCTAATTAATATTGGAAAAATTCTGCTTTGGCCCTCCTTCTTTGCTCATTTCTTCAATCTAGCCCAATTGTTTCTTTTTTCTTCTATTTAGCCCCAAATTGCACCCTGCACAAAATTCAACAAAAACATGGAAAAATTAGTGGTGCACTCTCATAAATTAACCAATTTAATTACATAAAATATGTAACTTTAGCATTTAATCAGTTGGCGGGGCAAGCAATTACCATAATTGCTCTATTCCAACTATCCTAAAAAAAAAATCCACCCCATCCCATCTTGACTATCCTGCATTCACTTTTCAAACAAAAAAAATCTACTACACTTATAGTGGATTGGTTCGGAATCTATTGGGTGGTTCAGGTTTTACCATCCCTACGAGCAGTGCCTACTAGCAAGGCTAGAATTTGTCATTTTAATGGTTGGCAACTTTTATAAACATTATCTTTAAGCTGCGATCTTTGTTGATATTTTGGATGTGTGCACACATATCTCTAAAGACCAAATCTTTTATAGAAACATATCTTGAATTTTGGTTTGGATTGGATCATTGAGAAGATTGGATTGGGTAACTTGGTTAGATTTGAAGACTTATTCTGGACTTACTTGGTGGAAAATTTTCAAAACATATATAGTGTTCCAATAGCTACAAATGAAAAGGTACAAGTGATCCAAAAATAATGTCATTTGGTTATTAAGCAAAAGTTGTCACTATTCATAGTGACCAATTATGTCCCTTGTCACCAAAAGTTATACCATTTAATTAATAATAAAGGGTTATTATTATTCAAGTAGATACTTATTGAATAATGATGTTTATGACTAAAGATATAACTATTTATTTTGGTGAAAAAACATGAGACCTCCTATAAATAGGAGAGGAATTTCATTTGTAGGATAAACATAGAAAAAAGTTTCTTTCTGATCTCTCACCATCTTATATATTCTTAGATTTTTCTATAAATAATTATAAAAATTGATATCTTTGCTATGCTTTACTTATTGCCCATTGGATTATTTCCGTTAGTGCAAAACACATATAGTTGTTAGATTTTATTGTTTTCTCAAAATTCATTTACTAATAACTCATTTGCACACCATAATATAGTAGCGAATTAATTTATTGCTAGTATTACCCATTGTAATACAAGCACAACAAAACAGCTCCACTAAAGCCATGATAACGTGGAGTTTCACAACATTTACTCATTGGGAGCGGTAAAACACTGCGTCGCTTCATCATCAACAGCATCCAACAGTAAGGTAGGACAAGCAATAGCCGAGTGATGTTCAGGGGCTTTAAGCTATTATAAGATTTGGAATTTGGACCACCTATTAGAATCAAAGGCCGAAAACCTACTGGACCTCCAACAACAGTCCTAACTCAACAACCAATACATGCATTAATTATACCATTTAAGAATATATTTCGAGTTGATTCAATATTAGATCTCGTCATAATGATTCTTTTAGCTCATTACTCGTTCGTTAGACAATTTTTGAAGAAAAGATCACAAAGTTGCGGCTCCCACTAATTGTTTTATTTAAGTGGGATTAATCACATAAAAAAAAGAGGAGGTGGTCCACTTGAATTGTACTCCAGTAAAGCCTCCGCCAGATGGAGGTGGTCAATGTTTAAGATTTCACATCAAAGAGGAGGTCCTTACACGTACACCTCTGAGTTCAGCAGGGACTCTACATTTGTTGCTGAAGCAGAGAATAGAGCAGATCATGTCGTCACTTTGGTGGCCCCTCTACGATAGTGAAAATTTCTAGTTGATTTTATATCTTCCATCATTTTTATTTTTGTTCTCTTCACTCTTGCTTAATGAATGCCATATTTTGATTTGTTGCTTTTTCCGAAATATTGCTATGCTGACCGATTTATGAAAGAACTGATTTCTGATATACAAAAATGGATAAATGGGAATCGACTGAGAACTATTTAATGCCAACATCAAAATTATGGCTGTTGTTTAAAGACAACAATAGGGCTCTTAACACTGTGCCCTTTGTTACTCCTCCAGTCAAGCGTAGCTGATAGGATATCTGTCCCATTCTTCATTGAACCGCCCTTCACCGAAACTCTGAAAGATTTCTTTTGATGTTTCCTAGTAAATTTCAGTGTTTCCGGGATAACTGTGATGGAAAGTTCCTTGGGAGATGTCACTTTTGCCGTGAACTTGGTATTCCGTAATCCAACATAAGTCACAATCCTGTAAAACACTGCTGAAATTATCGATTCGGTACTGTTCAGTTGGATGTGCATGGATGGATAATTGAGCCCGTCAAACCCTAATGCAGGTTTAAAGCTTGAGCAGTTATATTTTTGCTTGCCTCGAATGAGTAGGTCAATGGTGGTGCTATTGAACCCTTCTTTACAAAGGAAACTTATATAAGAACTCTCGCTAATGTCATAGATGAGCCCTGCGTGTACAGCTCTAGCTGGATTTATCTGACCCGATCCTGAGCTTAGCTCCCCATACTTGTCTTTGATTTTCATGGGTGTTGCTAAAGTAAGAAAATGATATAGTGATTGAATTAGAAAAATGAATATCTTGTCTGTCATTTGATAACCAATCTATTTGGTTGATGTGATTTGGAAGTTTTACCAGTAGTCATGAGAGCAGACTTGATTGCAGCAGGCGACCAGTCTGGATGGAATGACTTGACATATGCTGCAGCAGCTGAAGCATGAGGGCAAGCCATTGATGTGCCGGACATAAAGTTAAACGCCGAATAGCGTTGGTCAATTGTTTCGTCAGTTACAGTGTTCAGTTTTGTGTAGGCAGCCAATATGTTCAATCCTGGAGCAGTAATGTCGGGCTGGCCAGCCATGGGAAGTCTCGACTCGAGTTAGAAATGAAAATAAAGAGCAATGGGAGAGGGTGGCGAGAAGATTGATTTTACCTTGAGAATGTTGAGGTTTGTTAGTTGAGGCCCTCTAGATGAGAAAGATGCTACAAAGGGAGCTTTCATACGAACAGTTCTAGTCTTATATATGACAGCTTGAGGGTCCCTGGGATCATCCAGTTCTTTTCACATTGTTGAATGAAAGCTTCTGAAAGTGAAAAGAGTTAATCAAAAAGAAGGCTTACTTGGTAGAGTTTATATATCGATCGAGCCTATCGCCGGTCTTGTTACGAAGCACAATGGTTGCAGGTATAAGAGTGAGGAAGTAATAGTCTGTTGGTTCATCAACTGCCATTATGGTTCCTGCCCCGTGCAGCATTCTGATCGTATAATCTTGACCTGAATTCCCTAGGCAATACACGATCTTTCCTTTCACCTTGTTCTCGCCCAGTGTTCCGGCATCGCATGCACTTTAATCATGTTTAAACACGATGTGATTAGAGCCTAATGCAATTAGAGAAACGCACGAGGCCTAATTTATACCTGACATTTCCGTAGTAATTTCCAGAAACATTGGTTGCATGGGCTCCGTTCGTGAAAGGGTACATCTTGGTTTTCATCGAAAATGTGTTGATTCCATTGCCCTATATTGATGTAGGACATCGGATTTAGTATGATTATTATTATGCAATATATGAGCTGACTGCAGGAATTCATAAGAGAATTCAGAAACATACAGAAGTCATCATTCCATTGCCGAGCTTAATAAGCGAGGTGAATTGCCTATCAATGCTGCTAGCAGCGACGGTTAAGATCCATGGTGCAACATTTTCAACAGTTGTGAGCATTGGGCCGTCGTTTCCTCCGGCACAGGATGTCAAGATCCCTTTCCTCATCGCATGGAAAGCTCCTATAGCGACAGAATCATTGAAAAAATCACTGGAGGCACCGCCTAAGGAAAGGGATATCACGTCTACTCCATCGACGATGGCATCATCAAATGCGGCCAGTACATCCATATCGCTACATCCATCGCTCCAGCAAACTTTGTACATGGCTATACGGGCGGATGGCACGCCACCTCGAGCCGTTCCTTTGGCTATGCCATATAGGCTGGAGTTCTTTACAGCTATGCCAGCAGCAGTGGAGGCAGTATGGGTGCCATGGCCGTCGGTATCAACAGGTGTCGGCTCATCGGGATTAGGACCGTAGTTGTCTATATGATAGTATCTTGCACCAATGACTTTACTGCCAATGTTACAAAAGCTTCAACATCAAAATCTTATGCACTAAGGTGTTAAAAAAAATCACAAGTGTTACGTAAATTTTCTCGTTTTAAGTTGGAGAAATTACTTGTTGCAACCAGTAAAGTTGGCCCCTTTGTCACATTTACCCTTCCATTTAGCTGGTGGAGGTCCATAACCCGTATCGTTAAAACTAGGAGATCCAGACCAAATACCTGTAACAACATTAAACAAATAAATACAATTTCAAAGATCAAAAAAGAAGAAAAAAGAACCTGTTTTTCCAACATTTACCAGTGTCCAATAAACCAACTATGATTTTGCCTTCAACAATGGCGTTCCTGTTAGAACTTTCAGGCATTCCCAGAAAATCCCATGATCTTGTTGTAAGAAGTTTGCGCTTTGAGCTTTCAAATACTGACACTACACCATCTTCATCTGTTAAGCAATGCCATCATTAACATTAATCTTTGAAATGGGAGATTCCAGCATAAAAATATACACATCAAATATAAATCCAAATATATATATTGATATTTCTTATAGACCTGATAATCTCTTTGCTTCATCTGGCAAAAGCCTTGCTGCAAAAGCATTGATGCTCTTTCCATAGCTATGTATTTTGGATTCTCTTGCTATATTCTCACTACAAGAAAAATATCAGTAAATATATATCATTTAAAAACAGTTTTAATGAGACAATTTATTAGTACAAATCAACTTTATTTTGCAAAAGTATGCATTACTCTCCAACTGCCTTAGAGAGCAGCATATCATGTTCATCCATGACCGAAATCCTGGCTCCATATTCAGGTACTTCACCCATGTACACGATATATGGCTGTTGTCAAACAGTGTATATATATATATCAGATTAACATCGAGAGAGCAAAAGAAACCAAATAATTATGAAACAAATTGGTGAAATAGGATATCAGGAAGAGATTATATACACCTTTCGTTCATTTTCTATTGATCCCTGGACAAAGTTAGCTGTTGCAAGACATAAAAGGCAAGAAGCAAAAGATAGGATCATTGTTACAGAGCACTAATGTTAAAAAGAACAACGTGAGTTAAGAGTGTCTATTTTGTGTGCTATAAATAGATCATATCACGAGGAAAAAAAAATCATGAGAGATCTTGTTTAGTAGCGCTGCCATTTCCACGCATGCATGCAACAGATGAGCTCCGAGCGTAAAGCACGGTGAGTGATGTTTTGACTAATTAATTCATAAGAATGAGAATGAATTTGAAAAGTCTGATTTTTAATGTCCCCTTTTTGTGGATCTTCATATTAGTTAGAGTTACTCGTTCCAAATCATTGTTCTTGCATGCAATGAATAGGATTACTATTAGTTTTTATTTGCAATAATCTTATTATTAGTTTGTATGGTAATTTATAATGATTAAGTGTAATCCAATAATTGAATTTAATTTTTATTAAAGTAAACAAACTATAGATTCACTTTATATTGGGCGTTTGATCTTAAACTTAACTGTTTGAGCTAAAATCCTACAAAACTATCTCAGCTTTTTCTAAAAATCGCAAAGCCAAGAAACAACAAAATTGAGCAAATGGTGCATCAAGTATTTTAACGAAATTGCGGCAACAAATTCTTGATTGAAGCAAGACACCAACATATTAGACAGCCAGGGTGAAAAGAATCACCTAAATGTTGTTACATTTTCACATGAAATTACAGCACACCCAAGAAGGATAGAGAGACCATGGTGATTAGCTCTCACAAATGAGTGCATCAAGTATTTTAACGAAATTGTAGCAACAAATTCTTGTTTGAAGCAAGACACAAACATATTTAGAGAGCCACGGTGAAAACAATCACCCAAATGTTGTTACATCTTCACATGAAATTACAGCACACCCAAAAAGGATAGAGAGACCATGGTGATTAGCTCTCACAAATGAAGCAAATTGCACCTTGTATTTATTCATAAGATAAATTGTGGTGAAAATCTTTGCATGTTACTTTACCCTGAGAATGTATCTTGATAAATTTTTTTAGTCTTCCATCACCATCAAGATCCATATGATGGTAAAAGTCTCCATCTTTCCTTCGCATTTTCCAAAACAACAACAACTTGGCATCTCTCTTCAACAGAATTAGCCTCCTATTGCTATTAATAACTTTTTGCAATCCTTTGGTAAACACTAGTTCATCTTATTTACTTAATTGAATTCGGGTTAATTTAATGTTTTTACAAATTTAAAGGTCAACAATATCATTTATTTCCAGAGTTCATTCGAAACATGCTTATGTATAATTTTAAATTTAGACATGCCCAAAGTGATTCATGAGAATGTTATATGACTTAAGAAATCATTTTTGCACACTAATCTCTTCACGGTACTAAACTTTTTCAACTTGGCATGCTCTTGATAATAAGAGAACAATGTGAATCACATACGTACTAGTGGTTGGGCCTGATCCTAACTTTAAATAGTCATTATGATGTACATCTTCTTCATTAAAAGACTCAACATCAACCTCATCCCTTAAATTGTGTTTGAATCAAAACTTGCTCCAGAAAAAGAATCATCGCTTCCTTCTTGTTCCAATAAACTATCTTCATCACATAATCCAAATAAATCATTCAAGGTTTGTCTTATATTATGGTTAATGTCTAAATTACTTCTAGAATGTGATCTTTTTTCTCCACTTCTAATGTGTGAAAATTCATTATACAAGTGCATTCTCGAATCAAGTAATGAAGTGATAAGACGATTTCGTTCCCACGAGAACTAAATTCTAAGCTGTTAAGTGTCAACTATTCAATTGTATCTAATCCAAATCAAGAAAATTAATAAAGCATGAAAATTTTATTAAACTAAAACAATGAAAATCTCTAAATTTCTCGATCAATTTTAAGATCTTGGAACTCTAACTTCACATATTGCAGTTAATCAATTATCTATCATTTAATTGTTCAAACCTACGTAATTACTAACTCGGGATTCAATGATAGTAACTAGGCGCTTTCAGTATCCAGCTAAGTTAATCCCCCTTCCACACTAGCTATATTATTATGTTAGGCAAGTCAAGCGAAGTCACCACGAACAAACTTGGGTTGGTTAGGATATTGGGTATATTCTTATCCTAGCCGCAAATTGATTTATTCATCGATGCTACAAAAGTTAATCCTAATTTATTCAGTCGAGATCACAACCTTAATTTTTTTTCCAAGATAAATTAAGATTATCAAATTAATACAACTTAATGATCAGGAAAGCAGATTAAATAAGCATAGGACTGAATAAATTTAGCAAAGATCAAAACAATTGAAGAGAAAATTAATTAATTAATTAATTAAGAAATAATACGATTCATCATTATTCTAAGAAAATATAGTTTAGTTCATGAGGAATTGAGAAAACCACACAAGAAGAAATTCAAAACAAACTTGGATTGATAAAAGGTAAAAAAAAAAAAACAGTTATCAAATTCTTTCAAAAAAAAATTTATCGAATTAATGTCGAGCACACCGAGTCTCTTTTTCTTCTCATCTTTGCAAGCTTGAAGTTTCCCTTCGTATGAGAAAATTGTTCCTTAGCCTTCAAGTTGATTTCTTACTCTTTTCTTCTTTTTTTGCTCTTTTAATCATGTCACAGCTCCTTGCTTTTAGGACCTTAATCGCATCGCTCCATTAGACGTAGAAATTGTGATGGAAATGACTGCTTGCTGTCAAAATTTTTGAATTGAAGATTATGTTCCATAGCACTAAATTAAATCCGGTGGACTAGAAGACTTATCTTTACTACTTTTTATTTTATGCTCTAAAATGTTCATCCTTCATTCGAAACCTACAATATAGAGGAAAAAAATCTAAACTAACTTTAAAAATAATAAAATTCAAATAAAATATAAATAATCTGAAAAATTATAAAATATAATAAAAATGAGCTCCTCAAATATTATAAAATCTATACTAAAATAAGAGCCATCAGTTTTTAGGATCGTTTGATTTTGTTGTTTGTTTGTAATACACAAAGAAGGGAGCGTTAAGTGATTTTAACTTGTTACATAATAAGGGAGATTGTTCATATGCTTCTAAGGGTAATTATGTTAAACTTTGAAAGTTAAAATTTATTAAAAACATTTGTGGGTAAACTCTTCATTATAGCCGCCAATTGCATGGATAATAGTGGTAATATTGAAAGTGTAAAATTTAGTTAAAGTTAGCACAACAACTGATAGCCACCGACATTTGCATTAAGATAAATGTTAATATTAATAATAGTTACATATACATACAGCCAAAAACGTGTATTTGTTTGAAGTCCAGGTTTAATAATAATAGTATTAGATGATTGCACTCATAAGTGAATTATTTAACATATCCTTTCCAATCCAGTGACCGCCATGTTTTGTGTATCTTCTGCTTCGAAGGAAGAGCTTGGAAATTCAACTAAAGCATCCATTGGACCGACACCATTATTCCACAATTTCTCAAGCTCTACCCTCGAATGTTGGTTTTCGTAATATAATTAAAACACAAATACCCATACTCTTTTCCAGATTATCCAATGCATGAGTAATTTGGGGTCAAAGTATCCTTCTTGAGGCATGATAAAATGCGATGCTTAGGAAAACACATGGAACCAGATTTATTCATATAGTTTTTCCAATGAATCACTTTCTATTATTTTGCATGAGAATAATGTCCTACATTTTGTCTTGGAACCAACCCATAATTAAATTGTCTTAAATTCAAAGCCAAATCGTATTAAATTTCTCTATAGAGATCAATTCTCCCGGTAAGCTTTAATAGTGTCCTATAAAGAAGCATCACAAAAGGGCGGGCAGAGATGTATAATATACCCGACATTGAAGACTGCAACCGCCGTGGCACCCACAACAAAACCCCTTGCTAGAAACCGATAAAAGGACGCACGTGAAGACCTTGTGGGAAAAAGTTTTCTCTCTTTCGATGTTGCACCATTATTTGTCTATAGTACTTTTGCCATTGTGGTGGGATATACATCAAGTTTTATGTCATAATCAATAATCAATGTATATAAATTAATTATTTCATATTACGTAAAATTTGTCTATTCATATCCTAGCATATACATTCATCTGAGTCCAATATTACGAGGGGGGTTGCCTTTTCGGGCTTCCCAACTACCTCACCAGTTCTGTCTCTTTCTTTGGTTTCCCCCGTTATTAATGAACTGCCTATCCACTTCTCAAAAGTAAGCTATATATAGATATTTGTTCATTTATACTCTAACGTCTCAATCACCAAAGCATCATTCGCATTTATTGTATTTGTATATTGATGTATAATCGTTTAATTTCAACTGTAAAACTTTCATGCCAAGTGTAAAAGCATTAATAACTAATAGTGAAATAAGGTAGATGAAAAGATAGTACTTCTCTAAATAGTTTCCTGGTATGAGCTTGATGGAACTGATCGACAGAAACAAATCCATCTGTTTTTACAGTTAAAAAAAAAACGGGGCAGCCACCATAACTTATATTTTGTACAAGAATAAGATCTAATATTGCCCTATAGCACACCAGTCATCGGATAGATATTATAATGAGTGATCAATAATACTGATAATCAGAGACACTTTTCGTTAACACTAATCATAGATAGGTCACTTTCTGTCTGGATATTGTAGTATCACTTCAGCCATACAATTGGTAATTATTAGTTTCTGGAGAGGCTTTTACGCAGGTGCTACTTCTCTTTCACGAATCAGGACAGGGAGCCCGCCACTAAGAGTGGCGGTGAGTCCGGGAGAGAATCGTAACGTTGGATGCGGTCTTGTCGCTAACTGGATTTGGAATCTTCGGAGGAGTGAGAGTGCGACGCTTTTGAGCTCCAGTAGAGCAATCTCTTTCCCCAAACACACCCTGAATCCTGCTTGGAAAACTGGGTACTTAAAAGGGTTTTCAGGAGAGAAGACGCCGTCGTCTTTCAGCCACCTCTCAGGCTTGAACTCCAAGCAATCTGGACCCCATATCTCTTCAATCCGTCCCATGGCGTAAGGATGATAAGTAACCCTAGTACCTCTTCTCAACAAGGACCCATCTGGTAATATGTCGTCGTCAACACAAAACTTGGAATCGAATTGTATGGGTGGGTAGAGTCTCATACTCTCATAAACTGCTGCTTGCAAATAATGGAGTTCTTTCATCTCCCCGAAGCTTGTAAGCTCCTGGTTTTTTCCAAGGACGCGGTCTGCCTCTCGTCTGATTTCTGACTCTACGTTTGGATGTTTTGCCAATAGCCAGAACAAGCTTGTTAAACCTGATGCCACCGTGTCACGACCAGCCAACAAAAAGCTTATCACAACATCTCTTAGGTAAGTTTCATCGTTTATGGTACACATGAAACGGGAGAGAAGATCATTGTGGGCTAAAAATCCCATTTTGCGCCTTTGCCTTATCACCTCTTTGGCTAGAATATGGATAATCTTGATGGCCTTCTTCAATTGCTTCTCACTGCCTAAATTCAAAGCCCGTTTGAGCTTCCATACAAGTGGGAAAGCGGTCATCGCTCTCTCAGCTGATAATTTGGAGGCCAAGTCGAAGGCCATAGCAAATTTCGACATGGGTAAGGAAAGCTCCAGGCATTTAGGGTCTAACCCGAAAGAGAACCTGCATATGGTATCAAATGAAAACCTTCTAAACACATCCTGTAAATCCAGAACCCGATGTTGTTCTTTTTGGCTAGCTGCAAAGGATGACAATAAAGGGATAAGCCTGTCTTTGATCTCACAGTTGATGATCTCAAAAGCGAAAGATTTAATGGAGAGTTTCCCAAGCTCCAGGCTTGCCATCTTCTTCTGAAACCTCCAGGAATCGCCGTCCACATTGAATATGCCTCGACCAAGAAAGTCACCCAAGATCAAGGAGAAAGGTTTCCCTTTTGGGAAATTCTCAAATCTGGTTTTGAGCATGTACTCCACGTTGTCAGGGTTGGCTGTGATTGTATTGCCCAGAACATGGATATGGATGGTGTTCCCTGGCGAGTTCTTTAGCAGGTGAGTGTACCAATCGCAAAGATTGTCGAATTGTTTTGACCAACTCATATTCAGATATGTGTGACAAATCTCACAGGTGCACCACAGCTTTGGTCTGGGTAACAAACTAAACAAGAGAGACAAAAGTGGAAGAATTGTAATCAAGGTGAAGATAAGGAAGAAGCAAAAATAAGCATGAAGACATTGTAAGAACCAGGAAGTTTCAAGTTCCACTTCCATAGGAGAAGAATCATTTGACACAATTTGAACAAAACAAAACATGAAAAAGGTAGGGAAGAGATAGCAGAACTGAAGGTCTTATTAATCGGTTTCTGAAAATTTAATGTTGTTGAAGACAGCTTTCACACAATGTCGAAGTAGTAGTTTAATATTTTTTTAAAAATCGAGAAATTTTATGAATACTACTAATTTAAAATATGTTTAAAAATAATATATAATAAATAATTAAAAAATAAACTAAATTGTGAGAAAAATAAATTTAAAGAATATTAAATGAATATAATTGTTTATCATGATATTATTATTAATCTTAAAATGGTGTCGAGTTAATTTATGATACAAATTCAATTAACAATATTGTTAATAAAAAATTTATCACAAGCATATTCATGTTCAAACTAGTATATATAGTTTGAAACTAATTGATAATAATACATGAAATATTTATAATATTAAAATAAAAAATAAAAATAAATTGTAAGTTGTAAATAAAATAAAATAAAATTTAAATATATAAATATATTAAATTAAAAACTCTAAATAAAAAAAAGTATTTATCATTGTATTATATCCATCCTAAATTAAAAGTTAAATTTAAAAAATAATAATGAAAACAACCTCGTGCGCTAAAGAACAAAGTCAGTTAGTGGGCCGTACTTCTTCCGTCAACTCATGCAATTTAATGATGAAATTATGCTATCAGTCCATGTACTTTAAGTAAGTTTAAATTTAGTCTTTACACTTTAATTTGATCTATTTTAGTTTCTATACTTTTCAAAATCTGAATTTTTGTCCCAAACCCAATGATAGTAGAGTATTAGACTTGATAATGGGCTAGGATACCTCCAATCCCGAAGATTTGCCCAAAAAGTAAGAAAGTCTAGACAAAAATATAGGCCCGTAAAATGATATTGGACAAAAAATAAGACCTGTTTTCTAAACAGGTTGGGTCTCAGGTAAGATTTTTTGATCCAGCTTGGCCTGGCTCAAATTAATTGTTTTGCTACTTTTTCACTATTTTTTTGCTGATGTTTTGTTGTTATTTCGCTATTATATTGCTATTATTTTGTTTTTATTGTTTGGATATTGTAAAACTCTTATTTTATTGTTAATTTTGCTACTATTTAAATGTATTTGCTTACTGAGTTGCAACTATCTTAGTATTATTTAAACATAAATATTTTTTTTAATGTATTTTCAATTTGTTGAGAAATATTTATTTTAATATTTTTAGTGTGCTTGATGTATTATTTTTTAAAATTTATTTTTATAAAAAAAATAATATGGGCGGGTTGGGTCAGGCTCAAGTTAGCAATTTTAGTCTGAGCCGAGCTTGAACAAAATTTTAGACACATTTTTGGGGTCGGGCCCGAGCCTAAAATTTTGCATTGACCCTGCACATATCAGGTCTATAGAGTAGTTAAATCTTTTTGGTTAAATTATGCTATTAGTCATGTAGTACACGTAAAATTGTAGATTTAGTTCATGTTCTCTAATCATTCGTAGTTCCTATACTTTTGAAATTCAAATTTTAGCTTTATCACAAATAACAGTCATTTGGCAAATTAACAAAACAGTACAAATGTATTAATATGTTTACTGCTATTAAATTTTAAAAATAAAAAAAATTAATAAATTTAACCGTTATGATTTAACTAAGATTGAAATTTTAAATATTGAAAGTGAAAATTTTCCTCCTAAAGAAATAGTTGGATAAGAGTAAGCATTTTTATAAATGAAATTTTGGTTTATAAGAATTGATATAAATGTTTTAGGGTTTTAGGTGTCTCTTGGTTGAAGTCTTTTAGATAGTGATTTTTTCTTAAAACTAATTAAATTATATATAACTTTGTTAATATATTACTTTTTCGTTATATAACTTTAATTTATTTATATTTTTTAATTAATTTCAGAAATTTTTATTTATAGTGTTAGATTAAAATTAATGTAATATTCCACTCAAAAAAATGTAATTAATGCATTTCATAGAAAAATTATTGTTAAAAAAGTAAAGGGCATCCTAATCTATAAAGTAAAAATATTTTCATGTAAAAGCTTTTCAATTGATTCTCGGAGCATCGCCTGTCTCACCTTTTCTAAACTTGTGGGCACCGTAACGTGTCCTTCGCCTTATTTTTCATAAACAAAACAAAATGTAATTTTTTTTATTTAATTACTACTTGAATTTGTATTTTTATTTTGACACCTCGACATTAATATTATTATTTGGTGCTTATGTGGCACTGATAATTACATATTAACTCTATACAAAAAAAAAAGTAAATACACTCAAGTTTACGTTTTAGTCATTCAACTTTAAAAGCTTACAAAATGGTCACTGAATTATTCGAAAGTTTTCATTTAAGCCACTGGGTTGTTAAAATCATTATTGTATATCCTTCTGTTTTACAGCCTTTACCAATAGAAAGCTCTCATTTCCCTTCTCTTCTATAATTTTTTTTCATAAAATAGCTTTGAACGTCATGAATTTGTAAACCAAAATCCAAATAACTTTCTTCTCCGAGCTTTGGTTGTAACACCCTTAACCCGTATCCGTCGCCGAATTAGGGTTACGAGGCATTTTCAAACAAACACAGCCATTTAAAAAAAAAAGCCAAACTGATCACAAACATGGAAATTAAATCATTTTCGCATAGCTATTTATAATTTACAAACCAATCTAACTAACATCATACTCAAACCTATACATGCCATAAGATCGAGTTCAAATTTTTAACAAAATACCAAAAGAAGTCGATAGTGTGATAGACTATGCTGATGATCCCCGAGCTCGTAACGCGTCACCAAAATCTATAAAACAAATGGACAAAAACAATCAAAGTAAGCTTTTATAGCTTAGTAAGTTTATAACATATCTAAAATACATATAAACAAACATATGTATAATCATTATATGCTTAAAATCAAGTTACATACATAATCACTAATTGCATAAGAAATTTCCAAATATACTTATCATTTGCATTTCATTAGATGCATGTCTATGATCTTTCAAATACATATGTCAAAAGCTTATATTTTTACTTATCAACTACATGAATCAAATGCACATTTATACTTCTAATCCACATGTGCCGATTTCATACATGTATATTCAACAATTTAAACCGAATGTATATACACATTTACGTAAATATCCGATTGCATATATATATAATCATATGTTTAATAATTTTTATAACTGAATGTGCATACATCTTTATTACCTGTATACATCCGAATGCACATATATACCAATCACATTATATAATCATTTATATATATATATAACAACCGCATATCACCATAAGTAATTATAAATTCAACAATCGCATATTACCTAATATACATATGCTTTTATTAATTGTATATACCGAAAGCATACAATTATATTTAACCAATGCAAAACCCGAATGTAGGTGTATACTTACCAAGTATGTAAAGACTGAATGTTTATGTATTCATCACTTTCATATAATCAAAATCATAGATATATCAATTGCATATTCTCACATAATTTGAACAAATTCAACGGCACTTAGCCTGCTAGGTTTTAAAACCTGATTCAGTACACCAGCTCTTAGCCTGCTAGACCTATAGTCCGAAATATATCACCGGCATTAAGCCTGCTAGACGTAAGGTCTGAATTATTTCACCGGCATTAAGCCTGCTAGGCACATAGCCTGAATAACTAAGATGCAAAGTTAATCTTTCATATAAATCTTTATAATACACATAGATCTTTCTCAAAAACTATATCTCGATAAGAATTGTTTTATATTCAGCTCTTCATAGCAACCTCACATTCAAACCACATATACATATTTCATAACATTAAATTCAACTCAAGAAACTCAAATCCTATTTTCGATTCGCATGTATAATTATATGTAATTATTAACATTAAATTCAGCTCAAAGAAACTTGTATCTTACATTCTAACCTCTTTTATATATATATATATATATAATATATATTTCATATCATTTCATTCAATTCAAAACATTGCATCATTTATTTGAACCACATACATACATACAATTTATATCATTAAATTCAACTCAAAGAATTTGTATTACACATTCGAACAATATCATATATTTATATAATTTATGCTATTAACTTCATCTTATTAAACTCAAACATGCATGATATAACATATACAATATTTGTAAAATAAAATTTCAGCCTACCAATTTCAACTTGTATATCCGGCTAACAATAAGAAAATAACAAATCTAACTCAACTTATTAAACTTAAAACATACATTCGGCTAACATGTTTATATAATTCATAAAATCAAATTCAGCTTATAGAACATAAAATTCAGCTTATAGAACATATATATATATTCTAATTTAATGACATATATTTGCTATTAAACTTACCTCGTACGATGGAAAATCGAAGGTGGACGATTATTCGACTAATTTGGCTTTTCCCCGATCTAACTCCGATTTCTTTAGTTCTCGATCTAAATATATTCAAAATAAGATAATTTATTTATTAACACATTCAATTTAATCCAAAAACACATAATTTGGCAAATTACTATTTTACCCCTAATATTTACACTTTTTACAATTTACTCCCTATTGCATAAAACACAATTTATACAAAATTTGCCCATAACACACAAGGGCCGAATATTCATGCTTCTCATACAAGTCCACACATTGCATTTATTTCACATTTTAGTCCCCCAAAAATTTAATTTCACAATTTAGCCCTATTTACTCAATTTCACTAAAAATTCCAATACAAAACATATTAATCTATCACATATCTTTCATTTTTCATCATCAACTATCACAAAGTCCAAGCATTCATCAATGGCACATTTCAAAATCATCAACAATTCACAAAATTAAAACATGAATTTTGAAAAACACAAAGCAACGATCTCAAAAACGTAAAAATTATTAAAAACCAAACAAAGAACTAACCTCAATCAAGCTTTTATATGACCGAATTTAGCTAGGCTTTCTTTCTTTTTCTTTTGTTTACTTTCGGCTAAGGAAGATGACAATAACCTTAATTTTTCTTTGTTTTTAATTAACATATATTAGTTTGTTTTATTTATTTACCTTATTAACCTTTAATAAATAATTTATATTTCATATAACATAAGGATATAATTGTCCATAGCCACCCACTATCATTTCAAATGGTCTAATTGACATTTAAGACCTCATTTTTTAAAAGACAACAACAATTAGGTATTTTTAGATTTAACCCCTAAATTTTCATTTTACACAATTAAACCCTTTTTATCAAATTGAACATTCAAACGATTAAATTTCCACACTAATTTTTTTACACCTATAACTTAACATATAATAGACTCTAAAAATAATATTAAAATATTTTTCTGATTCGGATTTGTGGTTTCAAAACCACTATTCCGATTAGGGTCAAAACCGGGTTGTTACATTGGTACCAACTGTCAAATTGACTTGGATCTAATATATGTTCTTCTATTTGTCGATGGGTACAGATCCACCATACTGATCATTGAATCAACTTGGATCTATTCATCTCTTTTGTTCTTCACCTAAGAACTTTGATGACAAAAAATTCAAGAACCTGTTGAAAAACTTATCCAAACCATGTTTTTAGCAACAAAACCCTGATTCTGACAAGCTTCTTTTCTATTTTTAAAACCTTTATTTTCATTCCTTTCTTACTCCAATTCAAAACCTATGTATTATTTTTCTTAAAAGTATCTTCCTCCATTCATTTCTATATACTTTGCATAAAATAGTTAATGCTGGATGAACCTCTATAATAAAAAAAATCAAATAAAGCGTGAAATCCAAATATTAAGAAGAAGTTGAGTAGAAAAAAATGGTAAAATTAAAGATTGCAAAGAAAAGTTATCTCAGAGTTAAAAGTGCATTAAAAGAGAAGAAAGAATCGTGAGAGAGAGAGAGGGTAAAAAATTGAAAACCTTTAATTTAATTAAATTTGATTTTTAATAATTTATTTAAATTCGATTCTTTCAATTTAAATTTAATTTAAAAATGTCACGTATCACAAAATGATTGGCTAAGCATTTTTTTTAACGATTGCGGTAATTTGGATAACAAAGAATTGTTTAGGTATTATTTTGGGTAACGGAGTATAGTTTACATATCATTTATGATAAAAAAAAAAAAGAATTTAGGTACCAACTGGAGAAAAATTGTATAGCTTAGATATCATTTTGTGATTTAAGCCAAAATTAATACTAAAATTTATATATTTATATTTATATTTATATTCATATTCATGAATCTATTAATAACATCAACTATGGAAATTGTTTTTACCTTTTAATTAAGGTGACAATTATACTAAACATATCCTTATGTTGTGCTATGGGGTGGGGATTATTGTTTGTGTTGTGCCTTTTTTCCCTGTATCTTTGCATATTTTTCTTCATTGCAGAAGGCATTAGGTTTAGGATGGGAGCTTTTATATTTTAATTGGGTATTTTAAAAATAGAAAGAAAAAAAACAAAAGAAGGTGAAAATGAAAATAAGTAGTTTTGGATAATGGTCAAAAAAGGAAGTGTAAATCAAAGAAATTGTAGCAGATGTATAAAGAGGAAGGTGATGAACAAGATGAATGATGTTGATGATGAAGATTTTTGGGTTTACTTTTCATTAAAGAGGAGCTTGTTTATTTTATTGCCATGTTTTTACTTAATTACAGTGACTATCTACATGCATCTTTTTAAGGTCATTAAGTTAATTTTGATATTATGATTGATGAAGAGATTAGGTGAAGCAAAATTATTTGAGAGAAATATTACTATAATTTACTTATTTTGTTAAAAGAGAATTAATATCTATAGAAGTTTAATTGGTGAATATCCCTGTTTATTGTATACCATATTGAAGAGTTATGATGAAGACGTAATTCAAGAATTCAAGAATTAAATTTACAAGTTTACAATACTTGGCATATTGAAGGCTTGCTTATTGCTTTTTGCATGTTCTTGAGAGAGAACTATGTTCAATAAAATAACATTTTTTGAGTAAGGAAACTATTTTGATTGGTTTGTAAGTAAGGGAGAGTGAAGTGAGGTGTATAGGAACTAGGGAGGGATTATGTTGAAATAAAAGAAAGAAGCACAACTAACTATCTAGACGAGATTTTATTTAATTTAAACACTTATTTACTATGTAATGTTTACATTAATACTCCCTTTCCATTGGTTATAACACTTTCAACGCATCACTTAAGTGTTTACAGAGTTTTTATTGCTTCATAAAAGTTTTATTTACTTATATATTAATTAAATTTTTAGAGTTAGGGGATTAATACGTATATATAGAGACATAATAAAATATTTAAAAAATAAATATTTAGAAAAAAATATAGGTCAATTTTTTAAATTTATTTAATAAATAAAAAAAATACACTACTAATATACCAAATGCTCCCTTACCGGACATCTCCCACCATCATCCTTCTCCCTCTCTACTAGTAATTAGGAATCGGTAAATATGTAGTTTAGTGATTATACTAATTATAAATTTGACATGGTAAAAGGTCTGAATGTGAATACTTAGAGTGACAAATATGTGAATTTGACATGCTGACCTTTACGTGACAAGGGAGGGATGGTGGTTGGGGTTTTTTTTTTCTTTTATTTAATATTAATATTAATATAAATTTTAAATTTATTATTATACTTTTTAAAAATATTTATCTATTTTTATATATTTTTTAAAATTTTATATATTAATATTTCTTGTCAACAATATTTTTCCATTTTCATGTATTTTTTAGAATCTATTATTATATTTTTTTGAAAATATTTATGTATTTTTTTATTTTTCAGAATTAGGATCAAAATTGAGACTATTCGTAAATTTTGAGGGTTAATTTTTTAAAATAATGACTAATTGATTTAATATGTAAAAGTTGAGGGCTAAATTTATTATTATATCAATTTTTTAACTGCAATGTCAACTTTCTGTTTGTGATTTTAACGGGAGTGACCAAAATGACCGAACTATGTAACGTGAGTGCTTAAATTGCAAACTTTTTATTTTGAGTTCTAAAATGAAATTTTTTTATAATTAGATGACTATTTATGTAGTTTACCCTAAATTCAATTATTGTAATTTATTTATTTTATTTTTAGTATTATTATATATTATATTCATGTCTTTTTACTATTTAGCTAGAAAATTGAATATTTTTCAATTTCGAATTAGATCAATTTTGGGTTGAATCATTAGGTTGGAGCTTTCTTAAATGAAATTATTTTGAGTTTGGAGCTTTTGGATTCAAATTTTTTTAGAGTTCAAAATTACTTAAATTTAAATTTTTAATTTTTTAAATCAATTTAAATTGAATCAAATTTAATCAGGCCGTATTATTGTACACGTACCCTTTCAAAGTTCTCTTGTGATAATTGAGGGTAGAGAATATGATTACTTAAAATTAAATCCAAATCCTCGTGCCTACAACATAATATATTCTTACCGCTAAGTCAAAAAATTGTTCACACCGTCAAAACACTTCTGATTTTTTTTTTACTAACCCACAATTTTAAAATAATATATATTTCATCATATCCTTCATAATGAATGGTTAGCTGAAATTATCTTTTAAAGGGTAAACTTAAAATTGAAACCTTCATTAAAGCATCATTATTTACTGACTATTTTCATCATAAAGATGTTAAAGTGAGTTTAATATCTATGATTTCTTTTTTTTTTTTTCTGAAAAATACAAGATATAATCTCAAAAACTAGACCCTCAAAAGGAGGATTCTCAAACCATCTTAAACTTTGTTTTCTATCACGAATCATCTTAATAAGGCTATTTGCAACTGTGTTTCCTCCCAAGGGATATTTTGAATCTTTCACTGCTTTACCTTTATCGGGATTAGATGAATTCTTTTGAGGGGGATGAGTTTTAGATTCTAAAGGCAACTTCCTGAATGATAGTAACAGCTTCGAGACTATCTATTTGAATTAAGACCCTCTCAAATCTTCTATCTATGATAAGCTTTAATCCATCCAAGATACCCCAAAGTTCAACCTCCATCACTAGACAATTTCCCAAGTATATGCTAAACCTAATGATCCATCTACCATTTTGATCTTGTACTAAACCTCTTGCTGCAGCAAGTCCTTCAACCTGTCTCACTAAACTATCCATATTTAAGCACACCCAACTTTTTTTCATAAGTGAACTCAAAAAACCTTTAGATTCTATGTGTCGATGACTTAAAAAGCAAAGGTATATTGTATTGCCCAACTTTAAAGAAACTTTAAAAAGTGGAGGTATATTGTCTTGCCCAACTTAAAAAAACTTTTAGGACTTCAAGAGTGCTCCATGATTTCTTTTTAAAAGGTAAATATTATTCAGTTTGGTCATTGGAGTTCGGGAGCTATGGAAGAAATGGTTTTGCAGATTTTATTGAAGTCCACTGTTCCTGTTTGGTTGTCCACTACCCCACCATATTCATGGCAAGTAAAATCCATTTATTTTAACATTCATATTATATATGCAATGTACGAACATATAATCCTTTTTTGGTAACAAACTCTGGATTTCCCCTCTAATATTGAAGATGTGATTTATTTTGCTGCAATGCATCAAGAATTAGCTGAAACCCCGACATTAACATAAAATATTTTGGATCAAAGCACCATATTTCAGTATTTTTCTGACTAGTTGAGGATCATCAAGGTGAATGTTTTTCAGTGAAAGGAGAGATGAAGATCTAGCAACAATTATGAGCTTTTTGAACCCCAAATCTGGGTAAACGCGAACAAGAGTAAATCACAAACGGCCTTTTAGAAGAAATCAAAGGCAAATTCCAATCTCCGGGAAATCTTCTAAAATGTCGAAGTGGTATTCCCAAGCCTTTACGGTTTCATCAACATTCTTTTAACATAATTAAGGACTTCATCCACATCCACCGTCCACGCAACAGAAACTGGGGAATAGCTTGTCCATGGGTTGCTTCCATTCCATCTGCACCAGATTATGGCATTAACATTAGCTACAATAACAGCGCATCTATTTGAATTCAATCATAAGCATGCTTGTAAACAAATACTTTTTTAATCCTTGATCCAACAATGTATGCCCCACGCATATGCCCTGCGTCTCAACCCTCACAACCCCCTTCTTGTATGTGAAGAGATCTGGCCGAACTAGTGCCACGAAACTGACAGGATCATGGAGGAATATCCCTGGCACCAAATTTTTCTCAGTTTATTCCCTTAAAAGTATGGTTTAGAACAGATTTCAGAAGGCAAAGAGAAAAACTGAAATGTAGTTCTCCATTATTTAAAATTTTTGCAAAAGATTACCGGATACACCATCGGACCTCACGTGCCAATCTCTGTAGAATTTGCACATGTCACTTAGCAGCTGAGCATGCTTCCCATTTGATTGCTTCAATTTGAGGAGGTCATCATCTGACAGAGAAAAGATAATGATCTTTGTCAAGAAATTACCCTCTAAACATGCAAAAAAGAAGCTTGTCTGCAATAAGAAATGACAATTTACGGTCCTACCTGTCATTTGGACTTGAGTCGTAATGTTTATCCCAACAACAACGATATTTGCTCCCGAAGTAAACACAACATCAGCTGCTTCAGGATCTCCATAAATCTGCAGTCCGAGAAAGAATTCTGAATGGTTTCTTGATGGATGGTCAACTATCAACTATTACACTTTGTTCAATTGGAAACTAATTTTGTCTGCCGTTCAATCAAAACTGCAACTCACTCTTCTAATGAACAATGAGATAACATGGTCATGATGTAAAGGGAGAGATGAAATTATGGCAAAAGAATTACAAAAGTTTTCGACTGAGAGGAAGTAATAAATAATAACCCAAAAGATGTTCCATTAGGAAGAGCTCAACTTTCGAAGCTTTCAGTGCCTTAACCGAAACTTTTAAAAATGAAGAATGATGTTATGTACCATATGATTAAGAAACATAAAATTAGGAGCTTTTATACTTACATTTGCTTCAGCTGCAGGATTAACATTTCCTAATGCAAAGAATGAGCCACCAAGTACAACTATTTTTTTCACCTTGCTAGGAAAGGAAGAGTCTCTTTTGATTGCCTGGACATATAACCAAGTTTAGGCACATATTTTTGAAGTCTACAATTAATAACAACAAACAAGGAAAAAGCATGCAAAGACTTACCAATGCCACATTTGTCAGTGGTCCAAGTGCAAGTATGGATACTTCACCAGGGTACTGAGAGACCTTTTCAACTAAAAATTCAGAGGCACTCTTATCAGATTTCTCTGTTTTTGGAGGAGGTCGAAATATATTCCCCATTCCATCAGAGCCATGAACAAAGTCAGCAACACGTGGCCTCCCACCCTTTTTCGGATAAACTAAGGTTAGGCTCAATTGTAAATGCACAATAAATCAGAGTAATATATGAAAATCATCATGTAGTAGAGGGCACAAGGGAACTCAGAGAATTAGAATGCTTAGTTTGTCTAAGGCACAAAGCACTTGCCTAAATGAAACGACGGCACAATATCCGTATATGTGTATTTTTGTTCGAGTCATTGTGTACATATCTAAAACAAACTTGCCTAAGTGAAGAAAGGGACAATTTTCTTGCGGTCCCATGTTGGTTTTGCTTTCTTGAATGCAAAATGCAATGTTTTGCAATCAAAGATTATCTTATTCGGGATGTGCTAGGGAAATAACTAGAATTTTACCTTAAGAGGTTCGTGGCTGCCTTCAACTACAGGAACACTTGGACACCCTGCGATCTCACACTATCCTTTTGCACCTCAAAAAGAGGAAATGATCATGAACATATTCCAAAATGTAACAAAATCGCAAATGAAAATTTCAAGTAAAAAATACAAGCACGTACCAAAAGTAAGGCATTACGAGTGGCATCTTCCGTCCTAACATTTCCAAATACAGTCGTCAAACCTAAGATATCCACCTCCGGATTTTGGAATGCCATTAAGATTGCCATGCTATCATCTGTTAATCAAGTAAGAACACATTCATATCTCGGAGGGTCTTCAAAATCATTTCAATCTAACTTAGGGTAGAGAAATCTCGCTCTATACATTACACTACCAAATGCTCTAACGCTCACCCAAACTTTCCGATGTCAATTTCACTTCCTTGTATAGCTTTGTATGAATGCTCTCTTGAAAATCTCTATCAAAAACCGAAACTTTCCTCCACAGATATCACAACAGTCCTCCAAATTGAATTCTCACTAATCCAGAGGTTAGATTTTCAACCCTCAGCAATTTAAAAAGAACCCATAAAACAGCTTTAACTCTTTTTTTCCCTTTTACCTCTAAGCTCAAGAATCTATGCTTCTATACTAAGGTTTTTTTTTTCCACAAAGTAAACAAATGACCGTGGAGATATAGATAAAATGGCCATTTTTAGAGTCTTTTCTCAAAATAAATTGCAAAGAAGACGATTTTTTCCCCACAAAGTAAACAAATGACCGTGGAGATATAGATAAAATGGCCATTTTTAAGTCTTTTCTCAAAATAAATTGCAAAGACGACGATGTTTTTTTTTTCCACAAAGTAAACAAATGACCGTGGAGATATAGATAAAATGGCCATTTTTAGAGTCTTTTCTCAAAATAAATTGCAAAGACGACGATTTTTTTTTTCTAAAGTAATTCCCAAATTCATTATCTGTGCAACTAAACATTCTAAATTCAGTCCCAAGCAATGAAAGGGGAAAAAAGAAGAGAGAAATGAGGGGAAACTGACCAATTCCTGGATCGGTATCGATAATGAGCTTCTTCCTCTTGGCATGTAGGCCCAAAACGCCCTCGTTTCCGCCGTTAACGACAACCCCATCGTGGGAATTTTTCTCCATTTCACAATCCATATTCAACGCAAAGATCAATAGCTCAAATTTCCAGAAAACTAACGATATATATAGCTTAGTGAAAATGGATGTGAAAACAATAATTAAAAATGAAACTGGGACTTGTCGTGAAGCGAGACAAAGAGGCGGCCGGTGCCAACCAACGAGTCCGTTGAAGAATATATTATATACACTACACTACACATCACACTCAAAAGCCTGAAAGATTATCTTTCTATAAAAAGTTCCTAATTAAATAATAAAATCAAAACTTTAAAAAGTAAAGACGTTTTTTTTATTTGAATGATTATTTGTTTGGATAATTATTTGTTTAAATTTCAAAACTTTAAATATTATTATTTCTTTTTTTATGTTATTTTGATTTACTTTTTTTAATTTTGGTGTAAACTTAATATATAGTTAATTAATTTATAAAATAAATTATACCAAAATAATAAAAAATAGTGAAAATATATATAATTTCTTAGAAGTATTTTAGAATAATGAAAATAGGAGAAGTGGGTTAATAAGAGCTTTTTTTTTTTTACTTTAAAACGTAAACTACTAATATAAATTTATAAATAAAAATTATAAAAATGATTTATATATAAATTGATTTTTATATCCATATTATATATATTTATACTATGTTATGAGTCAATAAATCATCAATTCAATTCAAAAATGATTAAGATATCTTTCTACATACAAAGTAAATTATATTATTATTAGAGTATTTTTTTATATTTCACATAAAATTAATAAAATTTAAATATTTAACTTGAAAATCATGATGACTTGTGCTCAAATCTTATTATAGGTTAAATTAAATTGATTTTTTGGTGTCGGCACTAATAAAATAAAAATATTTAAAATTTTAAAATAATTTACTTAAACATATAATACCAAAATTTGAACCCACTTAAGCTTTAAGGTGGAAAATCCTCAACCACTACTCTAAGAAAATGTGATTATTTAAATCTTAAAAGATAATATTATAAATATATATGTTTTTTAAATTTATAAATATAATGAATTTTTTAAATATAAAATGAATTATTAGTTTGCAACGAGTTATAAAAATTTATAATTTTTTTTATATAAAATAGAACAACATAGATTGCTTAAATTAGTCAAAAAAACCATTTTAGAAAATATTTAAGTAAATAGGCTGATTTTTGAGAGAATGCGTTAAAATGAGTCCAGTTATATATATATAAGTTTTGTTTTGTGTTAAGTATGACATGCACCTAGGTTGAATCAATTTTGATATAATGTTATATTTATGTACACCTTTGAATTATAATTTGATGTAGGAATTGGCCAATTGGATGCAACGTGTGAAAGGATTCCAAATATGTTTTGAAATGGTATGAAAAGATGCAATTGTCAATGGCTTGGTGAAGAAGTACGTATGTTTAAGGTTTTGAATGAAATATATAGTTAGTTAACCTATAAATGAAATTGAAATGACCTTGGTACATAGTTGAAAAAGGTGTTGTAGTTCTTGTAGCATGGAATTATGAAGTGAATATGTATTGTGATTGATTGGAAAATGCAAGTTAATGTTTATTAACATTTTTGCAAAATAGTTTATCACATTGCGACGTCAAGCGCATATCGCGCGACAAGATCAGATCACTATGTCACGATGCGATGTTGAGCATGGGTCACTACGACGAGACCCAGTCAATATGTTGTGTCGCGATGAGGAACTCCTTGACGTCGCGATGTCAGCTTGAAATTTTGTAAACATTACAGTTTAGTCATAATTCAATCTCAGGTTAGCATTAGAACTTTCGTAAACTCCTATAAGACTCGAAAATAAATGTACAACACTTGTATACTTAATTAGCACGCAAATGATTGTTTAATGATGCGAATTAGTTTATAAATTGTTCATAGCTCCGACAACGAATGTGACATATTATAATTCGGATCTGACGATTAGATCAGGTATAGGGTGTTATATGAAAAGTACAGAGACTAATAATAATCCAATAAAAGTACATGAATTAAATTTACAACTTTTATAAAGTAGAGAGACTAATGACAAAATTTAACCTTTATATAATCATACTAATAATATAGTAGCAATTAAATTTGTTACATTATGTATAGCTTAGTTGAAGTTTATATAAATAGATATAGAATGGGCATTGGGGGGTGGAGAAAAGATGGATGGAAATCATTCGAAGTGACGTGTTTGGGATTCGTCGGTCGCATCGACAAAAGGGGAATAACCTTTTTGTTATTGGAATATTAGCAACGAATATTTGGATTTCTCGGACTCACTTAACTAAGCCATTATATTCTATCTAGTAATTCTCACGATGCTTTTCATTCCACACGAAGACAATTCAATTCTAATATTTAGACTTTGGGCATATACAAATTTGACCATCAAATGCAAGAAGATAATGCTAAAATGATTAGTTCCATAGACGAGGAATTACCTCTACCAAGACTTAATTATATATTTCATAATGATAATAACAAGAAACTATCTTTGTCAAACCAAATAACTTGCATAAATTTAATCCAAGGTGATATTTTATGTTTTACCCATTTCCTCCGTGCCAATTTTCTAAGTTGCCCATCAATTGGTCAAAATGATTATCCCTTGATTTTTTTCATTAAAGTCGACTCAAGTTTTATATATGAAAGGTGCAACCAAACCAAGCCCAAAGCGCCCAATCTAACAAAGAAACAAGAATCTGAGCCCAGCCCTTTGCACACGAGGAGAAAGAAGTCGAAGGGACCTGAGCAACAAGGGTAGATTTCATTGTTTTACGCAATTCAAAATCTTCCATAATTCACTGTAGAATCAATAAATATAAATTATGATTTAAGTTTCACTCCCTTTTTAAGTTGCAACATTATTTTTAGGCTTTGGACTACACCTACTTATGGGTCGAGTCATTCGCTCAGACTTGAAGATCCACCCTAAAAGATAAATTTAGGTAAAATTTAAAACCCATTGTTTTATATGAGCTAGTCATTGAGTAAGATTTTTTGACTTGAGCTCGACCCAAGCCGACATGAATATATTATATTATAAAAATATTATATTAATTATATATTTATACTTATATTAATTTACTAACTCAATAACAATTAAATTCATTACCTAAAACCTAAAAAAAAAACTTACCCAACTAAATAACCCAACCCAAAATATAAAATTTTAAAAATTATATTTAATATAATAAAATATTTATTATATTTATTTGTGTTTTTTAATATAATAAAACATCTATTATATTTATGGTATATTTTTTAATATAAATACTTTTTAATGTGTTAGAAGACTTTTATTTTAGCATTTTTAGTGCACTTAGTGTATTATATTTTTAAATAAACATTAATCTAAAAATTCAAATATGGCGTGCCGGGTCAGGCTCGGACTTACCTTTTTTAAATTGGACTAGACTTAGACAAAAAAAAGTAAACCAATCTTTCAAGCTAGGCTTGAGCTTGGAAAATTGGTCTAGATACCTTGCATGGGTGAGCACATCTACTTTGAACTAGATCTCTCTCCCTTCTAAGCTGGGATGAAGCCATAATTGTTGATTAAGGGGATAATATATTTATAACTTTGAAATCAGCTTTTACGATTTAAATATGATTGCAACATTGACAATTCAAACACTGTAATCTTGTTACGGAATATAATATTACGTGTCATAATGTTATATTTGACAAACCAAACACCCCTTAATATTATATTTAGCTTTGGGTTCTAATTATTTCGCTATGTTATTTTCTTTTGGTGTCTTAATTAATTTTATATTTTTAATAGTTCGCCTATATAGTTCAATTAAAGAAAATTTGTATTTTTCATGTCATGACTCAATTTATGAGATGTTTTGCATATTTGTTAAAGTATTTCAATTTAAATAAAAATTTGTGTGACAAGACATATTCATGTGAAATTTGATTTTGGTGATATATATCATACATATCATATTTTAAAATTTAGTGGGGGTACCACTTTAAGATTGTGAAGCCATGTTCTCTATGCTCACCACACCAATTGTTGATACAGTGATACAACAAGGAGTCAATATAGAGGAACGAATGGTGATTGTTGTGGAGGTTGATTCACCTAGTTGGGGAGGAGAGTCGGATGTTATATAAACTAAAGATGAGAAGAGTATGAAGGTTGTGCGCTAAAGGTGAGTTAGCAAAGTGTAGGCTTGGTATCTTGGAGAGTTGATCCATTCTTCTTCATTCCTGGAGGTATTTATAGGCGAGGGTCCTATGTAAGGTCATGTTAACTGCTAGACTTGCCATTAAGTCATCATTATGGAACATGCAAGGTGGATGTCTTCGATGGAATAAGGATGTATGTAATGGGACAAATCTTGTCATTTATTCTAACTTGATGGTATGAAGTAGTTGAGCCCACATGGTATTTGCTGACCAATTACTTCATGTTGCTAATGAAAACTTTGAAACCCGACAACAGATGGCCTGCACTTGTCCGGATAATTGTCCCAAATGAGAGAATTCTCAAGTGACCTCCTGATTCACTAGTGGTAGGCTTACTATTTGGGTGCCTTTTTTGCTTGCTACGTGCCTTAACGCAAATAGGGATATAACAATCCCCATATTCTTAGCCAAGTTAACGAAAGATTCCTTCCCAAAGAAGAATCCGAAAAAGAAAACCTTAGGTAATATCTGTCATTCAACACTATTGCCATTAACGAACCCAGATTAGTGATAAACCTTTGTTCTTGTTTTTCAAGGTGAACTCATTGAAAGCCTTAATCTCTCTAAAAACCATCCCCTCTTGGCTTTCTCAATTACATTTTATCCTAACTAAGCTATTGAATAGCTTTCTTTTTTTCTCCGAGTTAGTTGACCACTAGTAATTAAGCTCTTTGCGTAGTTCTTAGGTAGTAGAAGCCAATTATGGCATACATCTAGGTCGTTTGAAGAACAAGTCACAAAAGCATCCAAACCACAAAAAAAATTATTATATACTGACAACTCAAAAACTATCGTTAAAAACAAAAAAATTCGACTAACAAATGGGCTATTTCAATGTGAAAACCTGTTGGTAGATGTAACATCGATATAAACTTTTATTAACAAAAAATGTGACTCTTGGAATTAGTCCAAGGATCTATATCGGCAATTAAAGCATACATTCTGCAATAGTTGATATGCCTTATAGTAATGAATATGTCAATTGATATAAGAATACTAACAATTCATTCTGTCGATAGATATAGGTTGCAAGTTTCAACATACATATCAAACATATTGTAAGGCTTGATCATCAATAAAGTGTCTTACAAGTGAAATTCCAATTATATCTCTGAACGTAGAGTAACACTTTAAACCATCAATAAATAATACAGATATATCAATAGGTTAGAAAGGATTGTCGGTATAGAGTCCAATTGATAATTCTTTAATATCAATTTATTTAAAATCTTAATTACATATACCTTATTTAAAGTAAAAAAATAGTCCAAAAATAAAATCTAACTAAGCCAAATATACAACCTAAATTCATAGTCCAAATAAATATTTTTAGAATTAGATTGGTGGTCGAACTAGTCAGATTACCGATTATTGATTTCTAGTTCAAACGATTAGACTGATTGAACCAACTGTCAAAATCGAACAATAATAAAATATAAAATAAAATAAATAAATTATAAATATAAAAACTCATTTGTTTATGATTTTTTGAAAGCCCATAAAAGTTTTGTAAGCCCACCTTAGAACTTTATATAGTCCATTGATTAAAAATTTGTAACCACCTTTCAAAACCATTTTGTTTTGCTTTGGAGTTCTCAGGATGCAAATCTTAGCTTTTGTGAGATTTGACGTTTATTCTTACGTTTCTAAAGCTAAAATGGGCTTTGTTTATTTATTTATTGATTGTACCTTTCATTTTATTATACGAGACACTTTCTGTTAAAAAACCATTGTATATTTGTATTCCAACAAAAAGAATTCAAATCATCACCTTCCACGCTTCTTTCAGACTGTGAATATTGGTACTAAAAACATGGAATCAATTTCCAAACCATATGTTATGCGGTTTGGAGGTGGTGTCCGTAAGTATACATATCAAGTTGTAATATAATTTTTACAGCGAAGTATGTGAATGTTTTGAATATCATACTTAAAGGTGACGAGTACTAAATTAATATTAACCTAAGCCTAAATAAATCTAACTAGTAATTTAAATAAATTATAGTGCGACGAAACATAAAAGGAAAATGATTTATGTTTTATAAGAAAATAATAAAACATGCATAAAATAGTGAAAATGAAACCCTTGTGTAACTCGACCAAATCTAAGTATGGGTGATTAGCTCGTTTCGGTAGTCATAACTAATTCCTATTTTGGGTTTCTAGTCAATCAACTAGTTGTTATCCTACCGGGATCTCTTGATCTTCCACTAAACTGATGAGTCGGCAAGAATTACTTATCTTTCAACCTTACAATCCAGACTGGATTGGGGTAAGGGGTTCACGGATAGACAATACTAATTTTGGGTTAATTCTCACCTAGATGACTACCTAAGGTTGTCCCAAATAGCTAATCTGCTAATAAACCCTACATAGAAATTAATTAATCACACTTCCACTCACTAATCCCCCGTAAGAGGATTAATTCCTCATGGATTTCATAAACAATGTGAACTTGATAAATAAAGTAAACATGAAGAATGAATCAAGAATAAAAGTTTAAAAAGAAATTATGATTTTATTAAATAATTGAAGCACATAAATTCACGGAGTGTTTGGCTAAATCCACAAATCAGATTCTCTGAATGTCATGAACAAAAACAAACTGAAATAAATCCTAAGTCTAAAAAGAACTAAAAATTGAAAACTAAATCAAATTCTCTTAAAATTTTATTCTTGATTTGTTCTTCATGTTTATTTTATTTATGGAGTTCATACATTTTACAAGATCCATGAGGAACTAATCCTCTTCATGTGGGATTAGTGAGTGGACGTGTGATTAATTAATTGTTATGTAGGGTTTCTTAGTGGATCAATTGTTTGGGATAGGAAGAACTTAAACCCTAGGCTTGACAACCTTAGGAAGTCATTTAGGTGGAATTAACCCAAAATTGGTATTGTCTATCCGTAAACCCCTTGCCCCAAATCAGTCTAGACGGTGAGGTTGAGAGATAATTAATTCTTGCCAACTTATTAGTTTGGTGAAAAATCGAAAGATCTTGCTAGGGTACCAACTAGTTGATTGAATAGAACTCTATATAGGAATTAGTTATGACAACTGAAGCGAGTTAGTCTCCCATGCTTAGATTGATTGAATTTATATATTAGTTTTCCCATTTTAGGATTTTCTGCATGCTTATTTATTTTCTTATAAAACACAATTTTTTCCCTTTATGTTCATCATGCTATAATTTATCTAAATTACTAATTAGATCTATTTATGTTTAGGTTAATATTTATTTAGTACTCGCCTCGCTTGTGTACGATCATCGAAATACTTATTGACTCTGTTTTAAAATTAAATTACAACCTGACCTGTATACTTACGGACACCGCATCAATTTCATATTTTTAGTAGCAGTGTTTACACTTTGGACGTTAGTACGTCCGGAGGCGGTCACCTGCATGGTGGTGTGAACCTGCCTTGTACGGGATCATATGCGAACTCATCACATGCGAATTCCAAGATGCAAACCATGTAAGTTGTGGGTCGATTCCAATCAGGTAACCGAGTAGCAGGTCGATAATGGCGAATACCATAACAAGTTAAAAAATACAGTTACTCAAAATCAATTCGACTTTTATTTATATTTTATTTATAATTAATTTTAATTTTTATGGTATAGAAATAAAAAAAATATATATATATTTAAAATAGTGGAGATAATTTAAAAGTTTTTGAAAACTTATTATTTTTTAAAAATATTAATGAAAAAACTTTAAAATATTATCATATAATATTTAAAATTCATAAAATAAAGTTATTTTGAAAAAAAATAAGTACAAAAATTGAAAACAAAAAAGAATATAGAAAATCGATAACAAAACAAAACTATGATAGAGGATTTATAAATTTCAAAATACCCAACCAAACTCAACCCTTTATCACCCCATATATAATAACTTGATTGCCAAAAATACTTTTCTGACCCTTTGTTAAAAAACTCATTTTTAAATTGTTAAAAGGCAATAAATTAGTATTTTCTTAGCCTTTGCAAATAAAATAATAAAAAATTTAAACTGCATTCGACATTCCTCCACCCCTTCTTAATATACCTCAATTTGATTTTAATGATTAATTTGATTTTTGAATTTTTTATTTAATTAAATATTTATATTTTTTTTATTAAAGCATGAATTCACATGATGCTGTTAAGTATGGATACCAAGTCAAATTTAAATACCAAAAAAAAAACTCTACTCCAAATCAAGCCTACGTGGAAATGAAACAAATCTTACATAATCATTTAAATTATTAATTAGCAGATTCCATACTTTTTTAAGTTTATTTTATGTTTGATGCTAATTCGGTGGTCCTCTGACAGAGCAAAGCTTTTAAACTTTCGTCAAGACCCTCAATCATTAGCCGCTGAACCATGCCACATATCATGGCTCATGCACCCAAACCGCACCACCTTCCTTCTCCCACTCGCCCCTAATGGCGCGTCTTCCGCTTAAGCCCTCGACGTATTAACCTCATCAATCAACACCATTTACACATTCTATTTTCTTCAAGAGTTTACAAATATATTTATAAATAAAATTTGTGTGTTTAAATAATTATAATTAAAAAATATAAGTTTGAGTACATTTAAACAAGTAAGTGTTTGAGAATTATGGATATTAGTAAATTGATCATAAATTTTTTTATTTTAAAAAATCATTAAATTTATAAAAACTGTTTCTTTTAGAAAATTTATACTAGGAAATGGAAAACCGTCACGTGAGAAGATAATTAGGTAAGACGTAGGTTAAGAGAAGTAGTGCGCGTGATTCATTTAAATTGTTGGTGTCTCTCTCTTCCTTGGTGTGTGCATCCATTTGCGTGGCCATATTTAATTTGCAGGCAATTAGAATAACCAAAGGCGGCTTCGCTGGACTTCCATTTTTGGCCTTTCAAAATTTAAAAATTATTGATTATTATTGCCCTATTCATCGTTGCTTCTTCCTTCCCACCCTTTAAGATGATTGCCTCTTTACGCTTTATTTCCTTTGTTCACATTCTTCCTTCCACCTTTTCCTTTCAAGGTACTTCCTTTTTCTTTCAATTTTTTTGCTTTACATTTCTCATGTTTCTCTTTTCCTGATTATCTCTGTTTTAGATCTCGCAGATCTTACCTCAAGTAAATTTAATTTCACAAGAAATTTAGCAGATCGAAAGATTTTTTCTTTTCTAAAAATGGCGGAGGAGCATAGATGCCAAACGCCGGAAGGCCACCGTCTTTGCGTTAACAACTGCGGCTTTTTCGGAAGTCCGGCGACAATGAATCTTTGCTCTAAATGTTATAGAGATTTCCGTCTTAAGGAACAACAGGGAGCTACTTCCATCAAATCATCTCTTTCTTCCTCTCCTTCGTCTTCATCAGTCGTTGTCGAATCCGTTTCTCAGGTTCCGCTGTTCACTCTGCCTGAATTCATTGGAGAATCGTCAGTTCCTTCGGTGGAGGTTGCCCTGGTGGCTGAGCAACGGCCGCAACAGCAACAACCGATTCGATGCATGGTTTGCAGGAAACGGGTCGGGTTGACCGGGTTCAGATGCAAATGCGAGATTACATTTTGCGGGTCCCATAGGTATCCAGAGAATCACGGGTGTACGTTCGATTTCAAGAAGGTTGGGAGAGAGGAGATTGCACGCGCTAATCCTGTGGTCAAAGCAGAGAAGCTGGAGAAGATTTGAGATGAAACTGGAGAAACCAGTGGATCCCTTGACTTTCGATGAAAGAAAAAAAAAAGCAAATGAAAATGATCTCTTTAAGATTGCGACACGTGTTTAGTGGTAGTCCCCACCATGAGGAGAAACCAGTTAGGCTGGACAAAATTATTTTCAGCCTAATAGGTTTTCTTAAAATATATATATAATTTTAATTTATGTCATTCTCTTTTGTAAAAAAAAGCCTTTTTTCATTTCCAATGTTTTCAAGTATTGATGTGTAACTGTGGTGGAAGCTATTTCCTTGAATTGAATGTGAAAAATAAAAATGTAAATAGAAGGAATGAGAGGGTTGTATATCAAGTACTTATCATTTAGAAAATCTTTGAATTCCATTCTATTCTAAGAGTTAAATCGAGTTTATTTTATTTATAAATGTATTCTAATATATATTACCCAATATTTGTATATGAAATAAGCTTCAGTATCTAAATTGTTAAAAACAACACCGGTTTATGGAAATAAGTATTCCAAAAATATGAGTAAAGTAGGGCATCCAATTTTTTTACGTGGTTTGGATAATTATTTTATCTCCTCTGAGCTTAACCTCCGCTAAACAATTATCATACTACACTCAATGATTAAAATCCTCAGCTACCCAAAAACTCAAGGTAAATGTTGTCTTACATTGTACCATTGTTTGTATTCTTTCTCTCGAAACAACCTCACATACAAGCAAAAGCAACATCTCAATAAAACCTATGAAATAAGAGATAAAATGCCAACATGTTCCCTAAGTGAACTCATAGACATACTAAACTTTGAGGTCGTGCACCCATTGGTATTGTATTTGGGGTTGGAGCTGATGATTATGAATTTTACGCATGTACTCCCGATCCCAGCCTCATGTGGGGCCTTGTTGGCATTCTACAACGAATTTGTCTACTCATTTCCACCTCTTGCAATAGATATGACTTATCATGAAGTCGAAACCATGTCATGTAATCAGAAGAGGTTGCCAAATCTGGTCGGACAATTGATTCGCACATAGGTATGAAATCATACTTATGTTCCCAGATGTAGATCTATTTGGCATGGAATTTAGGCCAATCTTCGTTGGTTCTCCACTGCATGTCGATCTTTTGAAGCTCATCGAGCTCTTGGGTGATGGCGAAATACTTTACATGAATCCGAACTGGCGCATCACTCAATCAGATTCATGCATCTCAATCATTGCAAAAACTATTAATGACACTTTGCCGTGCTAGATATTATGATCAGAGTATGGCATCAATTCAAACTATAGTATGAAATTATAAATTTTATTACGTACCTAACATTAAATTTCAAGTCATTACGTAAATATTATATAATTGAAAATTTCAAAAACTAACATCGGCTTTTAATTGTTGATCTAACAATAGTTAGATATCTTCGAGCTTGTTCGGTATCCCCACATGACTTGCGTCATTGTTCCGCCTATTCAAATAATATGTTATTTCAAAAATATAATAATGAAAAAAATATGATAACTATATTATTAAATGAATTTTACCTTATTACGAGGGGAAATTGATAAAGGAAGTTTACTCAAGGATGTAAAAATGGTAGGCGGTACCATACCCATGATTGAAGGAGTATGCAACCACCGATTTTAATTTTTTGTGATTTTGTTGCCTGGCACATCTTTCAATACAATGTTACCAACACAACTGATCCCTAACTAAGTTTCTTGGCTTCTTTTAAGCCGACTAGTTGTAGGAGCCACCTTAAATGTTTCAAATTTTGATATTCATCTAGCATTAGAAGACCCTTGATTAACCTCAATATTAATGCTCGCTAATCTATCGTAATTTGATACGTCACATTAGGCTCTCCATTACACTTAAAAAACTTATTCTGAAGTAAATTAGATGTCTTTTCTTTACTTTTGTTGATATTTAGTTTTGTTGTTAATAAATTATTTTTGTTAGTTTTAAGCCATTTTTTAGACCCAAATTCGCCAATCGTGCCATGGGGAACCTAACAATGAGGTTGAGTGATCTAGAGAGTCGATAATGACCCGAATATGAAGAAAACATCACTTAGAAGGGGGTATCACGGTATCGAGGCATGTAAATCGTGATACCCCTAACAGTGCTAAAGTGAAAAAAAATGAAGCCCAACTACAGTGGCATCGAGATACCAGACCTTGGGTATCGCGGTATCGAGACCCCTAAGACTCCCAATCTCAAGATTTTTGTGGGAATCACGATACCGCTGCCTAATGGGTGAAAAAAACTATAGTGGCAATTTTATGTCCAAGAAGCTTAAGTCTATTTTTCATTAAGGGCATAATGGTCAACGTTAGGGTAAATGTGTAATAGCCCGAATTTGGACCTAGTCGAAACAGTGGTTTCGGGACCACAAATGTAATATTTTGAAAATTTCTACAGTAATATATTATCCTTGGTATAGTAAAATAAGGAAATAAAGTAACAAAAAGGGAAATTTTGAGTTATGTCAACATTGAGAAGTATATTATGACATATTAATGCAAGGAAGGATTAAATCGTAAAAGTGAGAAAAGTATTGTTGCCCAAGAGTAAATACTCAAAATTTGAGGGGTTAAAGTGTAAATATGAAAAAGTTGAAGGACCAAAGGTGTAAATATTTGAAGGGTGGAATAATCTAGAAACTAAGAAAAATGGATGGATTGGGACCAATTTGAAAAAGGTGAAGAAGTTTGAGGGACTAAATCACAATTTTACCAAATTAAGTGATGACTCAAGGATGAAATTTTAAAAGATCATGAAGGGCAAAATGATCAATTAGAAGAGAGAGAAATCTAGAAGATAATGATGATGTTGGAGATATTTTAGATTAATTAATAAATAAATATTAGTTTATTAATATTTTAATTTGATTTTTTTAAATGATATTATTTTATTATTATTAATTTATTTAGTATATATATGTGGAAAGAAGGATGAAAAGCATCCATCCCCACCATTTTTGCATGCATTAACGTGAGAAGAAGAGGAGGAGAAAGAAAGCTTTGTTTTCTTTACAATTTGGTCATTTCACCAAAAATCCACCATTTTCACTTAGAAATCAAAGAAATTTCCATAGCCACCAAGAGAGAAAATTGACAAGGAGACTATGGGGAGCTAGAATATCAAGTTAGATTCAAGAAATAGAGGCTGGAGGAGAGAGAAAATCAAGTTAAAGATTGAAGTCAAATGAGCAAGGTAAGAACATCATGATTTCAATATATTTTTGAGTTTGATATTATTAAAAAAGTATGAGATTGATGTTAATGTAGAGTTTTATTATATAAGGTTATATGTTCTTGATATGTTTGTGAAGAGAAAATAACAGAAAGTGTTGAGAAATAGTGTAGAGAAGGAAAATAAGAGTGTTATAGACTTAATAATCAACATTTTATACTAAAATAGTTTTGAAACAGCAGCAATAGTCTGGCTTTGAAAATCTACCAAAAATCGTATAAATTGAATTAGAGGATGAACAAAATATGAAATTAAATATTATTGAGTATAGTTTCTCATAGAAGAAATGGTGTAAGCAATGGAATTGAAAATTATGAGATATTATAGGTTTTGTGAGATAAGGTCAGAATGATTTCGGGTTCCCCTGTTCTGACTTTGGAAAATCATAAAAAATTGAAGAAAAATAATTATGAGTTATAATTTATATGATTAGAACCCTTAATGAATCTATTTTCAAATGAAATAAATGGAAACATCATCGAAATTCTGTACAATTAGATAATTCATTTTTAGTGAAGAGTGGTCGGAACTGTCAGACAGCAAAATAGGGGAAAATTTAAAGAATAAACTGTACTATTTGGCTGAACCAAAAATTATGAAAATTTTATGGAAAGAAGATATGTGAGTCTAGTTTTAAGGAAAATTAATGGATCTTAATTTTGATTTCTGTATCTCAAGATATAAATGATTTAGTGACTATGACTCAAATAGACAGCTTTGAATAAATTTACAAGAAAATAGTGAAATTATAGATAATGTTACTTATAAGCATGTTATGTAAATTAAGGATGTGGAATGGAGAGGAGGAGGAGGAAAATAAATTATGAATATTATGCTAGCATGGATTTTCATTTCAAATGGTTAATTTGCATGATTTGGGCTCGAGGACTAAATTGAATAAAAGTAAAACTTTAGGGGCAATTTTGGAAAAATGTCAAAAATGACCAAATTGCATGAAATGAATTGTTTTATTATTTAAATTACTAAATTGAATGAAATATTAATTTAGATCAAGATTGGGCAGAAATTCGAGAAAAATAGAAATTTTTCAAAATGTCCTTGAAATTTTGGTATTTCTGCAATTTAGCCTGATAAGTTCGTATGAACTATATTTTGTATAATTTTAATTGAATTGAATGCCATTTGGTAATGAATATTATATATATGCGTGTTTGGAATTGAATTATTATTGGATGTTTTGAAATGATTATCGGAAGCTCGATTGGGTTGGAAGCTTGTTGGAGATATATCACATTATCCATTGGTTCTATCGGAAATTTTGGATGATTTGATTCTGGTTATTGTAGAAGGTAAATTGGTTAATGTTAGCTCATAAATGTTTTGATTTTGATTGGTTATAATTATGAATGCTTGATGAAATGAAATGTCTGAAAATTAATTTGTAAACTCCGGTAATGCTCTATAACCCTATTCTGGGGAAGGATACGGGTTAGGGGTGTTACAAAATGTTAGAATTCTATAAATAGAACTTTATAAGCCTTTGTTTTTAGATTTTGGTGGTTGAACACTCTCCTTATATTTTCATAGTTTTAAGTTAGTTTTTTCTTTTCTTTTCTTTTTTAGATTAGGTTTTCTCTTTTCTTTTTAGGATAAATTTTATTTTTGCTGTTTCATTTCTTCCTCATTGTTGAAGACTATGTAAAAGGGAGATAATCAAACTCTTGGGCTTCTTTGGATTTCCATTAATTAAATTAGCATTTCTCAAATTCTTTACTTTTATTTTATGCCTACCATGTGTTTGATAAAATACTTGTTTGGAATTTAATTTTGATTACGTGCTAAATTTGTTGATGGTTGGTTGTTGATTATTTGTTAGTTTAAGTTCATGTTTATGCTTGATTAATTGATTGTTCGATTATATTGAAATGCTTAATATGCTAGAAGTGACGCCTCTAGTGGAAAATCTAGATAAAATAGATCGAGAGGAGAGTTTATCCTTAGATAGTTCGATATAATTGTGTCGAATAGTGAGACCAAGAGGAGATATATATGCCTAGGTGAGACCAAAATGAGAGCTTAGGTGGTATCTTTTAGTCTAGGATGAGACTGTGAGGAGATTCCAAGTTGAAAGTGACAAATAATATAATCGGTATAGGTTTATTAGCTTAGTTAGCGAGTAACAAATCAATTGATCATCGCTTTATTATTTTCATTGTTTAAAGAAATAGGGAAGAAAATTAGATTAGTTTGTTTAATTGATAGTTTAATTTTAGTTTATAAACAATTTATATTTGAATTTGCAAGAATAATTTTCGACTTGATTAGATTAGTAATTGTTTAATTTGTAATTAACTTGATAAACACATTTACCACTTCAACAATCCATTGGGTTCGATCCTTGAAATATTCGGGTGTTCCATTGACACTATAAACATTACAATTGATATTGTACAGTTGTAGTTAAAATTGCATTTTTAAATTGTTTTATAAAATTGTTTGTTTTTCTGCGCAAGCGCGCAAGCGGGTCACTCGTATGAATTGTTGTCTTTCAACCTCACTAGAGGAGTTGTCGAGATATGAGAAATTGTCTTATAGTCATTTCATTTCTATCCGACTACCACTAAACTTGTCCAACACCTTGCCTAATAGTTGATAGCAAATTGCGCCTTAATCGCCAACGCGCACTACTCTTGTAACGATTGGCCCATTGACCAATAAACCGAGTTGTAATGCTACATCCTCGAGTGTAATTGTACACTCATCGCACGAAAGATGGAATGTGTCTCGAGTCTCCATCTTTCTAGCAAAGTGCTAATAAGTGCGGACTCCAATTGAGTCGCCCGAGTATACGAGACACATGCAAGAATCCCGCCTCTTGCAAGTGTTGCCCATGACACGCGGTGCCCTCGCGCTTAAATCGTGTATATACGTCTCGATAATCTGATCTTCGGTTTGATTATATAAACATGGAAATTTTAAAAATTTAGTAATATTAACAACTTAATATGTAACACCCCGAACCCGAGACCGTCACCGGAGTCGAACACGAGGTGTTAACAGACTTTAAAAAATAATTTCCCAGACACTGCCAATCTGCGTACTAGTCGCTTTAAAAATCATATCTTGAGTTCAGAAACTCGGAATCCAGTTCCGTAAATTTTCCCTGAAACTAGACTCGTATGCCCATCTACATATTTTTTTCTAGAATTTTTTTGTTGGGCCAATTAGTACAGTTTATTAGTCAAATTCTCCCGTGTTACAGGGATCGACTACACTGACCTTTGCGCATTACGACTAGGATATATCCCTGTACAAGGCTTCAATACTGATGCCGTTTGTTTATATAGAAACTAGACTCATAGAGGAATCTATACATATATGGATTGACTCCTAATTGTCTTTGGTCAATTTATAATGAATTTCCAAAGTCGGAACAGGAAATCCAGAAACCGTTCTGGCCCTGTCTCACAAGAACCTGAATATCTCTTAACATACTCTCCGTATTATTGTTTTGTTACTTTCCTATGAAAATAGATTCATCAAGGTTCGTTTACATAATTTATTCACTATTTAATTCCATTCCTACTATTTTTAGTGATTTTCCAAATCTACATCACTGCTGCTGTCAGCATCTGCCTTTAAGGTAGACTTTACCTATTTCATAGTTTCCATGATTCAACTAGCCCTTTTTGCATAAATAGCACAATTTATGATAGTGATTAACCATTCCCATGGCCAATCCTTGTCAAGCATATCCACACCAAATGATTATAACATTATACTCAAACATATATAAGCCATTTTCGCATGGCTATCCAAAATTATACAAGTCCAAAGGGTCCATGACCACAACAAACGGGTAGTCCTATACATGCCATTTCGAAGTTCAACCAAAATTGTACCAAAAAGGGGGGGGCTTTGATAGTGTGGCGACTTCGACTTCAAAATCCCGAGTCCGATAGCTGGAGAACCAAAATCTATAAAACACAGGATCAAAGAAACGGAGTAAGCAATTTATGCTTAGTAAGTTTTGAGCAAGGAATTCCCGCACAGCAAAAGTATAGCATTCATATAGCTAAACGGATAATTTCATATGCACAAATTTTCAATATCATACTTGCTTCACATTACCAACCCTTATGTACATACACAAAAGATCAACTTAGCCAAAGGCCGGTAGCTCGTTTATCAACTGAGCGAATACTTATTTGTAAGGGCTCAACTAAATTCAAGCACATACGAAACATACCTCAATGTTGGGATGTTTCTAGAGTATTTACTGAAATTTTTACAGCAAGATCATTCATTCCCAAATCACGTACCTTCGGAATTTAACTGGATATAGCTACTCGTTCAAATGCCTTCGGGACATAGCCCGGTTATAGTAACTCGCACAATTGCCTTCGGGACTTAACCCGGATTTAGTAACTCGCATAAATGCCTTCGGGCTTAGCCCGGAATTAGTATCTCGCACAAATGCCTTCGGATCTTAGTCCGGATATGGTCACTTAGCACAAAGCCTTCGGGACTTAGCCCGGACATCATTCAAATAACCATGCACATTTAACAATAAATCATGGCACATTCGTATTTCATTTTCGTTAGCAAAACTCGAACACAAGACACTTATCATTCTTGCAATTTCGGCTCAATAGCCACACAAAGAGCATGATTTTAATTTGCTTAAAACATGATCTAATCAAATCATAATTTAAGCTCTTTTACTCAAGAACTTACCTCGGGTGTTGTCGAACGATTCCGATAGCTATTCGACCACTTTTTCCTTCCCTTTATCGGATTTAGTTCCCCTTTGCTCTTGAGCTTAATTAAACAAATAAATTGATTTAATCATTTGAGCATCGAAAAGAGGAACACAAGGCACTTAGCCCATATTTATACATTAGACATTAAAGTCACATATATACGGAATCATGAATCAAACTCAACATTTTAGCTAATTTTTCCCCATTGGCCGAATTTTCTAAGCCAAGACAAAAGCATCAATATGCTTGCCTCTAACCGAATACATGCAACACCAATCTCCTTCCTATGGCCGAATATGCATGTCTATGTTGGGGCCGATTTCAACACTTAATACATTCTACAAGTATGGTCACTTGTATTGACTAAACACCCTTTTGTTTCAAGTTCAAAACTTGGCTAATACACACATATATACACTAGTAAAGCATCCTCTCCCTTTCCATCAATTTAACACATGCATTACTCATTAATATACAAAAATTATATTCGGCCTTAGCACACAACTTGCTAGCCGATTCTTCTCCATCTAGCAACCAATGCACATATGTGCTCACTCAAAAATGCTAAAAAGAAGATTCAAGAATCATCAATCCACCATCACATGCATCATTAACAAGCTTCATATTTAGCATGCAATGGCATTAACACAAATCTACCTAGGCCGAATATCATCCCCATGACATAGCAAAGATTTGAACCATGGGCTAATTAGAACTCAAGCTAGCAACTAAAAACATGCATGAATCTCATGGCACAACCTCAAACATACCTTGATCTAGATACAAGTATGGCCAAACCTCCTCTTAATCCTCTTCCAAACCAAACATGAAGCAAGAACTCCTTCTTCCTTCCTTAGAATTTTCGGCCAAATGAAGATGAAAAAGGATGAACAAAATTTTCTCTTTTCTTTTCTTTAACTCACGACAATGGGGGGGGGGAAACAACCACACACTTTTTTTTTTGTTTTCATCATATTCCCTTTCATTATTTTATGCCCATGCTCCTTATTTTATTTTTTTCCACCCATGATGCACCAACACAACATGTCTATGACATGTCTTGCCCATCACACTTGGTCTACCATGCTTGTCATGGCCGGCCACTACTAATTAGGGGGGAATTTGACATGCAAGTCCCCCTTTTTATTTCATGCACTAATAGGTCCTTATGCTTCGACCTATCACATTTCAAAAATGTCGCACATAAGTCCTATTGACTAAATTCACATGCAATCGACTAAATCGAAGCTTGAAATTTTCACACATTCATAATTACATATTCTAGACAATAAATATCACATTCAAACATTTCGGTGACTCGGTTTAGCGGTCCCGAAACCACTTCCCGACTAGGGTCAATTTTGGGCTGTCACATAATAATTATACTAAGTAACATAAAAAATGTAATAATATTTTCTTACCAGGAAAAGTGTTTGTGATCCAAATGAATAAGAGACATTGAATTTTTTAAATTTATGAAAATTAAATAAAATAAAAAAAATTACAGAATATAATATTGAGATAAGAAGAATTTGAGAAAAATTGAATGAAAAAATTTAGAATAAAATTGTTGAGAGGATTGAGAGAAGAGGATTGAATGAAGAAAAAAAAAGAAAACAAGTAGGGTATATATAAAAAATGAAATCGTCGTTTGACCCGTTGGAAAAAAAGTTGATTCATTGGAATTTTTTTTGGACAGTTGAGCTTGGAAAAAAAATGGTGTAGGAGGTATTTTCATTTTCTTAAATTTCGAAAAGAATAATATTTCCCCTTAAAAGAACATATCGAGACAAAATTATTATTTACCTTGTAATAAAATAAACATAAATTTTGGGTAAAATTAAAATTATGTTTTAATAACTTTAAATTTTTTATTAATATGAATTAAAATAATGCTCTTTATCCTTCAATTAAATAATATATATATTTGTAATAACCATTCATGTGGTTGTTTATAAGCTAAAAGAAGTAAAAATAGTTGCATGTGACAAGGGAGACTTCAACCACCAAACAACCAAATGAGATTTCAATTTATTCTTGAAAGTGGGGAGATAATTATGGTAGAAAAAACAAAGGATAAGGATAAGGGCAACACATCCCCACAACTCCACTGCCTCCGTTTTGGGTATAAACTACATATCTATGTTCCTAATGTACACACCTCAACTCGTTTTAAAAAAAGTTAATCTAAACCAAAACTCAAACTTTAGTATAAACCAGTAAAATTCAGTAGATGCTACTTTCTATCCAAATCTCCTCCACTGCAAATGAATCAAAATGGGTTCTTGTCCTGCCCTCTTAACTGATATCTCTCACAATTAAAAGGTTTTCTATGTCTAGGTTTATTTTTGGGTCAGGTCAATTCACTTCAAAATTCTTATCTTATTATTAAAAAATCAATATAATATTAATTATATATTTTTAATTGTATATTTTATAATTAAATTTAAATTTAAAAAATATCTTTTATCATTTAAATTGAATTCAAGTTGAATTGGGTCAACTCGAGTAGACTGCTCGACCTTTGGACAGGTCTACTTCCAACATGGAATCATATTAGAAAAACTATCAATTATATATATATATATATATATATATATATGAAACAAAGACTATAAAACAAAAGGTACAAAATTAGAAAGTATTAAAAAAAAACATCTTGAGGCTTCTTTACCTTATTATTTAACAGCTTTGAAGTTATCTCTACATATACCTATGTGTTGAAAGAAACTTCGTAAGATTAAGATGTGTTCATAAATTGGTTGGTGATATTTTGTTTATTTTGCATATTTTACGTGCTCAACTCGGTTTGTTTTTGAATTAATTTTTGTTAATGGGTGAATTTTATAGTTAAATATTGTTAAGAACAAAATTCAGATGCTCTAAATTAAAGACAAGTAAAAAGGGGATTAAATTGAAGTATGGGAAATAGAAAAAGGGCCGAATCATAAATTTGAGACATTTGAGAAGCTGACCAGATTTTTGACTTTATAAAAGCTAAATTTAAACAAAAATGATATTATTTCATGTAATTATTGAGTAAGTAAAACTAGCCTAATTTTAAGATATAATTTATATATAAATAGGTAGTATGGTACACTTTGAAAAAACACACCTGACAATTAAATAAAAAATCTCTTTCTTTTCTTATTTTGCGTGGAAAAAGTGCAGGCATTCTGCCAGTTGGACATCCCAATTCAAATGCACCTGGTTACCTTTAAAGATTCTACCCATGGATTTATTTTTAGTCCAAATGAGCAATGAGGTTACACCCACTCGACTAATTCTATCGAGGCAAAATGAAAATTTTTGCTCCCTCTTCCATACCTGATTTAGTTCGTCCCAACATTGAACGAATCCATTCAAGTATTGAATTTATGTTCAAGTTGCATGTTCCGATTCCAAGTTGGAGCCAAGCCATACTGCACACGCGAAGGCACAATCATGGAATAGGTGCTGCATGTCTTCTCTTTCTCTTTGACAGAATGGGCAATCAGTACCAAAAGATTGAATTCTCTTTTGGATCTTCGTTTTGCACAATAAAGCTTTGTTCAAAATTTTCCACAAAAATATGGTAATACACGACAATTTCCGATCATTCTAGGGATTTGCGTATTATATTGTATCATATTGTTGTTCATTCTATTGTTAAGTTCTTCAAAGTATGCCGACCTTACAAAAAATTTACCCCAAGGAGAAAATTTCCATCTCGGCACTATGTTTCCTTAAAACAATGATCTTTCTTCTCTCCATCTGTTGCGAGCCATATTTTGGATTTCTTCCCTAACTTATTTTTTGTCTATCATTTTCTATCTTTAATCCTCCCATTCAGTTCAATATCCTTTGCCATGCGATGCCTGCTTGATCATTTCTTTGCCATTGATGATGCTTTTCCACACCTATGAGCTGCCTGGTTTTGCTTGGCATTGTAGAGTCTTCTCTCTCTGGCAATATTTCTTAACTAATGTTTCCTGAATGAGCCAATTTTGGTTCTTTATGATTCTCCATGCTTGCTTTGCAAGAGCTTTGTTCATAATATGCATTCTTCTTATCCTTAGCCCTACCCGTGATTTTTGGTCACAAAGTCTGTCCCAATTGAGATAATGAATCCTTCTGTTATCCTTGTGTTTGGTTAAATTCTACTGTTAGTCTTGTATTATACCTAAAGTTAGATATTTAGTTCATGTTCTCCTATTGGCTCACTTTGAATTGTTATATTTTTGGGATTTCAAAATTTTTGTCTTAATGTAAATGACATTCATTAAATCTATTAACTGGTTTTTTTATGAGTAATATGTGGAGATGACAAGTTGACATAGCATTACACATGTGATAATATGTTTGACGCGTCAACTTTTGAAAATAGCAAAATTTACTTAATGAATATTTAATAGTTACCATTTAGTCAGGACTAAAATATTAAAATTCTAACAATATAGAGACTGAAAATAACTAAAGTAAAGCACATGTGCTAAATTCACAACTTACTCAAAGTACAAGATCTAGTAGCATAGTTTAACTTTTTTAGTGTTTCCTCATAATCTTTGGTATTTTCTCATATTTTTTTGTATGCCCTCGTACTATTGGTTTTTACATAGCATTACAAGTGATAGTCATAATATTGAGTGATTTGGTAGTTAAGTTGATGTTTAGTTAGTACTGGTATTAACTCATGTCATGTTTGAAATATGCATTTAGTACTTATTGTTGTAGTTGATACTAAAGACACATAAGTCATTGATGCACGAAATGTATAGAAATGTATGTATTGAAGTTGAATGACATGTTATAACATGTTTCGGTATTTGGTAGATTTGACATTTGGATGAAAGTAATGAAATGAATTGATGTTGAATGGCTGAATAGGTTGAGCTCATGTTTGAGTTGATTTTGATAGGAATGGATATGTAACTTTATTGACATGAAATGGTATAATTGAGTAGCTTTTTATGGTAAAATAGATGTATGAATCATTTAGATCGTATCACAAATTGTTGAATGGGAACTAAATAGTAATTTTTTTTATAAAAACAGGGTCTTCATTATGACCATCAACTCTCAACGTCGCAACGTGGAACCAAAATAGAATGTCATAGTGATGTTGGTATGTATGAAGTCGCGACGTGACATATTGAGATGGCGATGTTACAACCTGGAGAGTGTAAAGTTGCGACGTCAGCTCAAAAATTTACAAACCTTACAATTTGGTCCTAATTCAAGCTTGGGTTAGCAAAAGAACTTTCGTAAGCTCATGTGGGACCCAGAAATGATCGTGTAACATATTATGTATGTGAATGTTATTTATTTACATGATTGAATGATCGAATATTGCATAATGGTCTGAAATTACTCCGTTGGCAGTTGTAGCATCTCGTAACTCAAACCCAACAATCGGGTCGAGTATGGGGTGTTAAATTTATATAGAGACAAATCTTGACCGTCAATATAACTCAATTTGTACCATTGAATTTGGAGGAGCTCAACTATAAATAAAGACATTTCCCCTCATTTTGTAAACCTTCAAAGTAATATAATACTTTTGAGAGCATTTATTCAAACATTTCGTGTGCACTATTTTTCTCTATGGCTTTTCTATTCATTCGTTGCTCTTTTTCGTTTTGAGTTTGCTTCCTCTTTGATTCGGTGCCTTAGAGAATTTCTACGAAAATTCTCAATTTTAAAGAGTGAAATTGACTTAGTCAGATTAAAACCCAAAATATCGCTTTAAGGTCGGGCGATTACCAAATTAAATTCTAACCTCGTGATATACGTTCTTTCCCAACCACATTCTACGAACCCATACTACCCATGCTAGAAACATAGTTACAAATGATTTACTAGACATTAGCATCAGTGGGCTGTGGGAATGCACCGAATGAGAAAAAGACACATACAGATTGGTGGGCTTACTCAATAACCTGATATAACACATACAGAGGCTTTATATTGACACCAAATATAAGGTTTAAGTATTATGTAACTCATTTTCCTTCAAAAATTATTGTAATATATTTCATAAATAACACAAAGTGCTATTAACATATCAGAACAGATCCACTTAAAAGCTTACATAACATTTTATATGATTTATATTTGTTTAATCTTATTGTTATATTTTATATTCTATTAATATATGTAATACATAAATTAAAAATTTCTAACAATTTATTCTATGTAACGTACTCTAAGTGTTTCATGAGCATACTTTTTAGCTTCTGTTATTGTATCACAAATATATACACATATATTTATAATGCGTGTAAGAGTATAATTTTAAGTCTATAAATCTTTTTAAAAAATTAAATATATATTGAACATATATTGCCATCTAACATTAATATATAAATTGCATGACATAATTTTTAACCTCATGTAATTAGTTGTGTTATTAAAAAGGTACGAATTCTATCTAGTTAGAAAATGTGGAAGTAATTTCTTTTCCAAGTATTTGGATCAAGTCCAAATTTTGGAGTTAACATTATTAAAAGGACTTTATTTGAATATCACTCTCAATTTAAATAGGATTAAGCTTAGACTGTAAAACAGATGAAAACACCTATGATTATAAAAAGATAAAATTACAGATTCTAACTACAAATTAAACCTTCCTTGAAAATTTTAAGGGGGACTTAAATTATACAAAGCATAGTTCATCTACCTATAATAATTCTTAATAGGTTGTAACATAAAATGCTAATTTCATTTTGTTTTGGAAGGTTTTTTTAGGTTTTTTTGAAAAGATTTCCTTAATTAAATTCCTTTTAAGAGAAAAGAAAAAACTAAATATCTAGATAAGATCATAAAGTGTATATTCTCTTAGGGTAGGTTTGGATAGGCGATGTGTTTACTCGTGGTTAGTGTAAAAATAGAGGTGGCAGTGAGATTAGGTATTGTAGCGTGAGACAAAAAGTAAGCTAAAAGCACCACACCACACCACACCGCACCCCACTACCCATCCAAACCCACCCTTAGTTGAGCTTTGTTACCACTACGTGTCTTGCGATCCGATTCAACTGGCAACCCGACTACTCGAACATGATGACTCGATTTGGAAACCTGAACAACTCGTCATTCCCCTGTTTGCCTGATGGCCATGGCTCGCCATCTCCTTATTTGTACCACTTCGGTAGCTCGTTACTCCCTCATAGTTTGCCACTTCCCTGTTTGTCGGTTAGTTAGCTCGTCGCTCTTTAGCTTCACCTCTCAGCTCGCCTACTCGCGAGGTGGCTTCTTCAAAGATACTTCTAAGGTTATGTGTCAATCCTAGAAGGGTAATGTGCCGTTGTGCATTGCACCTAGTCATCACCTAGCATGTCCCATCAAGGAACTGTATCTTATAAATATGAAGATAGCTTCTGTGCAGTTATCCTCTAGCACGCCCTATCAGAGAATCATGCTTTATAAATATAAAGATAACTTCTATGAGAAGGGATAAGAGAAAAAAGCCTTCAACAAGCTTATAAAAAATTGACACAATTTACATGAGGTTTCCAAGTTATGAAACAAACATAGGAGAAATGGGGTTCACAAGTCATGTATACTAATTAAGTTATTTTCTTCTATTTGTTCAACTACTAATTAAGTAATTACTAATTAAATTGTTAATTTGTATTAGGAATAACGGTTAGTTGCAGTTAGTTGTTAGTTTCTGTTAATAGCAGTTGTTAACTAACTACTCTCTGCTTGTATTATATATACTGGTTATCAGTTTGTAAATAATACATGGAAGTTCTCAAGTCGTTTTTATAAGTTCTTGAAAGTTCTTGACAGTTCCGACCACTCTTCACTAAAAATTAATTATCTCATTGTACAGAATTTGGATGATACTTATATTGGTTTCTTCTGAAAATAGACTCATTAAGGATTCTAATCATATAAGTTGTTAACATGTTTTGTTACGAGTTGTTTAGGTATATGGATCCGATAGCTGGAATATCAGTATTCAGGGAAGCAAGCTTCGGGCACGGCCAACTTGAGGTGGTGAATGCAACGGATGCAGTTTGGACATGGCATAGGAACGATGATGATGTCTCAGTTGTTTCAGATACAGTTTGGCTCAGAAGCCTCTCCTCGAATCCTGCTTGTAAATCTTAACATTTAATCCTATGATACAATTGATTCATTGATTAAAAAAAACAAATCTTAGAACCATAGGAAAAATGCAATAATAAAAGAGGAAATCGTTTTTAAATGATTTTCTATGCAGGTTTGCAAATAACATGCTTCCATGTATTTGAATAATAGATTAAAATTCAAATGATTCTTCAAGAGACTAATGACAAATGTGGCATCGAGCTCAATAATAATATTTGCAATATTCATTTGCCTGAGAGATCATTCCTAAGAACCCGTAGTAATATTAGTGGTATGAGCAATCTAATTACCGCAGTGGTCATGAATAATGGTGCCAGTACCGGCTGCACCCCATGTTGTTCCAATAGGGTCGGAAGCGTGTAAATTATTGTACTAAAAAATCACACAAAGTTCAATTCCCAAGAAAGAGAGGTGGATCACATGGATCTCTTAAATACCAAGTCTTTCCTTAGACAGAATATCCCTTCTATAGTAATTTAATAGCACAATTAAATACTACTATTATACCCTCAAATATTGAAAGAAAAATAGGACAAGAAAGAACACAAAAGTTTTAACGAGGTTCGGTAAATTATACCTACGTCCTCGGGCACTAACACCAGATGATAACTTTACTATCTTCAAAGTATTACAAACAGATAGAATTCCTTAAGAATTCTCAAATGGGAGAAGAGAAAAAACTAAGAGAGAAAGATTGGTTGGGATGGTTGAAATGAAAAATGAAAAGGCCTATTTATAGTTAAAGTTCAGGGACTAACTTGCAAATGGCCTAAAAAATTAGGGACCAAAATTGCAATTATCCCATTCAACTTTTCAACATTCGGTGCAACTTGCTCAACCTTTTTAACAAGTTGCTTCCTACCTTTGTTGACCTTTCAACAATCTCCACCTTGAAGATTTGATTAGGATAATCACATCTTCACACACTTCCTTCAACTCCCCAAATTCGATAAAGTTATCTTTTGTAGTGCCTCTAAATGCGCTCTCGAGCGCCATACACCTGTAGGTGCTCAAATTCTCAGGATGTTAATCAAGTTCAAACAATGATTAAACTTGATTGTTGTTACCACTTTGGTCATCATATCTGCGGGATTATCTGCTGTCGGAATCTTCTGAAGTAGAATTTTTCCTTTTTCAAAGACTTCCCGCACAAAGTGATATCTTACGTCGATATGCTTGGTTCTTGAATGATAGACTTGATTTTTCGCTAAATGAATAGCACTCTGACTGTCACAATATAGACTAATGTGACTTTGAACAACTCCCAAGTCTTTCAATAATCCATTAAGCCAAATAGCCTCCTTAACAGCTTCTGTAACTGCCATATATTCTGCCTCTGTAGTAGACACAGCTACTGTAGACTGTAAGGTAGACTTCCAACTCACTGGGGCTTTCACAAGAGTAAACAGATACCCCGTAGTTGAACGACGTTTATCTAAATCACCAACAAAGTCGGAATCAACATATCCAACTACAAACTGACCAAGTGCTTCATCCTGTTCAAAAATTAAACCAACATCTACGGTTTTTCGAAGATACCGTAGAATCCATTTCACAGCTTGCCAATGTCCTTTTCCAGGATCATGCATATACCTGCTCACAACTCCAACAGCTTGTGAAATGTCAGGCCTCGTACACACCATCGCATACATCAAACTCCCAACTGCATTAGCATATGGGACTTTCGCCATATATTCTCTTTCATCTTCAGTCTTCGGAGATAATTGAGCACTAAGTTTCAAATGAAAAGCAAGTGGGGTACTTACATGTTTTGTGTTTTCATTTACACCAAAACATTGTAATACCTTTTTTCAGATATTGCTTCTGATTTAAACAGAGCTTGCCTCTCGGTCTATCTCTACTTATCTCCATGCCGAGAATCTTCTTGGCCTCACCTAGATCTTTCATCTCGAACTCTTGATTCAACTGAGCCTTCAGCTTATCTATCTCATTTTGGCTCTTCGAAGCGATTAACATATCATCAACATACAAGAGTAGATAAATGAAAGATCCGTCATGCAGCTTCTGCAAATATACACAATTGTCATATTTGCTTCTTGTGTACTTCTGCCTTCTCATAAAGCTATCAAATCGCTTGTACCACTACCTCGGGGATTGCTTCAATCCATATAGCGATTTGTTCAGCTTACAAACCCAATTTCTACCACCAGCATCTGTGTATCCTTCGGGCTGAGTCATATAGATCTCCTCTTCTAACTCACCATGCAAGAAAGCCGTCTTAACATCAAGTTGAGCTAGCTCCAAATTCAACTGTGCTACCAAGGCCAACAAAATTCTAATGGAGGAATGCTTCACAACAGGGGAAAATACATCATTGTAGTCAATTCCCTCCTTCTGAGCGTAGCCTTTAGCTACCAATCTTGCCTTGTAGCGAATATCCTTCTTGCTAGGAGATCCATCTTTCTTTGCGAATACCCACTTGCATCCGATTGCCCTTTTACCTTTCGATAATTGCGCCAATTCCCAAGTATTATTCTTCAGGAGAGACTGCATTTCTTCATCCATGGCGCTTTTCCATTTATCACTTTCTAAGCTTTGCATTGCTTCTTGATAAGTGATAGGAATATCATCAACAACGGAAAGGGCGTAGGCCACCATATCAGTAAATCGAGCAGGTTTACGAATTTCTCTCCGTGGCCTTGCAACTGCAACTGGTTCTGGTGTACTTAGTGGTTCTTGGGTCAGAACCTCTTCAACCTCTAATTCCTCCATTGTGGCTGGAGAATTAGACTTATTAACTGGGCAAATCCCCATCTGCTCAAACTCCACCTGTTTTGGAGTACACTCCACCTGCTGTGGAGTATTGCTCGTCTGAATATCTTTATCTGCTACCTTTTTCAATGTGGCAGATTCATCAAAGGTAACATCTCTGCTACAGATCATTTTCTTTGTGCTTAAGCACCAAAGACGAAATCCCTTCACTCCAGAAGTGATTCCCATAAAGAGAGCTTTCTTTGCCCTCGGATCTAACTTTGACTCCTTCACATGGTAATATGCAGTGGATCCAAACACATGTAAGGAATCATAATCTGTAGCCGGTTTTCCAGACCATACCTCCATAGAAGTTTTTCTTTCTAATGCAGATGATGGCAAACGATTAACAAGATGGCCAGCGTATGTCACAGCCTCAGCCCAAAATTGCTTGCCCAACCCAGCATTGGACAACAAACATCGAACTTTCTCTAGCAATGTTTGATTCATACGCTCTGCCAATCCATTTTACTGTGGTGTATCCCTAACTGTGAAGTGTCGAACAATACCATACTCTTGGCACACATCGAAGAACGGATCACTTTTATATTACCCTCCATTGTCCGTCTTAAGCCGCTTGATTTTCTTGCCAGTCTGGTTTTCGATCATAGTTTTCCATTTAAGAAAAACTCTAAGCACTTCATCCTTAGTTCTCATGGTATACACCCAAACTCTTCTGGAAAAGTCATCAACAAAAGTAACAAAGTAGTGTTTTCCTCCCAATGAAGGTATCTTGGAAGGCCCCCACACATCTGAGTGAACATATTCCAAAATACCTTTTGTATTATGAATAGCAGTACCGAATTTCACTCTCTTTTGCTTTCCCAGAACACAATGCTCGCAAAATTTTAATTTGTAAGCCTTTGCACCTTTCAACAATCCTTGCTTTGCCAGAATTTGCAAGGATTTTTCGCTGGCATGTCCCAACTTCATATGCCACAACTGCATTGAGTCCAATTCTTTGTTACCGGAAGCTGTAGCGACTGCTCCAATAACTGTACTACCTTGGTAGTAATACAAGTTATTTTTCCTGATGCCCTTCAATATCACAAGTGCGCCAGATGTCACTTTCAAAATCCCATCTCTCATAGTAACAACTGAACCATTGGATTCCAAGGCTCCCAATGAGATGGGATTTTTCTTCAAACTGGGCACGTACCGAACATCAGTCAGAACTCTGGTTGATCCATCTTGATTCTTTAATTGGATTGAACCTATCCCAACAGTTTTACAGGCATTGTCATTGCCCATATAAACAACTCCTCCATTTATTTCTACTAAATCAGAGAACCACTCCCGGTTAGGGGACATATGATAGGTACAACCCGAATCCAATATCCACTCATCTGAATGGAACGACGATGATGATGCAACCAGTGATAGTTCAGAGTCACTAGTATCATGCTTAGCAACACAAGCATCTACAGTAGCTTTTCCCTTATTCTTCAGCTTTGGAAAATTTTTCTTCCAGTGGCCTTTCTCATGACAAAAAGCACATTCATCTTTCCCGAGTCTGGACTTTGACTTTGATCTCCCCTTTTGAGTTTTCTTCCGAGTGTATGAACGACCTCGGGCTACTAAAGCTTCTGTATCTCTGATTGAGTTTTTCTGTTTGTCCTTCTTTCTCTGTTCATAACTGTATAAGGCCGCACAGACTTCGCTCAGAGATATATCACTCCTTCCATGAAGTAGAGTAGTTTCTAGGAACTCAAACTCCTCAGGAAGTGACCCCAACAGCATCAAAGCCAAATCTTCATCTTTGAATGTCTCATCCATATTCAGCAAATCAGTGACTAACTGATTAAATTTGGTGATGTGATCATTCATTTTGGTACTTGGGACGTATGTGAAGCGAAACAGTCTTTTCTTCAAGTGGAGCTTATTTTGACTGTTTTTCTTCAAAAAATTTTCTTCAAGTGCCACCCACAACTTATTTGCAGAAGTCTCCTTTGAAAAAGCATACCTCTGCTCTCGAGAAAGGCATGATCGAATTGTGCCACATGCCAACCGATTGATCGCCTTCCAATCTTTCTCCTGTACATCATCTGGTTTCTCTTCATCAATGGCAATGTCTAGACCCTGCTGAAAAAGGGCATCTAGAACCTCACTTTGCCACATACCAAAATATCCCGTGCCATCAAAGATCTCCATGGCCAATCTTGCATTTGCAATTGTCGGTCTTGTCCACATGGACGATGTTGAAGCTCCTACACCGACCGTTTTCTCCATAATCTTTCAATATACCTAAGGAAATCTTTTCTGATGTGGAAGATCAGTTTAAACTGCAACCACAGAGCATACTACGATTAACCTTCGGCTCTGATACCACTTGGTGTTCCAATAGGGTCGGAAGCGTGTAAATTATTGTACTAAAAAATCACACAAAGTTCAATTCCCAGGAAAGAGAGGTGGATCACATGGATCTCTTAAATACCAAGTCTTTCCTTAGACAGAATATCCCTTTTATAGTAATTTAATAGCACAATTAAATACTACTATTATACCCTCAAATATTGAAAGAAAAATAGGACAAGAAAGAACACAAGAGTTTTAATGAGGTTCGGTAAATTATACCTACGTCCTCGGGCACTAACACCAGATGATAACTTTACTTTCTTCAAAGTATTACAAACAAATAGAATTCCTTAAGAATTCTCAAATGGGAGAAGAGAGAAAACTAAGAGAGAAAGATTGGTTGGGATGGTTAAAATGAAAAATGAAAAGGCCTATTTATAGTTGAAGTTCAGGGACTAACTTGCAAATGGCCTAAAAAATTAGGGACCAAAATTGCAATTATCCCATTCAACTTTTCAACATTCGGTGCAACTTGCTCAACCTTTTTAACAAGTTGCTTCCTACCTTTGTTGACCTTTCAACACCCCAGTTACCAAAGGAAGACCATCTGTAGACTGCAATGAAATTAAACCATCGCAAGGGTTGGGCAAAAAAGAAAACACCATCGTCAGGGAGGTGGCAGAATAAATATTAACTACTTAACAAAAACACTTTCAAAAACTACTATTTTAAAAGAACAAAAATGTCTCTTTCTTTTTAAAAAATATTGCTCGATTGTATTGTATATGTTTACATATTTTTTAACTATTGTTCTTTTTCAAAAAATTATAATCATTAAAATTTATATATATTTTACATTTTTTTCTCTCACACACGTTTTAAATACAATAGTTTATTCAATACGTATTCAGGGGCGAAGTCAGAAATTCTTTTTTGGGGGGCTGAAATTAAATTGTAACTTTTATATATGATAGTATAAATGTAATTTCACCATTTGAGTAGCCTATAATTTTATAATTTTTAAAAGATTAAATTAAATCTTTATCATTTTAAGTGGTCCAAAGTACAATTTTCTTTTTATTTTAAAAAATTTTAAAGGGCCTAAATGAAAAATTCTCTTTTAGAGGAGGTTGGGGCCCTTGCCAGCCTCCCTAAATATGCCTCTATACATATCAAATGAATGTTAAAACTGTAACTTAAATGAAGTATATATATATAGAACAACCAGCAGATTTTATACTTTTCGAAGATGAAAACAAGGTTTGCAAATTAATAAAGTCGTTATACAGTTTGAACCAAACGACTAAATAATGTCATGAAAAATTTTATACAACAATACTATAAATGGATTCAAACAGAATGGGGTTGATAAGTGCATATATTCAAAGTTTACTAATGATTTGTCTTATGCTTATATTTAGTACTAATGAGTAACATAAATGAGACAAAGAGCTATCTAACCTCTATTTTTAAATGAAATATTCAAATGAGGTTGATCTGATATTCGACATTAAAGTTAAGAATATTGTACATCTCAATATAAAAGAAGTTAATACTCCTTTCAACTCGAGCATGAAATTGGTTGAAACTCATGATAAAGCAATTGCTCAAGTGTTGTTGGAAGTACAATGTATGTCATGCATTGTACCAAACTAAATATAGCATTTACAGTATGCAGAATTGTCTAGTATACAAGTAAACCTAGTATTGCAAGTGTTCTTAAATATCTTAAAACAACTAAAAACTTTGACATACATTATTTAGATTTTTCAGCGTTTTAGAAAGATTTTTTGATGCAAGTAGGATTATTAATGCAAATGATAATAAATCAACTAGGAGGAGCTGTCAATTGGGCTAATAAGAAACAAGCCTCAAATCTCTCATTCAACCATAGAATCGAAATTCAAAGCTTTAGTTGCAACATCCAGAGAAGTAGAATAGCTGAGAAATTAGTTATTGGATATAAAATTGTGGTTGCAACTAATGCCATCCATTTCTTTGTTTTGTGATAGTGTAGCCACTATGCTTAGAGCACATAGTGATATATATATATGCATATATAAAATAGAAAGCTAGACATATTAGCATAAAACACGATTATATTTGAGAATTGATCTTTAATGGGATACTTATCATTACTTATGTCAAATCAGCTAGCAAGTTAGCAGATCCTTCAACCAAATGATTATCAAGGGATTTGATAAGTAGTACTACAAAAGAATAAAACCCTTATTAGACACCAAAAATAAGAATCCAACTTTTAATAATAAATGTCTAATTATTAAATTTTAAAGGGTAAAAACAAGTTGTTGTGTGTGAAGCACTAGTAAATCTCATTCTAAATAGAAAATGAAAGGAAGACTAGTGCTGTAATACCCCCTACCTGTATTTGTCGGTAGAATAGGGTACGAGGCATTACCAGATTTTGCCGAATAAATTTTTCGTTATTATGAGTTAAATACTATTCATTTATCAAAACATGTCATGACGTCCCTTGGATGGGCCTCCAAAGCCCAAAACATACATCGGAACCAAACCGGGATTAAATCAAAACCATAAGAAATTTTTCGCAAAATCTCAAAATTTTTTTTTTGAACTCAATATAACCCCTTTATAAATATCTAATCTCCCCTGCAATTTTAAACCGAGACCAATCCAACACAACCAATCCATTTCAACATGTTTTCAAGATAGATTTAACGTATTCATAAGATAACATCATCACATACCAAAACTAAAATTTGTTAGTCATACCAATGGCTAACCATACATTCATTTCACATTAACATTTACTTTACTAGCTTATACATGCCATTGATTTCCAAAATAAAGTTTCTTTATATATCGAAATCTTGAGGTTGATAGTGTGATACGTCTTTGACCGAATCCGACCTCCGAGCTCTTAACACTACAAAACAGGGGAAAAAGAAATAGGGTAAGCACTTTGTGCTTAGTAAGTTCATGTAACAAGAATTATACTTACCTAATATTTTCAATACAATGCAATAAACATTCATACACCCGTTCAATACATTATTCCCCTATCATGCACAAACTCAACATTCAAATTAGTCCAATAATTTCCATGTATCAATAATATATACCATGATTGATGAGCTCATCAATACCATGATTTCTATTCCCTTGTTATTTTTCCATATTTATCCCGTTGAACTACTTGGAATTTCGATGGATTTTCAAGGGTACACTTTAGTGTATAGATCCGGGTCCGTCAATTCATATTCATGTGCGCACATTTTCATTTCAGAGAGCACACTCCCTCAAACCTCATCCTTACAGCGGGATTACCAGTCCAGGCTAAATTCCCTGTAATATAAACTCATAGAGTATTATCGGGATTACCAGTCCAGGCTAAATCCCCTGTAATGACAATTACTCTAATGAGCTTGGATCAGAATTACCAGTCCAGGCTAAATTCAAACCCTAATTCGGATTACCCGTCCGGACTAAATCCATTTTCTACATATTCTTTGAGAGGGCTAGATCAGAATAGGATCACCCGTCTGGGCTAGATCCTTTTTACCGTCAATTCCTTTTCAAAGATCCATCGAATTTTCCTTCCATTCAACTGTGATTTCTTCCCCTTTTTATCAAATATATCAATGTTTCATCAATTTTTCATACAATTAACATTCAAATCATATTCACATCAATAACAAACATTTCAAGCATTTAAGAATATAATTCAAGTTACACGAACTTACCTCGATACTTGTTCGTAAACAAAAATCTACTAATCCCGAACTTTTTCTTTTCCTTGATCTAGCTTCGTATTTGAATTTTATGGATCTAAATAAATAAATTTATCATTAATCTAATACATTTCATGTTCATATGTAACATTCTCTATAATTCCATTATTATTTATAGTGCATTCAAATCTGTCTCATTGAGTCATAGGCGCTAAATTATTTATATCTTGAGCTACAGAACTCAAAATTAAGATCCGCTAATTTTCTCCTAAACTAGACTCACATATCTTCTTACCATAAAATTTTTAGAATTTTTGGTTAAGCCAATAAGTACAGTTTATTCTTTAAAGTTTCCCTTATTTCACTATTTGACAGTTCCGACCTCTTTTCACTAAAAATTAATTATCTCATTGTAAAGAATTTGGATGATGTTCTCGTTTGTTTATTTTGAAAATATACTCATTAAATATTTTAAACATATAAATTTAAGCTCCTAATTAATTTTCTCCAATTTTTTTTGATTTTCAAAAATCAGAACAGAGGAACCCGAATTCATTCTGACCTTGTCTCACAAAATCTATTATATCTCATGATTTACAATTTCATTGCTTACACCATTTATTTTATAAGAAACTAGACTCAATAATATTTAATTTCATATTTTATTCATCCTATAATTCGATCACTACAATTTTTGGTGATTTTTCAAAGTTGGACTACTGCTGCTGTCCAAAACTGTTTTAGTGCATGATGTTAATTACCATTTTTCCCCTAAGCTTTCAATAAAATGATAATTTTATCTCTGCTCAATTAACCTCTCAATTGAGCTGATTTTTCTCAATTAACACTTTATTCCATCACTTTAAACTACTTTATAACCTTTGGAAATTAGAATTTTAGCACTAGACTTTAATTCCAAACGTTTTCATAATTAGGTCCTACAAATCAATTTATATTGAAATTACCTAATAAAATCATCTCATAAACAAATTAAAGCTTAAATTTCATGCTATTTCATCATAAAATTCCAGCACATATTCATAGAAACTTTCAATTTCATTCATAAAATCAAAAACTAATGAATTTAGTAATAGGACCTAGTTGTAAAAGTCTTAGAAACACAAAAATTACAAGAAAAAGGCAAGGATGAACTCACTTGGTGAAAAAAATTATGAAGTTCCGGCTTGAATAAACCCCTAGGACGTTTTTGGCTGATGATAATGAAGGAAATATGAAGAGAATTCTTGATATCCCAATTTGGTCCCATTTTTATGTTAGTAAAATTTGTTATTTTCCCATTTTAGCCTTATTTCACTAATTCTCCTGATTTTTCTCAGCTTACGCCGCCCAAAATATCTACTTTTGGATTATTTACAATTTATGTCCCTCCTCATTTAACAATTGAGCTATTTAATCCTTCTAGTAACTTTTACATCTTTTTCAATTTAGTCATTTTCACTTAATTGACTGCCCAAACATTAAAATTTTCTAACGAAATTTTAATACCATATTACTGACATTTAATAAATATTTATAAAAATATTTTTGACTCGGTTTTACGAGATCGAGGTCTCTATACCTTATTTTTACCCAATTTCTTCAATAATTTCTTTTTCTAACTAACCACTAAATTGCTTCCTATCATATCAATATTCAGTCAAAAATATTAAAATAAATTGATCTTTAAATTGAAAATTTGTGGCTACGAAACCACTGTTCCGATAACCTTGAATATAGGCCATTACAAGTGCGATCCATCATGTGTAGAGTATGAGTTGAACATTCTTAATAGAGTTAATTGATTGATATATTGTCTAAGGCAATGGATACAATAAAGAAACTCTACCTACATAAACAAAAGAAGTAATGTTGCTTCAACAAAAAGAACTAATAGGTTCTCTTGTAAATAAAGGAAAGGATAAGCACACGGTCATATTAATGCTAAAAGTGAAAAAACTTCATACATATAAATAAAATTAGGTGTGGTGTATCTTCAATTTTAATACAAGAAGTTATGGTTCAATACGTAGACACCAATAATTTTATTAAAATTCTAAGATGCATCGCTAATTGGTGGTTCAAGTTAAGAGATATTATCTTATATGCATAATTTTATTTGTGTGATAGACAAATCAATTACTAACATTTCAAATTAGGGAAGGATTGTTAGTAATTTGGTATGTCATATTGGAAAAAGATACATGATATAAATAATTTAAATAACAAATTTATTATTATTTTAGTACACTAAGTATGTTGGCTTACCTATAGTATTTTTTATATATAGTCAATAGATTAGCACTCGGGTTTGTGTTTAGTGATGTAATAATACATTTTTTTTATTTTTTGAAATAATTATAATAATATTTTTTTTATCGAAAGTTAAATCCAAATTAATATATTGAAATAATACAATTTTCTTGAAATTTTCACAATAAAGAAACATAATTTGGTATTGAAAAGTATTATGTTACAGAAAAACACCCATTGTACATAAAGTATGTATTAAAAGACACATGCTATGATGTTCAACCATTCCATAAGACTCAAATTATGCGGTATTTCTATTTTGTATTAAACGTAAAATTAAAACCTTGAAAAATATAATCCATGCCTCGATCTTATTTCTCTTAATTTTACACCACAAATTCCATACTATAAGAAATTTCAACATATATCAGTTAGCGAATTTTTTTTTTTTGTTTTCCACGAACTGTTCCTTCTGGCTCAGCTTATAATGGCCATATAATACAAGTAGGTTGGTTGAAGCTGACATGGCCAAAAGTAATTTATTAATTATTATGATAATTATCATATTCTTCAGAAAGGCTGTAGATGATCCGGTGATGGTCATCCTTGGGATTTTCTATGCTTGGAGTCTCTCAATCAGTATTCAGATTTTCTGAGACCACCAGCTTCTTTTCGTCTAGGCCTTAACAATCTGCTATTTATATTTGTTGTCTCATTTTCAAAAGAAGACGACCGGTCTAATATGTTCTAAACTTCCCTATCATTTTTCTTTGTTCAAGCAGCTATACAGACTAAAATGAAGACTCAGCAGATTTACTATAATATATTCTTTACTTTTAGGTATAAGATATTGGTTTTGCCCTTTTCTGTGAAGAACTGTATACATTGGAGAAAGGCAAGTAATGATGAAAGCAGCAGTTGAGATCCCTGGCAATGATGGCCAGAAAATTGGAACTACAGCTCATGACATTGACTTTAGAGCAGCCCATCAAGAAGTTAGATTCCTTTCATGGGTAGATGAAGTATATATTGTTACCAACTATGTTGTTTTATCAAATCAAAATTCTGGGATTCATAAGTAGCATGTAATAATTTTGCCGGCCGGGATGAATTAATTAAAACGAATTTGCCACCAAATTGTCTTTCGGATTCGTAACATTGGCTATTAAAGTCAAATTTGGCGCCCTTGTATTGTTTCTTTTAGCTGCCGCTATCATATGTGTGAAATCTTTTGCTTCTTTCTTATGTTTAATATTTGTTATGCATAAAACTGAAACCTGAATAGTGTGCCCACCTTCACTCCTTATGTGTTTCTTTGTTATTATATATATATGTTCAGAATATTTTATGTATTATTGGTGCATAAGTTTCATGTACCATCGGTTTAGGGGTGCTAGCTAAAATGGAAAACTTTTTATTTAGGTCTTTTAAATTTTAAAAATTTTAAATTAATAAGGGTAAAATTGTACTTTGACCACCCTAAAAATGATAAAAATTTGATTTAATCGTTTAAAAATTATAAAGATATAGGCTATTAAAATGGTGCAATTGCATTTTTACTATTGTAAAAATTACAATTTAATTTCAACCCTCCTAAAAAAATTTTCTAGCTTCGCCCCTGCATCGATCAAATAATAATATGACATCTTATTCTTAAATAAAACAAAAATTAATTGAAGACTTATAAATAAATACTAATAAATTTATTTAAACATAATTAAAAACTTTATTTAAACACTTTATTCTTGAATAAAACATGTCACAACCCTAAACTCAAAATGGCTCCAAAAAGCTATCGATTTGGTGATAGGATACTGTGAACTTTTGAACGATACGACTTGACGTGTTCCGTAAGGTAATGACCTATGAGGAAAAGGGAAAACAAACGGGATAAGCATATAGAATGCTTAGTAGATTCATAGGCATTAAATAAAAGTTTACCTTAGCATTCAATTAAGCACAATAAGTTACTAAGTTTGGCATAGTTGGCTAGATATGACAAACCACATATCAATAAGGTGAGTTTTAACTTGTAAATAAAACATATAATACCACAATCACATATCATGCTAATTCATGTCATTTTGATTAACTAGATCAAAACTTATTCAATCATGGAATGAAACAATTGCATACATGCTAATGTCATGTCTTCAATACTTTGTTCAAGTTCAAATTCAACATTACACAAGTGAATATCAAGATCATTATCCCTGTTTTAATTTCTCAATTCATGTAATTTGTTTCCCTCGATGAACTCTAGTAAACAGGCTCGATCGGATACGTGGGTATCTCCAATACATCAGTTGCTCGTCCAAGCTTAACATATAATTTTGTCAAGTTACCAGTCCAGGCTAAACCTTTATAATGACACATCTGATTGCTTGTCCAAGCTGAAAATGTACATGTCAGGTTACCTATCCTAGCTAAACCTTTAAACGACATCAAGTTATCAGTCCAAGCTAAACTTGTGTCACATGTATCTTCGAGTCTACAACAAATGTTGGATCTCGATAACATCTGTAACCAATCCCTTATAAGCGCGCACAAAACCCTAATGGCATACCAATCGTATCCTAACCTTTAATAAGTTCACACGGGCCTCTTTTTCAATCATAATAAACATTTTACAATTGAATCAAATTCTCATATTTTTCATCAATTCACAATTAAGCACATGTATAATTTTCAAATAAAATACACAAAAACCTATAAACAAATACCATATGAACTTACCTGGCCAAAACAACAAGCAAATTGAATCCTCAAGGACAATTTGACAATTTTGGCTTTTCCCCGATTATCTCCAATTTGATGCAATTCTTGATTCAAACAATTATTTTAGACAATTCATCAATACCAAACATTTTTATATTATTACATGATATGCATGAACCTATTTAATTCCATTTTTTAATGCCCATTAAGTTTTTTATTTTATTCAATTTAGTCCCTAAAATCGAAATAACAATATCTTTCAATTTTGAGCTTTGGTTTCAAAACTGATCTTAATCACATCCCTTAGGAACTCCCTACTATCTGTACAGCCCAAATTTTACCCAGCCCATTTCCAGCAGACCCAAAACCCAACTACCCACCTAAACACTAGCCCAATACCCAAATAACATTGCAGGCCCAGGCAAACCCAAATTAATTAAACTAATCTACTAGCCTAACTAGCCTAACCCAGAGCCCAAACCCGAATAGCCCAATACCCTTCAGCCCAAACCAATACCCAAGCCCGAAAACCAAAGTCAACTTAGGGTTTCAGTGTCTGAAACCCTAAGCACCGCCTGCTGTAGACCTTTGGTCTTCTGCCGCCACCACTGTGCGTCTGTCACCGCCCCTGTCGTCCGTCAATCATCTATAGGAAAGATACACGCAAGCAGCAAAGAACACAGCAAAATAGCTTAAAAATAGAAGGAAATCGGCTATAAAAGGCAGGATTCCCCCTGTATTCTTCTTTCTTTTTTTTAACAACATCAATACAAAAAAAGCAGATTAAAGAAATAGAAAGGTTGATCTCAAAATTTTTCTTTCTTGTTCTGTTCTTGCGCATTTCCTTTCACTGTTATTATTATTATTATTTATTTTCTTTATTCTTTTAAACTAAAAAGAAAGTGAAAAGAAAAAGGGGAAGAGGGTACCTACCGGTTTCGAAAGCCTGTCGCCGGAACTCCTTTTCGGTGTTGGAATCGGACCGAGAGGGGTACGAAAAGACCCCTCTTCTTTCTTCTTTCCGGAACTAATGGGACAAATCTCTAGCGGGTTTAAAGGGGGGGTTAAAACCCGATTTTTGAAGGTGCCGACCACCGCCTGCGGTGGAGTCAGGGTGGCCTTTGGCCTAGAAGCCCGACGGTCGGACTTGAAGAGGGAGAGAACTGAGAGAGTTCTCTGTTTTAAAAAATGGAATCAGAATGTTTTTTTTTGTTTTTTTTTTGCTATTTATGCAGGTCATCATACGGCGCCGTTTTGAGCTTGAGTATTGTGGCCAAAACGACGCCGTTTCACCTAATACCCGCGACCCGACCCGTTGGCCCTCAGGATCCGCGTGCTTCTGTGGTGAAGGGTTTATTTGCGCTAAGGGCCCTTCCTCTTTTGAGCTGTAGGGCAATCGGGTCCTCGTGGTTTTTTTATGTTTTTGACCATATAATTTTCTGTTTTTTCTTTTTGGTCTGGATTATTAAAATGTTGTGTTCGGGGGCTGGGAATATTGCCCAGTTGACCCCTCGTCCCTTAAGCGCGGTTTATTTCAATCCCGGGCCACTCCTTTTTGGTTTATTTGCGATTCGGGCCCCCAAAGTTCTGTTTTCAGTTTAAATTAGTTCTTTTATTTATTCACTCATTTTATTATAATTTATACTTCGAAGTTTGTTTTAACTGCAATTTGATCCTTTATATATTTAATGTCAAGTTTATTTAGTTTATTTATTCATTGTTATTCTATTTTATTCATTTATTTATTTATTTTTGCATTTATTTATTTCTTTATTCTTCTTGTATTTATGGTTTATTATATTGTTTATTCCTTTACTTACACTACATTATTATTATTGTTCATTGTGATCATTCTTATTAATGTTTAATTCATTTTTATATTTCTTGTACTAGAATAAGTGATTAATATGGTTATTGTTACATTTGGGTGATTATTGTTATAATTATGGCAACATTATTTTGTATCTTATGATTTATTATTTATTTATTAATAATCTAATATAGTTATACCATCTTACATTATTATTATTATTGTACTCCGTATAGTATAAAATAAACGTTAGTCCTTATATTATATTTGCATAAATTAAATTTACATCTCATCAAGTATTAGGGTAATTCATATTCAAACAATAAAAAAGAAATTTTCAAAATAAAGCAACATGTTGTATTTAGAAATTCAAGAAAATCGTACCCTAACTTACGGGGTTTCGGTTTTCTCGAAAACTCGAATACACGAATTGTTTCAAGCAAAATTTTAAACATTATCGGGAATTTATAAAAGATCGTGTTCTAACTTACGGGACATGACCTCTTTTAATAAAACCCGAAATAATTGAGCTTTTCCAAAAAAACAAACTTTTTGGGCATTCATTCTCACATCGGGAATTTTTGATATTGTGTCCTAACTTACGGGACGAGATTTCTTTTTCTCGAATAACGTGAAAAAAATGCCTTTCTCTCTAAACTTATACAATTTTTTATACAAGGATCGTATCTTTAAAAATTTTTCAAATTTTTTTATTTTCGACATTTAAGACGTAAACTAATCGACTAGGTACCAATTTTGGGCGTTACGAGGGTGCTAACCCTTCCTCGTACGTAACCGACTCCCGAACCCGTTTTTAGAATTTCGTGGACCAAACCTGTTGTTTTAATAAAATTAGATTGTTTATTAAAAATAACCATTTTTACGAGGTGACCCGATCACACCTTATAAGAAAGATCGGTGGCGACTCCCGTTTTCTCATTTTTGTATTTCAAAATCTAAGTCAACCCTGTTTTATAAAAAAATGGTGTCAACACTATCTATTATTACTGAAGTTTCACATCAATTTTTCAATTTATTCATTTTAGTGCTTTGTACGAAACTAACAATTAAACATTGCAATCTAATCCTTTTTCACATCTAAGCTTAAAATTTATCAATTTAACACCAATTTCTTCAAGAAATCAATAATGGGAAATTTCAAAAACTTTAACAATTTTACAAATTGATACATGGGCCCATAACCTCAAAAACATAAAAATTATAAGAAAATAACTTGAATTACCTTAATAATTGAGGATCGAATGTAAAGACTTCAAAAAGGGTTTTCTTTCTTTGATTTTCGGCAAGAAGAAGATGGAGGAAGAAAGATGATAACTTTTGGCTTAAAGATAATTTATAGTATGATTAGTAGTTAATTTAACTAGGTTCAATTAATTTAATTGTAATTAATTAACAAAAACCAATAATTAAAATTATTTAGTGGAGAAATCATCACCATCCACTAACCATAATATAAAATTGGTTTAATTTCTATTTTAGGCCTTTGACTAATTGCAATTTAAGACCCTATGTCTTTGGCCAATTAAAAACTTATAGCAATAAGACTTTTACAATTTAGTCTTTGTACCATAACTAAATAATTAGTAGAAAAAATTGAAAGACCAAACTTTAATAAACAATTATACCAACTCCATAAATATTCGTATTTAATATTTACGAACCCGATTTATAGAAATTGGGTTCCCAAATCACTTTTTTTTTGGCACCACTAAAAATCGGGTTATTACAATGCCTTTTAGACACCTTAGTGATTCTATTGGTTAGGATCTCTTTAACACATTGTTTTGATGGTGGTTTGGTGCTAATGGATGTTTTAGTTGATTGGTTATAACTTGCATCTACATGGTTTGGTGATATGATTTCAAGTTGCTCACATAGAACATAAGGTGCACCTTCATTCACTTAGGCAACCCAATATTGTAGGATGCATTCCCTTCCGATAAGATTTTCACTAGCCTTTCATTTTTCCTCACTAGTCTATGATCTTGTTTCCTCTAGGATTGAAGTTTTTAGGAACCAATATAAGCAATACCTTATCTCCCACATTGAAGTGTTGTACCGTTCGACCCTTGTCCGCCCATTTTTTCATTTATTTAGAGGCCTTTTAAAGGTTAGGTCAACCAATCTCTATGTTTTACATCCATTCTTTGTTAAGTTTGAAGGCATGAGATATGGAACATTCTAAGTTGTTGCTTAGAAGTAATCTCAAATGGAATCTTGTTGGTGTAAGAACTTTTTCTAACAATGAAGCAAAGTTGGGCTACATCTAGCAATGTAAGTCAGTTCCTCTAGTTTGTTTCTACTGAGTGCCTCAATTACCCTTATAATAACCTATTTAACAGTTTTGTCTGACCATCAATTTGTGGATGATAGTTGGTTGAGATATTTATCTGAGACCATATGATCTTAAAGAGCTCTCTCCAAAAGGTTCCTATGACTCTTGCATCTCTACCGGTGATATTCTTTCTTTAGCATGTCCCTAATGTCCAACATCTAGGTGGAAAAGCCCCTCACAAACTCACATATCATCCTTATTTAAACCATATTTATGAGCTTTCGTGCTACCATGTATTCCACATTTTCATGGATGAATTGACTCTTTAACTCTTGATTTTTGTCACCCTAAGTTTTGATGTGGCATTTGTCATTGATGAACTTCAAACGCCACCTCAACTTTGCATTACTCGCTAGATAAATTGAGGCCATGGTCACTTTGTCTTCCATTGAATTAGTGGCATTACCTTGAAATATGGCTCCATATTGAACAAAAAGTTCTCAAGCTCTTTGGCACCCCTTGCCATTTTGTAGCTTCTTAGCTTTAGCACCTTAGCCTTTTTGCCCTTGTCAATTGAGCTGGAACTCACCCTACTCATGACCATTTAAAGCACACTGACGTGAGCCTTGAACTCTTCAAACTCTCATTGGATGATGTTTTTAACATCCCTTGTTTCGTCAACTTAGTGGTTCATGGCATTGAATAGCTAAGGCTGAGCAAGAAAAACTTAAAAATTAAAAATTGATTCTAAACCAAAGTGTTTGAACTTTTGGGATACAAGTTGAACAAATTGTAGCTGCCGAAATTGAATTGAATTCTATTTTTATTTAATTTATAATTAATTTAATTATTTAATAATGTAAAAATAATATTTTATATTTAAAATAGTAAAAGTAACTTTGAAAGTTTATATAAACTTTTTTTGAAAAATAAATACAATGTAGGAGTTATTGATCTTTCTTTATTTACTAAAAAATATTTTTTTAGGAATATTTATGAAAATATTTTCAAATTTTACCAAATAATGTCTAAAAGCCATAAAATAAACCTTGTTTTCCCAAAATAAATTTTAACCTCAAAACTAAAAAAATAGTATTTGAAAGCTAAGAACCAAATTGGATTGAACAAAACTATCATGGATAGTTTAAAAATCTAAAATAAACCAATTGAATCGAACAAAACTCACCCTTACAAATAGCTCTCATTAGGTTGTGTTGATCTCTTGCACTCGATTACTCATGACCATATGAGCTTTTAAAGCATCCAATGTAGCCTCAAGCTCTTCAATTCTCTGGTAGTCTTCTAACCCGTAGCCTCGCGCCATCACCATCTTCTAAATAACAAGCTTTGTTTACTCGTTTGGTAGCCAATATGACCCTTGAATAGATGCTTTCACGTATGTTAGACAACCATTTAAATAACTTATCTAATGACAGACAAGCCACAAGTTAGTTCTCAAGTAACAATGCGATTTGCTGAGGCACAAGGAATAAAAAAAGTTTTATTAATTTTGAAGGGATAATTATCAAAACTAGACATGAACTTTGAACAAATGTGCATTTTTATACATGAGATTTCCATTTGATTTAATTTTCACAAATCACTTACACAATTATCATTATAAAATCATTTTATGTTTACACATTGCATACATAAATTATTATATTTAAATGTGTACAGTTGAATCAAGATTAAAATTTTATGTATATATTTGATTCACAATCAAAATCTCAATGGTATAATTGTACAAAATCAAAATTAATGTAAGGAATTACGCTAAATTGAAATTAATGTGTAATAACCATCTTAAAAACATTACAAATTAAAAGGACTAGAAAAGAGACCCTCTTTCCCACACAATTATTAGGCAATCCTGAATGATGTGCGTGGTACAGTGGATCAGTCCAACAATCTGGAAAGAAAAGGACAACTTTGTTTGGACATGTGGATCATAAACAGATTCAAGCATTCAATTTTAAGCCTTCAACAATGGAAGCGAATTTAGAAGGCTCCTTACTTGACATCAAAATCAAATCATAAAAGATCCAACACCATGGCTAGTACTATTGTCTAAATCAAATCAAATTCAACTTGTTGGATTGAACGTATATTATTTTTTTCTATTATAAAGATGCAATTGTCCGCTTAGCCATTAACTTTTAATTTGATTGATGGAATTTAGGAGCAAGTTTGCAAGTAGACAAGATGAAGGGTAATGATGGCAGTGGAAGAAGAGATTTTCCAGTGTTGAAAGGTGAAGGCAACAAAACTTTAATTAAAGAATTCTGGTTGCATGATTAATAAGTAATGAAAATAGTTGCATTAAAATAAATAAATAAACAAAAGGGGGTTTGTGACCAAACATTGGTGCTTTGCTTATCCAAATAGAGGGTTTCATCAGTAGAGTGAAATAATTTTGCCCAAGGTAAATAACAAACGATTTCTTAGCATGCCTCCTAAATATTAGGCACTAATCTTTTGGATTCATAATGATGTTCTTTAAAAGTCAAATTGGGTGCTTTTCTTGTTTCTTTAGCTATGCCTATGATGTGAGCTACTAATTCATTCATTTGTTTTCCGCTGCAAGGAAGGATTACCATTTCCACCTAAAATGTGCAATTCCAATTTTATCTCGCTAAATTTTATGTGTAATATTTTAGTATTTTTAAAATTTATAATTCAAATTATTATTTATGAACAAGGCATAAAATTGAATCATCGTAGCTACTCCGTATTCACGTAATATACAAATTTCAAGATTTTATTATGAATGTCAAAGAAAATTTTATACTTATTCACTTTTTCTTTTTAAGAAGAAAGTAGTGTGAAATGAATCTGAGATGAACCCCAACCTAAAAAAAAGGTATGAAGTATAAGCACGCAATTGGTTTGGGCTTTAATCATTTGGTCCAGCCCTTCTTAGATATTTTTTCCCCATCTATAAAATAAAAATAAGGTTTAAATATATTATAAGTTTTTTTATTTTTTTTTTATAAATTTAGAATTTATTCCATATACTTTTATTTTCGCATTTAGTTCCTTTACTTTTTCAGATTTTAAAATTCAAGTCAAATTGCTAACACCGTTAAAATTCTTTTGTTAAGTTCATGTTCATTACAATATAAATTCTTTTAGTTGGTGAATATTTTTTTATATTTCAAAATGTCACAAAAATAAATTTAACAAAAAAAATTTAACAGTGTTAATAATTAGACCTGAATTTTAAAATCTAAAAAGTAGAGGGACTAAATTCATGAAAAGAAAAGTACAGTGATTAGATTTTAAATATAGGAAAAAGTAGGAAGAGTTATAGCCTAAAAATGTTGCTTCTTTGGGTTGGATTTTGTGGGGTTTAGGAAGGGGCAAAGCAGCAAATTTAGAGAAAATAGAATTTGTGTTTGAATGAAGATGTTGTTGGATTTTAATATTTTAGAATCTCAAAAGAACACAAGGAATTGTAAACTAAAAAGCCCACTGCTCACTACTAAACCTTTGTCTGTGTGGGTATGATGAAGAAGATTTTGGGTTGTACATCGCTGCTTTTGAAAACTAAGTGGTCCCTAAAATCTTCCACTCTAAAGTTTTTAAATGTATGAGAGAAAACCCTCTAAGGCTAAGGTCACGTGTAGGGTTGGATGCAGTTGCTAACCATGATAATGTTGAAATTTTCATCATTAGCCATGCAGGGGATTGAAATCATGAGATATCATTAACTATGACCTCAGAAAAGTTGAAATTTCCTTCAAGGACTTTAAAATGTTTGATGAGGTCATGCCCCCATGGCCATGGGGCTTCCTTAAATTAACCCATTTTACAACAACAAAAATGATTTCTTATTCTTTATCTTTATATATTCAATACAAAAAGAAAAAGGATTTTCAATTATTGAAAACCTTCCTTTACTTATGGGGCATTTAACTTATGATCCCAAATTTTGGATTTTGATTCAAGGGATGTTTATTTGTTCACAATTAGTATTAATAGATGTTAATAATTTATGGGTTTGGTTAATTTGGATTTTGATAATATAGCATCTAATAATTAAAGAGAATATGAAATTTTAGAGAGAAAAATTAAAAAAAAAGGGCAAAAGAGGAAAAAGGAAAATCATCATGCAAGAATATGAAAAGAGAAATGAGGGCATGATATAAAATAAAAAGAAAAGAGTTTTATATCTTTCACGTGTGTAGGTGAAGCATTTCAATACTGCCCCAATCATATCTGCACAGTTCTAAAAGCTATATAAAATCACCTCTCCTCCACAAACCACTGGATTTAGGGTATTTTTTTAAACAATTTAATGCATTCTAAGAGTTAAACTAAAATTAAAACATGAACATTCTAGTTGTGAATTGAATCAGTAAAATTAATGTATTTTAAATACGAAAAATGTTGTTGATTAGGGAGAGGGGAGGGGGCATTCCAAATTACAGCAATATAAAATATTAAGGAGGTATTAGAGGGATAATTAAAAAGGGGGGGAAGTGTGACAATTATTATGGGGGGGTTTGCCATCATTGGGTGTTTCAGAAACAGACTTAAAAACTCTAGCAGTATAGCCAATTTTACACATTGTCTTTGGGCAGACCTCTTTTGTCCCCCCTCCCACCCCCCCTATGCCTGTTGGTTGACTGCATCATATGGTTTGAACAGCAGATTTGGCTTTCTGCTTGTACCACCACATCTTGCATTTCTACCTATGTTCAATGCTAATAGCTCTTTAAAGCTATACAAGTAGTGTCTAATTTATCCAAATTCGATTTTTTTTTGTTTAAATTCAGCTCTATATATATATATAACTCCATTAATAAAAAATTAATTTTATTTCATTTAAAATTTTAATAATTTAAAATTATTTAAACATCGTCAATTCAATTATAAAAAGATAAATATATCTAAATCCGAACCTAAACCATCCAAAAATAATAGGTCATAAATTTTATTTTCTTTGCCAAACATTTCTTTCAGTTCAAGAATATTAATTAAGGTCTTATTTGATAACCCGTTGAAAAGATTAAATTAATTTAAAATTAATGTTTTGAGTGATTTAATCTTTTATATATATACATTTGATAATTCAAAATAAAAACAATCCAATATAATTTTTACATAAAAAAAGTACAGAAAATAATAAGTAGATAAAAGCTACTTATTTCTTAATGAAAAATATTTTTAATTAATTCAATTTTAATTTATTTATTTTAATATTATATTTTCATATAAAAATTTTACATTCAAATTTTGACTGTTGTGTTAAAATAAGGTGAAATATTTAAAAATTAAAGATAAAATGTAGAATATAATTTTTAAAATCTATATTTATGAAACAATCTAATTATATTCCATAACTAATTTTAAATAATATATCAAATAAATTTTATAATTTAATTTCAGTACTTAAATTTTCAATATTTAATTTTTCAACACTTATTTTTATTATTATTATCAAATAGCACCTAATTTAAGACATATAGCATAAACTTAATTATAGGCTTAAATGTTAGAAAAATCCTAGTAGAATAATTAAAAAAAAACTAACTAGTCTCTCTTTAGTTTTTGAAATTATTTTCTATTTCCATTTTCCATTTTGAGAAACAATTTTATTTTTTTAAATTGAAAAACTCGTCTAATAAATAGAAATAAAAATTTATTTCCAATAATAAAATCATGAAAACATGTTCGGTAACTATTTTTCTATAATAAAAACATGAGAAAAAAAAACATTTTATAGTTATATGGATTTGAACTAGAATATCATATTTAATATTAAAAAATTATTTAAAAAATAACATAATTTTTTTTCGTTTATACAGGCTTAAACTAGAGCCAATTCATTTAAGAATTAAATACTATTTTTTTCCATAACTTTACAATTCTTTATTTCATAATATATCAATAATATTTTATAATTTAATGTTTTATAATATTTATTATGGCTATTGTAATTTTTATATATTTTTCTATAATTTTAAAATTTTAATTTCCATAATATTTTATAATATATAACTTTTTTACATTTTCCTAAATTTATTATAATTTATAAAATTTCAATAATTTTTAAGATTAAATAATTAAAAACCAATTAAACCTTTATAAACAATTGTTTAAAAACAAGTCATCTATGCCCAAATTTTTTCACCCAAAAACTACATTATTCTTTTCATGTCAACTACCATATCAATGCTTAATGTCCCATAAAGGGCTTCAACTGAAAATTATGCTTGAAGGACTTAATTAATTTTTAACTTTTTGATTAATAACTTAATTTATTACAATTTTTTATTAAAGCTTAATTAAAATTTTAATTATTTTACAAAAAAATTTTAACATTTAAGCCCTAATTATATTATTGCATTTTTTAACTTTTTATTGGATCTGATTAGTGTAGAATCTAGTTAATGAGGGGATTGCAATCCCTTCCTTCCTAAATAAAAATATTCTTGACATATTTGGATTAGTGCCCACCAAATTAATACTTCAATATATATTAGAATATGCCCTCCATTTGCTTAAAATTTAATTTAAAATATAATATTTATATTAATATGCACAATAGATATCAATCGAGTTTTAATTTAATAAATATCGTTGTCGTTACAATATTTTAGAAAACTTAAATTTAAACATATTTAAACGTGTAGCATCCTGTATTGTGATTATTGATAGTTTAAAAATTATATCAATATATATAATACGATTCTGAAATAAATGAATTTAAAATTAAAATTGAATAACCACAAAAATTAGGTACATGATAAAAAATAAAAGAATAATTAAAACACAAGTCACTAAAAAATGCGTTGTGTGCTACATGAGTATCTGAATGCAGGGACAAACCGAAAAACTTTTTCTAGAAGATTGAAATTGAATTATAAAATTTTAAAAGGGATTAAAATACAATTTTATTATTGTTCTAATTTACAGGTTTATAATTTTTGAGGGATTGAAATAATATATCATCATTATTTTGGGGTTAATATTAAATTATAAATTTTTGAGAGACGAAAATATAAATTTTATCATTGTATTAACTTATAACTTTGATTTTTTTAAAAAAAACTCTAATAATTCACTATTTTTGAGGGCCAACAACCTTGCTTACCCTCAGGGTCCTCCTTACTTAAATCTCTTAAATTTTAAATAAAAATGAAATACTATGTGTAAAAAATTACATAAATCTATAATACTTTATAACATAAAAAAATGATAACAATGAATATATATATTTAATAAATTAAATTACTATGATTAATTATGCAAAACATGGAGACCCAACAAAAACATAAAAGTTATTTTACTATATAAAATTTAACACAAACATAACATAGGCATGAAATTGCTAAAATCTACATGAAACAAATTATTAGTGTGGAAAAAAAACATTACAAATTTATAATACTCTTAATGCAGAAAAAAAACACAATAACAAATACAATACAAACATAAAAATATAAAATAAACCAAAACTGTGCTAAATATATAATAAATTGAGACATGACATAATAAAAAATAATGAAACATATAATATAACTTAAAATAACATGATTCATATATCTACATAAAATTAATTATTAATGCGTGAATACTCGAAACAGATGATAAGAATATGAGGAAAACCTAATTAACCCAACGCATTTGTTATTTCTTTGCTTAATTGTGGATGACAAAATTAACCTTTCCAATTTTGCTTAATATATACTTACCTTTAAAGGGAATTTCTTAATCGGAAAATGTGAACATATTTGATTTAGAAATAAATGAATTACTATGGGGATATATCAACTTACTTTATAAAGCATATATAGAAGTACTCCCTTATTGTTATGGTCCACTTAATCCTGAAACGGCGTCGAAGATTTTCATCATTGGAAGGATGGGAAATCAGTAGATAAGGGTAAAGGAGTAATTAATGCTGCAATCAGCCTATTGAATACAAAACCATAATTATTACACTTGTAATAAGCAAAGCTCAAGTTAACACTCAAGGTGAACGAGCTCCACGAGGGGTGAGTGAGGAATTGACGATCTTACCCATACACCCATACACCCATCCAAAAAAACCCATCTGTCAGCTATGATCTTTCACGTTAAGGTACTCATATATAACACATGAAATGTTGAAGCTGGCCCAACTTTTCTTTTTAGCAAAAACTTTCCATTATTATTTCAAAGTTCACCTTAAATATTGGCCAAAAAATATGCTTAACTTATGAAGCTATGATTATAATAACGTAAAAGAAGAAAAACATCATCATCAACGGTGTAAAACAAACCAAATCTGCATGGGGTAATGTCGTCATTTGCTTGAGTAAAAGCCCATAACTTAAAAATATAAATAATCAAAGAAAAGTATTACTTGCTATTTGGTATTTGGACACAGTAAATAATTACATTTTTATAATTATAAAAATGATATTCTAATTTTTAAATGTATTTGACTAAAGAGTTTACTCACATTTTAATAACACAATTTATAATTATATTGTATAATTCTCTTAATTTTTAACTCCTTAAATTATTTAAATATATTATAATTATAGATAATTACACCCAAATAAAATTATCATGCTATTTTTCAAACATAATGATATTGATGAAGATAATTTTTTTAAAAAATAAAATATAAAAATTATTCTTTTAATTTGATAAAAAAGAATATTTTAATATCTCATTTGGTTACTTAGCATATCAGTATAAGGAAAATTTTAAGTTTTATATAAAAATTAAAATAGTTTTATCATAACATATTAAATTTATATTAAAAAGACGAGTAAACTCTACAAAACAAGTTTTTTTTTTCGTTTTACTGAAAAAATGGTTAAAAAATAATAATACCAAGCGAAGCTTAAATAGATAGGTAATTTTTTAAAAAGAATATGTATTAATTGATATTTAAGATAAAGAGTAATAAAATACAACTCGGATTCGTATGTATAACAAATTAGTGGTAAGAATTAAAGTGGATAGGAAGGGAAAAGAGTTCGTATTTCTAAATCTGCCCCTATGTTGTATAGGTAGGCATAATTTGTGATGTGACCCTATTTTGTAGATATAATTGTTGGCAACAGTGAGATGGGTAGAGAAGAGAATAGAAGAGTAGGGCGTTGAAAGTGAACCAAAAAACCGCCATTGGCAATTTCAACAAAAGAAATAAAAGATTACGGCCAAAAATGATTATTACCAACAGTTACCAAACCAAGGTGTAATATTAGAAAGAAAAAGGAAATAATTAAAAGTGTCGAAAAATAATTTGTCCACAGTAAATCAAAAAGCAAAATGGATGATGAGGAGGATGGAGGAAGAAGAGAAGAGAAGAGGGAGGAGGATGGGGGTGAGGGTGGTGATGATGGTTCGAACCAATCCAAACCATCATTGCGAATCTTGTGACGGCCTAGCCACCATCATTTTAGAAGCCCCCCTAGCCGGAAAGTCCCATAATTGTCCCTTCCACCCTTTGCAGAAACAAGGAAGTTCCGACTTCCCTTCCCTTCCCTTCCCTTCCCTTCTTTCTCACTTCCATCATCATTCACATGATGCCCCCCTTCATCAACCATCATCATACATAAACCAAAACATTAAATCCTCGCCCCTAACCAGCTGCCTTCTATGCTTACACAATGCATGATTGTTGTGTCAGACCAGAGAGTCATGTCCCCTTCCCACACCATAACCTTCTCTCTTTCTCTCTCCCCCTTTTTGCTCTATATATATGACACCTCCTTCCTTCCACTTTGTCCCTCACTTCACTTCTTTTCCTCTTATTTTTCAACTACTGCTACTAGCTGTTACGAACCAGATTTCAGCTTCCTCGGCCAAAGCTCCCTAACCAACCTCCTTGAAAAGGTGATCTTTTTTGAAAAGGGTAAAGTGGGCTGAGGCCCCCACTTTTCCTCTCTCTCTCTCTCTCTCCCTCGACTTGTTATTTTCTTCCTAAGTATCTTTTTTTTTTTTCTTTCACCAACAAAGGGTAGACATAGTCCATGCTAATGGGCACTAGTTTAAGTTGTTTTCCAAGGGTGCTAAACTGTTGTTCTGTTTGTAACCAGACATCCTACATGCGATGTTTTCTCCAATCCCACTGTTGGGATTCTGTTATCTTGTGTGAGAACTAGCAATTAAGTTCCCAATGTTGGAATTTTCTTCCTATTTCATCTCATTTTGAGGACTGTCTTATATCACTAGTTTTTGAATGTTTCTCCCCTTGGATTCCTACAACATTTGTTTCTTTAACAGGGGTCCTTTGTCTTTTTCCATGTCTCAGCTCTGAACTTGTTTTCCTTTTTATTTCTTATTTTATTTTTTTTCCCTTTTAACTACTTTCGGTCCCTTCTTTTACACCAAGAGAACCATTCTTGTACTTGAATACAAAGGATTATAAACCATTTCTATATGTCTAAACATAACATGCTAATGTAGTCAATAACAAGTTTAAGTTGCAGTCGATCCTTCTATCGACCTTTATCCCTTTCTTTCATGTATGGGCAGCCGAAAGAGTCTTGGACAGCTGTTAATCTAATTTTCGACCCCCCCTTTATTTTACGTACAAGCTATTTGGTCTATTTAAATGCTAGGGCTGCTCCAAAACTTAGTACTCACAATTGTCATCTGGCACTACCTGCTCTGTTTCTCCTCTGTTGGTAGTTGTTACTGGTTTCTTACACTACTTGTAAGATAACCACTATTATCTACCAAAACAGCAAAATAGAGAGGAAGTTGTCACAAAAATTTCCGGTTGTTACACTATTAGTTACTTCAAATTCGGTGGCTTTCTCTACTATTTTATCAGTGTTCTTGGTACTAATATTTTCGACAAACATTTCGATTTTCTTGTCTTTAGCACATGTTAGAGTAGGGATTTTTACATAATCCTTTTATTCATTGAATAATGTTCAATATCATGTATACATACTATTAATGTGTTTTAGATTAAGATAAGGGTGGCTTTTGATTTAAAAATAGTATAACAATACTGTCTCCATGTGTAGTGAAATGATTAATGCAGCAATAAAGAAAATGACCAGAGTTACACTTTTTTCTTTTCTTTTTTCTTCCTTATGCTATTCGTTAATATCTGTTTTTTAATGGGGTTTCAGGGGCATTACGGGCAGATTAAGAAAGGGTATTTGTTTCATGGTCATGGAAAGGCTGAACTCAAATCTGTACCTTCAGAACTGTTACATAATGAAAGAGAATGAGAGGCTCAGGAAGAAAGCACAGGTTCTCAACCAGGAGAATCAAGCCCTTTTATCTGAGCTGAAACAGAAACTCTCAAAGGCCAACAACAACTCAAAGGGAAAAAATTCAGCAAACACTATTCCTGACCTCAATCTCAGCTCCACTTCTAACCCAAACCCTTCTAATTCTAGCAAACCCTGATCCAGCAGGATACTCTTCATGACCCCACCTTGTCTTTTCTTTCTTTTTGTTTTTTTAATGTAAAACCATAGCCAAATTTTCTGGTAGTAGCTTCGTTTACTAGTATCTTTCTATCAGGCTTATTTTCTATTTCCATCTTTCTCAGTATTTTCTTCTGTGAAGAGGGGGAGGGGGGGGGAGTGTTAAAAGATATGGATTTGTGAAGGATGTATCAGGCCATCTGCTAGAAAAGGAATATAATATTATCATAATTCTAGTTCTACTCTATCTGATTGGATAAACTTGTTTGGAGAAGCACAAGCTCCATGTTTCATTCATTGTATTGAAACTGAAATATATATTTTTCAATATAATCTAAATGGATTTATTAACAAAACTCAAGCTGTAAACTATATAGATATCAAACATATTTTGGAACTAAAATACTTTATTTCACAATTGGGTTGAAGTGTCTGCTAAAGACTAAGTTTGGTTTACCCAAAAGAGGAAATGTCAAGTAATCCTTGTTCAGGATTGTAAAAACAAACAAGGAAAAAAATGATGGGTGGAGTTCTGTTAGAATATTTAAGTATTATGAAAGCAAGCAAGCAAGAGGAGGAAATACGATATTGATTTTGAGACTAGAAAAATATCTAAATATATGTTTATGCTTCTCAAAGCTCTCTAAGTAATCAAAATCAACGAGTACGGTTTTTGCTTAGAAGCCTATTTATTTATGTAAATTTTATTTAAATAGTTAAAGCTCTTTTGTTATATAATTATTATAAAAAATGTTATTATTCAAAAATAATATTTTTTAATAAAATTCCGTTTGGTTTTGGAAAACCAAAGTAATTTTCATTTTGGGTTTTGAAAAAAAAACTAAAAAAGCTTTTTTTTTCTGAAACTTTTAAAAACGATTGTTTAAAAAAATGTGAAATTTTTAAAAAAGTATTGTTTTCCGTAAATAATATTTTGAAAATTTTAAAAATTTTAAAATAAGAGATAAATTAACACTGGTTTAAATTCACACAAATACAAAAATATATTTTTGTTACAATTTTAAATATCAATTCTTTAAGATTAGTTCTAAAGTAAATAAAATAATCTCAAAAATAAAATAATCCTTGACTTCTCCTTTAAATTGTAAAATATTATTAATCCTATATTAATTTGGATAATTGATGCTTGTATATATGTGCGCGCGCTCATATGCTTGCTAATTGGAGATTTTAAGATCCCACTTTATATTCCTAATATTTTACTTTTTTTTACTAATTAAATAATCAATTTATGTAGACGCAATATTGAGTATAAATAATAAAAGTTGTTAATTTAATTCAACTTGACTTGACTCGAAATGTTTTGGCTTGATTCAATTCAATTAGAAAAAATTTTAAATTAAATTCGATTGTTAAAATAAGATTCATCAATTCGACTAAATCAAAATTTTTTTAACTCATTCTACTCGATTTGATCGAGTGCTAACCCCTATTTATTTATTTAATTGTGAAAAAATAGATTTTTAAAATAAATATTATGAATGTAAAGTGGGATCTTTATTAAAAACCATAGCTGATTTATCTTCTTGGATTCTCTCAATCTTTCTTCTGGTTCAATTCAATCTTTATTAATATTTGATTTCCTTAATTTATTTGCTGACTTTGAGTTGTTTAAAATTTAAAATTTTATTATTTAAAGATTTCACATAAAATAGGTCAAAATTTTATTTTTTTCAGTTTGGATTCAAATTTAACTGTAATAGTGAGATGATAATAAAAAATAACCATTAAAATCATTAAGCTAAAGATTGTATACAATGAGAAATTTTAATTATTTGATTTTATAAATTTATTAAAATATATGTTAAGTTATAATTGATATGTATAATATTTATTTAAACAATTATGCAATTATTTATTTTTACATATTTATTAAATTATTATGTAAATAAATTTATTTATATATTATATAATAAATTTCATTATCTTAGTGAATAAAATAACCAAAAAAAGTTATAAATGTAAAAGCATCCTCAATAAAATAAATCCAAAAGGGACTATAAATGTAAAACAACTCTCCCACTGATGGAATTTTTAGCCATTGAAAACCTAAACAACCATTGAAAATCCTGAGGTTTAGTTATTAAGTGACATTCAACTATTCACCCTCAATCTAAATATCGGCTTAAGAGATAGAGGTATTAAATTTATTCAGATAAATATATATATTTTTCCATCCAAGGTGGACGAAGAATCTCCCACAAAAACATGCTAAACTACCAACAACGAGTTTTTTTATTTAAATAATATTTTAAAAAAAACTTAAATGGCATGTTGCAAGAATTATGTACTAAAATGGTACATCCAAATGGGTGGAGGGTGGTGCATAGGCGGCACCACCCTGATTCTGACTAGAGGTGATCATGGGCCGGGCCGAGTCAGGTTCAGGCCGAACTCAGACAAAATTTTAAACCTGTTTTCTATGCATGGGCCCGGCTTGGCCCAAAATATGGGCCTAAAAATTTGTCCAAGCCCGACCCAAGAGAAAATTGCTAAGCCCAAGCCTGGCCCGGCCCATATTAAATATATATTTAATATATATAAAATATATATTTGATTAAAAATAAAAATATATATTTTTAATATATAATTCGGGCCGGACCCGGGCCAAACAAATTTTATCCAAGGCCCGGCCCGTTTTCTAAACAGACCTATTTTTTTGCCCAAACCCATATTTCAAGCTATATTTTTACCCGAACCCTCCTATTTTTCGAACGGGCCGTCGGGCCGGGCTGGGTAGCTCAACCCATGATCACCTCTAATTCTGACACAATTTCGTTAAAAAAAAGGTTATGTGTGGTGCCTATTTGATAGGTGGCACCAATGACCCCTATCTGATAGGCGGCACTGGTGGTGCCTATGGTGTCTATCTAATAGGCGGCATACCTAGTATTTTTCCCCCACACCCCCATCCGGCTCATTTTTGGAAGCTATTATTTGGTTAAAAAGAACTATTAAGATATGTTTGTATTTATTTTATATTTTCATTCATTCATAATTTATTTTCAATATTTATTGAAGTTAAAAAGCCTACTTATGTTATGTACAAAGAATATTTTATTTTTTTATGTAATTTATTTGTTATGTGTGTTTTAGGTTGATTAGATTTATTTATGAAATTTATTTGGCATGTTATTTTGATTATTTTAATATTATTTTTTATGTAGGTAAAAGATGAGACCATTAATATGGAATTTGGAATTTATGAGATAAAATTTTGATTATTAAGATGAGACCATTTATATGTTATAATTTTTTAAGATTTTATAATTGAGAATAAGAGTTTATGTTTTTAAATTTTATTTTAAATTTTTTATAATTATTAAAAATGAAATTTCTTTTGAAGTTCTATTTAAAAAAAATTTGACAATAATTAAGTTGGCATGTTGTTATATATATTATATTTTAAACCAAAACATTTTACTTATTATCATTTTAAAATAATAATAATATTTGTATTTATTATATATAGTTTATGTTACGTTTTTGTTATATATTTTTATTGGCATGTTATTTTTATTATTTTAATATAAATATTTTGTTTTTTTATGTTGGTAAAAGATTGAACCATTGAGATGAAATTTGTGAATGGGACCATTGAGTTGGAATTTATAAGATATATTTATTTTGTTAATATAGTATATCAAAAAATATGATGTGGACAAAATTATTTGGTATTTTTTTTGTAATTAAAAGCAATATATAAAATTTAGGTATTTTGATAAATATTTAAAATGAGCCGGATGGGGGAGTGTGGGGAGGAAGAGAAATACTAGCTGTGTCGCCTATTAAATAGGCACCACCAGTGCCGCCTATCAGATAAGGGTCACTAGTGCCGCCTATCAAATAGGCATCACACTCTTGTATCTTTTTTTAACGAAATTGTGTCAAAATTAGGATGGTGTCACCTATGCACCACCCATTTAAATGTACATAATTCTTACAACATACCATTTAGATTTTTATTTTTAATATTATATGGGTAAAAAACTCACCAACAACTTTAAGCATTAAGCATGTGAAAAAGCCAAATGGTAGGGCTTTGGGAATAATCCCAACACCTGAATACAAAACATCTACTAATATTTTATACAGAGAAAAATATATGCAGCTCCAAGAAGAAGCCAAGAAAAAATATGATGTCATGGTTTCAAGAAAAAAAACAACGGAGAACAAAATATCATAAGATTGGAAAGGGGGCTTTTCATTGAGATTCTGTTGAAAAGAGAGTGATGGGAGGATCTAACCAAAGGTAAAGTCAAACAAAGTCAATGAAGGTTTATTAGGGTTGAGCTAGCTAACCCACAATATCAACTCAGAGACATGACACAGTTCCTTGGCTCATCCTGGTTGACTAATCAACACAACGTTTGAGATAACAAAAAATAAAACAGGTCTTATCAAACTCTAATGTCTACAGATTCTTCCTATGGGCTTTTGCCCACTGAGGCAACCAAACCCTGTCCACCAACTCAGCTTATTAGTCAATTTGGAAACTAAAAGGAGAATAAGAGCATGATGACTCGAATCTCCTTACAAGACCCAGTAAAGGATTGGCTGACAACACTCACTCAGTGTGCTCTAGACTAGAAACCCCCCCAAAATCATCCACAATCAAAACATGCTTTGAAAAATAACACACCCGTCTGCCGCTGCCATTTATGTATTCTTCACTTAATTTTACAAGTCAAAAGCTTACTTTTCGTTGCAAATATAATATTAAATAAGGAAAAAAATTATGGTGTGGCAAATCAAATCAAATTTCAAATTCTATGTTACCTTTTCATGATCATACTGAAAGATTAAAGATTTTCTAATCATGTTTTTTTTCACCACATTTTTAAACAGAATTTTTTTTATTCACAAAATCTTGGAAGATATATGATCTAGTTGTCATTGAATTTCTTTGCTTCCCCTTCTCCTGAGAACATATTTTATCATGTCATATGATCTAATCTACTCTAGTATTAGTTTTGGGAAAGGTTCTCTCAATATTGTCTCAAATACATAATCAGTTCAAGCGTGGGAATGGACCTTAAGTTCTAAAACAATTATGAGCTCAAGTAAAAAACGCAAAAAAATCAATTTGAACAATTTAGGCGGGAGCAGAAAAGAGTTCATTACGAGCATTTATTCACACACACACAAAAAAAAAGAATTACCTCAACGTCGACAGCAAATTGTTTGCAAATTGCGATCTCAGTTCTGGAGGTGATCCTGGATCCTGAATGCTGAATGCTGAGCAATGTGCAAAAAGCAAAGGGGATCAGATACATGGCTTTAAATTCAAGGTTAATTTGAAAGATGAAAGCAGTGCTGATTGCCGGAATTTGGAGGTCTCCGTTTTTAAATTATACTTTGAAGGAAAAAAAAGTTACGATGAGTTTTAAAACTAATAGCGCGTTTCGTTTTGAACAGACGTTTCCCCAGGAAAAAGCCGCCGGCTTCCCGCTTCTATGAATTTGATTATTGACCATAAAAAAATAAAAATAAAACGCCGTTGCCAGGGATCGAACCCGGGTCACCCGCGTTACAGGCGGAAACACTTACCACTATACTACAACGACCTTCCTGACTAAGATATCCAAAACATATTATAGAATGATTTTTCTTATGGGTTACAACATTGAGACTTGATACCAGCTCTAAAATGTGAAACAGAGGGCTCAGCTGCAAAAGGGTATATGTCAAATAAATGTAGAATACTAATACTCGATTTCTCCTCATTTTACAACAATTGAATGGCCTTAGAAACCCTAGTGGAAATATTACAGGTCATGAGAAAAAGAAACACTGGTTGCTTTTCAGCATTTTATCATTTGCTTATACCATTGCATATAGTTATCAATGTAACTAACAACATTTCTTCCATAGAAGTAATTGGTTTAATTCCATAAACAATATCCTTGCCAACACCTGCAATTATTTGTTCTGTCATTCTACAAATCAGGCCGTGTTAAAGGGAGCAGAAGCCAAGCAAATGACAACATTCCAGCTACAAATGCCACGCTAACTAGCCCTGAAAATATAAAGAACATGAAATGTTAGCAGATTTTCCAGGGATACTAGTATAGTATGAAAATGCGAATATCATGGGTTGTAATCGTGTACCTTTCCTTGGTATGAGCAACACAGGCAATCCCATATAGTTGCAAAAAGCATGGGCAATTAAAGGAGCAACAAGGTTTCCTACCAAGAATTAACGAGCCAGAAAGATAAAACCATGGCAAAGAACACAAATTATTTGAGACATATGTGTGCAAAAAGAAAATATCATAAGAAAACAAGACAATAATAGCAGATATTTCCTACAAATGCTTAACAGCTTCTAGGTTAAATGCCAGGTTAGTTTGTATTTACAGTCTATACTACAAGCATTTGCATCCATTATTGACCATTTTTATCCATCGCATTTACAAAAGGCTGAACTCCAGTGAAAAACTATCATAGAGACGATAGCATTTATTAACAAGTAATGACCAACCTGTTCGAACGAAGAGAAATGAAGAAAATGAACCGAAGACTGCAGTGTAGTCCAGCTGGAGGCCTAAAAACCCAGATATATTCCAATAAGCAATGACATACAAGCTGGAAAAAGAATCAAACACTAATCTTTTTTCCTCAAACAAAGCTGTCAACATTTTCAATCCATACAAATTTTATACCTAAATATGAAAAACAAGCAACCCTCTTCAACAAAAATTGGAGCTAGTTCAAGTTGGAAAATCTAGTTTTTACCTACAACCATGGAGGCTTTAAGCAAGCTATAATTATGGTGGCTGTAGATTTCCATCATATGGTTCAAATGCACTGCAAGATATTGATGAATATAGTCAAAACAATTTACATGTCATTCAAGTCATAATGCAATGAGGTGCATATGGGTAGCAGTAGCATGATTCTTGACAAGTTTTAACTGCACAAACAGATGTAAATGCACCAACAACTGCAAGAATGGCCAAACATATGCATGGTTGGATCATAAGCTTTTAAGAATGTATCCACTCTGTCCCATTTTTCTCTCATTAATTGCTCCGTACTCTGTAGTGTGGCAAAAAATAAATATAGCTTCTGATACAGGTATAACATCAATATGTAAGAAGTGATATGTATTCATGCTAGTAGATGTGCACAACAGAAATAGACACATTATTAGTGCTTAACACCCAAGAAAGAAGATAATCACTAGATGAATGATCTAGCAGTCTTCAAGAAAAAAAGACTCACCTAAACTGAAGAAAGTAGGGCAGAGAAAAATGATGTCGTATGCTTTAAATCCACCACAAAGAAGTAACGGAATCATACAAGCCCTAAACACCAACTCCTCCGTTAATGGTGCATGTTCATTGAAGTATTAACAAGGATTGAAAACTGAAGCAACAGGAAACTATTTCAATTTTTCTTCTAATTTTCTACAATTGTTATTATCCAAAGGTGCGGAACATTCAACAAGTAATGGAACACAACATGACAAAATCTCCATCAAAAGAACTATTTCACAGAATATGCAACTGTTTCTACATTTAAAAGAATATATAAACATGCCCAGTTTATAGACGTTGAAACTAAAGCAAATCTGGCATTTCCCCCTAAGGATGAAGAAAATCAAATGGCGAGCATACTAACCACAACTAAATTCTGCCATAATAGAACATTTGTAATACCCTATACCCGACTCGACCGTCAGATCTAAGGTACACTGTGTCATATTCGTTTCTGAAGAAACTACGAATAAATCAAAATTAAATTAAATAGTTTATATGATAAAATTAAACAAATATTCATTTAATAACATACAACAATTCAACCTTCTACTAGTGTCACAGGGCTAGACCTTTTGTCTCGCAATCCGTGCAGCCTTAGGCGATCCGTTCGTCTAAACTCGCCTAATTCAGCCTTAAATCAATTGAGGATTCCTTAAAAACTCCTCCAAGGCACCAATTGAAGAGCCAAAAGAAGAACAACAAAGAACAACAGAAAGAGCACTCGCAAAGTGTATGAGTAAATGCTCTCAATTCTCTTATTCACAAAAAATAATGAAACAATTCAGGAGTGAGTACAACTGAGGGGGAGGCTCTCTATTTATAGTTGAGCTCCCCCAAAACCGACGGTCAAGATACAATTACATCGACGTACGAGATTAACGATATCCCTTTATTTTAGGGATTTACAAGATATGCCATATCAAATCTAATCTAATCTTTACAAGATATGATTCCCTCTATCTTCTAAGATTAGTTTCCATATTAGCCTAAGTTGCCATCTCTTCGCTATCGGGCCAACCAGGCTTCAATCTGACAGGCTTCTCCAATATCTTTTTGAATCAGGCCAGTTCTCGTAGGCCAAATGATCCCTGTCTAAGCAATAGACCTCCATTTGATGCATTTGGTGCGATGGTCACGGGCTTTGAACTACGGCCCGTGACACTAGGGTCATATAAAACACTGCAATGAAGGTACCATCACATATCTCACACATTTGTGAACTACGTACGTATGCATATCAATCATATATATTTACATTATTACAAGAATATAAAATACAACATTTTATTATAACATCATTCAACTATCACAAAACCTAACCTATTAGGTACATGCCAAATGTAAATAAGGTTGAAAACAGACAAACATTGTTTAGAACGTGATTGTGGATAAGATGTTGAGGTTGATGCTCAGGAAATCTCGAATTAAATCTAATATGCACATGGAGAGAACATACCATACGCTGAGTAAAGCACTCAGTGGTATTTCCATAATTTAAGTATGTAGTATTAGTATTAATAATTCTATCCTAAGTAAAACATGTATATCTATATGTATATATATCTACCATATACTTAATACTTGGAGTTAGTAAGCTTTACATATTCAATACAACATGTAAAATTGAGATCAAGAGGTAAAATGGAGCCATTTTGGGCACCAATTGTTGTTCGTTATTTAATTGTTAATTTCGTACTTTTATACTTTTTTTACAGTTTAGTCCTTTATAATGCTGTCTGTTAATTCATATTAGAATGAGCTTGTTGGTTTGAGTGGTAAGGAGTTGATGTGTGAGAGGTTTTGTGTTCGAATCCCTGCGTGAGCATAGGTATTAATTTTTGCCTCGATCAACTGAGAGAGTTGAATGGGATTGGGAGTCTGAGTGAGTGGGTAGTTATGGTTGAGAAGATAGTGGGGAGTTGGGATATTGGGAGTTATTAGATTTTATTTTTGTTTTTTCAAAATTTCAGTTCTCTATCGCTCTCAAAAAATTTTTGACGTTGGCTTTTCCCCTTTCTCTGTGTTTTTCTGTCATTTGACAATTCTTCTCCTTTACTCTCTACTTTCTGTCAATTTAATTGTTCAAACGCGATATTTCGGCTTTTCGATGTTCTTGTGTAATTGGTAAGTGGAGATAGAATGCTTTGCTCAGGTTAGATAGTTTTTCTTTTAAATCTGTTTAGTGTGATGTTGATTTTTCGTTGGTATTGAAATTATGTTTTTGGCAGCACCAAATCGTGAAGAATGGGACTCTCCTCTCTCGGAATTGTAGTTGAAGTCGTTCGGTGTAATTGGGTAAGTGTTGAACACTCAAGTTTCACCGTTGTCGGTTTCGTTACTTCGGTTTAACTGTGAGTTTAGACTAATTTTAGAAGTTTTGTTGTATTTACCATAGATGCTAGTTGGCTTGAGACTGATTTCGCATCAAAACCGTACTAGGTGTGTTCTCAAAACGTAGAAAATTGAGTTTCAGCGAAAGTCAAAAAACCATACTGTCGACGCCACACGAGCGTATGCCTAGCCGTCTGGTTGGCTGTGTGCGAGACACGGCCGTGTGTTTGACGAGGGCATGGTTTGCGTAAGACACAACCGTGTGGTGGTGTGAATGTGGCCGTGTGGGCCACACGAGCTAGGCCAAGTTGGGCATGTGGGCTTACAAGGGCATGTCACACAGGCGTATAGGTTTTGGGCCAGGCTGTGTGGGCCGCACGAGCAAGCCACACGAGAGTGTAGGCCCATATTTTTAAAATTTTCCTTAGGGTCGCACTGGTCGTTTCGATCGATTGTGGGCCTACCATGAAGTCGATAAGGGTTAACCAAACCCTAAAATTTTGTGATATAATATTTTGATATTCTGTTCTGAGTATGACACTGTTATACATGTCTGATTAATCTGTTAATATATATTTGTTATCTGTATACGAGCATGTAAGCATGATATTCCTGTATATATGTTTGGGGTGGAAATTGTATATGTGTGGAGGAAGTGTTCTGTATGGAAACCATCGCCTATATTTTGGAAGCTTGGTTGTCTATTATCTGATATGTTCTGTAATGACACGATATTGTATGTAGGGATGGGTGGGTGTTTTTAATCCCACATGGTGTGATGGAATGGTCGGAGTTGGTGTGTAGAGGATGAGGGTAGGATTCTGAATATCTGTTTTGCATATCTGATTCTATTATCTGTATCTGTAATTAACTTAAGTCCGAATCTGAATCTGACTGTATAAGTGATTTCTGTATGTATTGTATGTCTATTCCCGTGGGTTACACACTGAGTTTACAAAAGCTCACATCTGTTTGTCTGTTCTGTTCAGGTAATTCACGGACTTAGGCGGATTGGTGTGATGGAGCCTCACGGTGACCACGAGTTCGTAAACTATTTAATATTATGGTTTTTATTTTAAATTAAGAATTATTTCTGGGAGTTTTGTAATAATTGGACTCTCCAGACTATTTGGTTTAATTTTAGGATTTAGATTTTTGTTTTAACACTTCATTTGTGACAATAAGCTAAAAACATGATTTTTACTAAAACAAAGTTTTTTCGAAAATACGAATAGGATTTCCAAATATAACATTTTCTAAGACTTCCACTGTAATTTATGTTTGGAAAATAAATTAATCAAATAACGTTTTTGATAATGGTTATAAACGAATATGAGTTACAAAACTTGAATGATTTATCGAAACGACTCAGTTTTTCAAAAACTCTTCTTTGTGACATATACGGATACGGTTATAATATTTAGGCTGGGTTTGGGGTGTTATATTTAGTGGTATCTGTAACGCCCCCTTACCCGAGACCGTCGCCGGAGTCGAGCACGAGGCATTACTAAACTTATTTGAGCACTTAAACAAATTCGGACAAGCTGTCCAACTGCATCATAGTTGCTTAAAAATTCATATCTCGAGTTCCGAAACTCGAAATCCAATTCCGTAAATTTTTCCTGAAACTAGACTCATATATCTATCTACTAATTTTTTTTCTAGAATTTTTGGTTGGGCCAATTAGTACAGTTTATTAGTTAAAGTCTCCCCTGTTTCAGGGTTCGACTACTCTGACCTCTGTGTATTACGAATCAGATATCTCCCTGTACAGAGCTTAAATGACTATGCCGTTTGTTTCTAATAAAACTAGACTCAATAAGGAATCTGTACATATAAAGCATGACTTCTAATTATCTTTTTAAAATTTATGGTGAATTTCCAAATTTAGAACAGGGGATCCAGAAATCGCTCTGGCCCTGTTTCACAAAAATTTAAACATCTCATAAAATATAGATCATATACCTGTTTCGCTTCTTCCATATGAAAATAGACTCATCAAGCTTCGATTACATAACTTATTCATTATTTAATTCCATTTCTACTATTTTTAGTGATTTTTCAAATTCTCATCTCTACTGCTGTCTGAATCTATTTTATGGTAAATTTTACCTATTTCATGGTTTCCATGGATTAACTAGCAATTTGACATACATAACACCAAATATGATCATGATTAGCCATTCCAATGGCTAATCATTACCAAGCATTTCCATACCACTCAATAACCATATCATAAGACCATATATACAAAATGATTATAATGCTATACATGCCATACTCAAAATATACAAGCCATTATGCCAAGATGGTATACGGATAGTGTGAGTGGGCCTCCGACCGTTCCCGATTTCCGATCTAGCTTGTCAAAACTATAAGGAATGAAAAGGAGGGAGTAAGCATAAATGCTTAGTAAGTCCATATGAAATTAATAAGCAATTACCAACATGCTTTTAAGATAAAACACCACAATTGTACAATTTCTAATGATTTTCTAAAATCATAACAGGGGATCTCGAAGTCATTCAAACTCTGTCTCACAACAATTTAAATATCTTATAACATAAAATCCAATTGCATGCACCGTTTCCTCTATATGAAACTAGACTCATCAGGCTTTAATCTCATATTTTATTCAGCCCTTAACTCAATTTCCATAATTTATGGTGAATTTCAAAATATACACTACTGCAGTAATCCAAAACTGCCAAGGCCATATTTATTCATTCACCACTATTATTCACTAAATCCATACAATATCATTTCATCCATCATGGTAAGAATACATAATTATGCTTCATAAGCATAGATCCATAATCTCAATGTCATCAAGTATCAAGAACTTATTCCAAATCGTGTCATTTTCATAGTATTCACCAATTCTTAATCTTTTCGGGCCATTTTACATTTTCGTTCATAATCAAATTAGGGAACAACTACGGAATTGAGTACCTCATTATCACAATGCCATAGTAAAATTATGGTCCTGCACATAGTCACATATCACATACCGAGGCCATAGCCCAGCCATGGTCTTATACGGATCACATATCACACTGATGCCATATCCCAGATATGGTCTTATACAGTAGCACATATCACACCGATGCCATATCCCGGATATGGTCTTATACGGAAGCACAAATCACATTTCTCCGAAGCCATAGCCCAGCTATGGTCTTATACGGAAATCACATTTCACATGCTGCCATGGTCCAACCATGGTCTTTTCCGTCAATTCGTCTTAGCCACTGAATGAAAGTACTCAAGTCCGTTGTTCCATTTAATTTGTACTTTTATTCAAATATCATTTTACAATTATCACAGTTTAATGACATTTTATATACAATAATATACTATATCATTCATGAAATTTTCATTTCAAAACATTAAATTACACATTGCATTATTAAAAATCATATGAACTTAACTCGATATAAAATATTAGCAATCGAGCCTATTCCTCGTAAACTTTATTTTTCCCTCGATCACGACTTAAATCTCGTTTCTTTTGATCTATAATATAAATTATTTCTACTCATTAGCATTTATTTGATTTCTACTTCACTTCACAATTTATGCTGTTCAAATTTCGAAATTACACTTTTACCCTAAAATTTACAGTTTTTACAATTTAGTCCCTACTCAATTCACCCATCAATTGAACTAATTTTTTTCTCAATTAACACTTTATTTTATCATTATAAATTATTTCACAACCTTTGATATTCTCAATTTCAACACCAACATCTAATTCACAACTTTTTCACAATTAGGTCCTAAATACCATTTTCTATCAAAATGACTTAATAAAACAACCTTAATATGAAATTAGAACTTCAATTTCATAATAATTCATCATATACTACCCTTACTCAGCCAGGGTAACTTCCAATTTCACCCACCAAATCAAAAACTAATGAATTAGATGATTGGACCTAATTGTAAAAGTCACCAAAACATAAAAATTTCTGAGAAATAGTAAAAATTGAACTTACATGGTGTAAAAATATGAAAAACCAGCATAGGAGACCTGGTATGACGTTTCTGGCTGAGAAAGATGAAGAAAAATGTCTAGATTTTTCAATTACATCATTATTTAATTACTAACTTTTATGCTATTTCCAATTTTGCCCCTTGTTCACATTGTTTTCTTGCTTATTTCATACCCAAACCCCAAACCGTCCAGCCATTAACCTTTGGGTCTAATTGCTCTTTAAATCCATCTTTTTAAATACTTAAGCTATTTAATCACATCCCACAATTTTACAATTAGTTCAATTTAGTCCTTTTCACCTAATTAACTACCGAAATCTTAAAATTTCTTGACGAAACTTTAATACTAACTTATTTACACTCCATAAATATTTCTAAAAATATTTATGGCTCGGTTTATGAATTCGAGGTCTCGATACCTCATTTTAGACCCAATTTACTTATTAAATTCTTTTCTCTCTTTTTTTTACACAAAATTCACTAATACAAAATTCTTCTAAATTCACACTTGACTCATAAGTATTAATTTATTAAATTTTTAAACATACTTGTCGGATTTAGTGATCTCAAATCACTGTTCCGATATCACTGAAATTTGGGCCGTTACAGTATCAGAACCAAGTTGTAAAATTCAGACTGTGAATTTTTTGTTTCAAAATTTTCTTTCAAAAAGAATTGTTTTTTGAATAATTTGGATTATTTGTGAAAGTATGTGGTAGACCGAGTCTCCAGCGTCGATCCTGTAAGTATTTTTAAAACTAGATAGAATACTCTAGAAACATTGTAGTTAACACTTTCTGAAAATTATATTGAGCTAGTTAGCGACTAAAATCTCTAAAACACTTATGAACTTCTATTAACTTACGCATAAAACATCTGTTAATAAATACTAGAACTGATACATATAATTTTTAAATGTAGATAAAAATTTAAATTTACGATAAGCGCTCGTAAAACTCGCGGTTGTGGTATTTGCGGGCGTGGTAGAGGCCTCAGGGGGGTTCGAATTGAGTCTTCCTCTTTGGGCAGTACGCCAAATTTAGATACGAGTGAAACACGAGTTTCACCTGCTATTAAGACTAGGTTACAAACCCATTCGGTTGGGGACGACGCACTGTCCCAATCCATATTGAGAGTGTTGAAGATGGTCGCTAGACCTCATTTTGGATCTGGGGGCCATGGGTCGGTAACTGAACGTCTCCAGTCTAATAGAGCTAAGTTGTTCAGGGGTGTCAGTAGAGTCGCCCTTACTGTGGCCGAGTATTGGTTGGAGGCTACTAAGAGGATTATGAACTACATCGATTGTACTATTGAGTATAAATTAAAGGGTACAGTCTCTTTGATTCATAGTGAGGCATATTAGTGGTGGTTGTCGGTTGAGGAGGGTACTCAGCCGGATCGTCTGAACTGGGAGTATTGTAAGACTACTTTCTAGGAGAACTATGTGGGCGCAAGCTATGTTGATGCTTGTATGTGTGAGTTCATGAATCTCACCCAAGGTGATAGATCTGTGGCTTAGTATGAGGCCGAATTTTTGAGGTTGAGCCGCTACGCTCAAGGCTTGGTGGTGTTTGAGTATGAGAAATACGTCTGTTTTGAGGATGGCTTGAGGGATCATCTGATGGTACTAATTGCTCCGCAGAGGGAGTGAGAGTTCGCAGTTCTGGTAGATAAAGCGAAGATTGCTAAAGAGGTTAAGTGCGTGGAGTGCTAAAATAACGACCGAGATAGAGGTAAAAATAAGAGGGATTCGAGGCCTTTTATTTATTTTTAGAGGCTCAAGAAACGGGTTGGACTTGAGGGGCTTGTTAGAGTGGAGGTTCCTGTTGTTTCTACTAGTATTTAGCCATATGGTGATAGTGGTAGGCGCCATCCAGATGAGTGTTGGAAGAGGTTAGGGGCATGTCTTAGGTGTGGGTCTTTGGAGCATTGTATTAGAAAATGTCAACGGCGGGCTGATCAGATGCAAGCTTCTGGACTGGGTTTTGTACAGCCTCACAGGGCAATTCAGCAGCCACCTAGGGACCGTAGACTAACTAGAGGAGGTAATGGTATGGACCGAGGACAGAGAGCCCCGGGCAGATGTGCTAATTAAACTAAGGCGATGTAACCTACACTAGTTTATGTTGCTCGTCATCGAGAGGATAGAGATGCTTTTGATATTATCACGAGTACGTTCTTTATTTTTGATGTTCCATATACTGCTCTGATAAACATAGGTTCTACACTTTCCTGTATAGCTAGTACCGTTTTCGAAAACTTATAGATTTCTATTGAGTGTACTTCTAGCGAGATTATTATATTAAGTCTGTTGGGGCAGTCTGTACGAGTAAGTAGACTTTATTGGAATGTTTCGTTAGAAGTGCAATAGGCTGTATTTCTGGAAAATCTAATAGAGCTATCGTTTGGGGAGTTCGACTTAATTCTGGGTATGGACTGGCTAGTTGAGTACCGGGTTAGTTTGGATTGCACCACTAAGAGGGTCGTTTCGAGGACCGAAGATGATACAAAGATTATTGTGATTGGTGAGCGACAAGATTATCTATCTAATGTAATCTTCACTCTTGTGGCTGCGAAATTGATTCGAAAAGGGTGTGAGGCGTTTATGGCTTTTGTCAGTGTTTTAGTTTTTTGGGACTCTTCTATCGGGGATCTCAAAATAGTGAGGGAATTTTCAGATGTATTTCTTCATGAGTTATCGAATTTACCTCCGAATTAAGAAGTTAAGTTCGACATTGAGCTTCTACTGGGTACAACTTTAGTGTCCATCACTCCCTACTGAATGACACCGAAGGAGCTTACAAAGTTTAAGGTTTAACTTCAAGAGCTTCTAGAACGTGGTTTCATCCGTCTTAATGTTTCTCCATAGGGGGTATCGATTTTGTTTTTAAAGAAAAATGATGGTATCATGAGGATATGCATCGACTACCGACAGTTGAATAAACTGGCTGTGAAGAATAAGTACCCACTTCCGAGAATCGAGGATTTGTTTGATCAGTTCCGAGGGGCTTTAGTGTTCTCGAAAATAAATCTTTGTTCTGGGTATCATCAGCTCAGAGTTAAGGAAGTTGATGTTCATAAGACGAAATTTAGGACTCGTTGTGGGCACTACGAGTTCCTAGTTATGCCTTTTAGTTTGACTAATGCTCCGGTTGCATTTATGGATGTGATGAACTGAGTGTTTTAGCTGTATCTGGATCAATTCATCGTGGTCTTCATCAATGATATTCTGGTTTACTCTAAGACTTAGGATGTGCATGATGAGCATCTTAGGGTAGTGCTTCAGATACTCTGAGAGAAACAACTCTATGCTAAGCTGAGCAAGTGTGAGTTCTAGTTGTGAGCGGTAACTTTTCTTGGGCTCGTGGTTTCTGCTGAGGGGATTTGAGTGGACCCTAGGAAGATTGAGACTGTGTTGGATTGGAAACAGACTAAGAACATTTCTGAAATCCGTAGTTTTTTGGGTCTCGCGGGATATTATCGGAGGTTTGTCGAGGGGTTCTCTTTGATTGCAGCTCCTTTGACTCTACTTCAACGTAAAGGGTATTTTTTTGTTTGGAATAATGCGCAACAAGCGAGCTTTGAGAAGCATATATTTGTTCTAACGCAGGCTCCTGTTTTGATACAGCCTGAATCTGGTAAAGAGTTTGTGGTGTATAGTGGTGCGTCGCGCGTCGATTTGGGATGTGTATTATGCAATATGGTAAGGTTATGGCTTCTGCGTCCCGTCAGCTTAAGTCACACGAGGGGAACTATCTGACGCATGATCTCGAGTTAGTTACTGTGATTTTTGCGTTAAAAATCTAGAGGTATTATCTGTATAGTAAGAGATGTATCATCTACACTGAGTACAAGAGCCTCGAGTACCTCCTTACTTAAAAGGAGTTGAATCTTAGACAATGTTGGTAGATTCAGTTGCTCAAAGATTACGACTGAATGATAGAGTATCATCCTAGTAAGGCCAATGTGATGGTCAATGCTCTCAGCCAAAGAACGATGATTGATTTGAGAATAATGTTCGCTCGACTTAGTCTGTTTGAGGATAGATGTCTGTTAGCCGAGTTGCAAGTTAAGCCTACTTGGATTGATCAGATTCAGGACAATCAGTTGGGGGATGAGTCATTGATTCAACGATTTTGTCAAGTTGAGAGTGGCAGTACTTCAGATTTTATGCTGAATACGGATGGGGTTTTACGTTTTCAAGGTCTGGTTTGTGTACTGAATGATTCTGATCTGAGACAATCGATTCTGAGGGAGGCGCATAGTAGCCATTATGCTATGCATCCCGGTGGTAATAATTTGTATCGGGATCTCCGTGAACTGTACTGGTGGCCGAGATCGAAGCGTGTGGTTACAGATTTTGTTGCTCGTTTTCTGACGTACCAGCAAGTTAAGGCTGAGCACCAGTTGCCTGCAGGTTTGTTCAACATGTTTAGTTTTATTTATGGAAATGAGAATGAGTGACGATTGACCAAGTTGCCCCTGACACCCACGAGCGTGTGGGCCCACACGAGCATGCCACACGGGCATGTGAGTTTTGGACCAGGCCATGTAGGCCACACGGGTGAGGCCAATTTGCACGTGTGGGCCTACACGATCAAGCTACACGAGCATGTGGGCCCATATTTCTAAAATTTTTCCTAAGGTCACACAAGTTATTCCGATCGACTGTGGGCCTACCGTAGGGTCAGTAAGGGCTAATCAAATCTTAAAATTTTGTAATATGATATTCTACTCTGAGTAGGACACTATTATGTATGTATGATTAATCTGTTAATATATATTTTTTATTTGTATACGAGCATGTAAGCATGATATTCTTGTATATATGTTTGAGGTAGGAATTGTATATGTGTGGAGGAAGTGTTCTGTATGGCGACCTTCGCCTATATTTTAGCAGTTTGGCTGCATATTATCTGATATGTGTTGTAATGACACGATATTGTGTGTAGGGATGAGTGGGTGTTTTTAACCCCACATGGTGTGATGGGATAGTCGGAGTTGTGTAGAAGATGGGGGTAGGATTCTGAATATCTATTCTGCATATCTGAATCTGACTATATATGTGATTTCTGTATGTATTACAGGTTTATTTCCATTGGGTTACACACTGAGTTTATAAAAAGTCACATCTGTTTGTCTGTTTTATTCAGGTAATCCACGGACTTAGGCCGTAAACTATTTAAGATTATGGTTTTTATTTTAAATTAAAGATTATTTCTAGGAGTTTTGTAATAATTGGACTCTCTGGACTATTTAGTTTAATTTTAGGATTTGGATTTTTTTAACACTTTATTTGCGACGGTAAGCTAAAAACATTATTTTTACTAAAACAAAGGTTTTTTGAAAATACAAACGGGATTTCCAAATATAACGTTCTCTAAGACTTCCGCTATAATTTATGTTTGGCAAATAAATTAATTGAATAACGCTTCTGATAATGGTTATAAATGAATATGAGTTACAAAACTTGAATGATTTATCAAAATGACTCAGTTTTTCAAAAACTCTTCTTTGTGACATCTCCGGATACAGTTATAATATCTTTGGTTGGGTTTGGGGTGTTACAGTATCCTAATATTTTACTAAGTTCACTTGGGCATCATTTTCGTATAAAGTTCAAAACTATTTCCTTTATAATTTCATTTCTATTTTTTTAACAAATAATCAGTCAACAATCACATTTACATCTTGTACTATTTCCATATACCAATATTTATCTGAACTTACAATTTAGTCCATTTCGAGCTATAAGTGCCAAATTCATAAATTCTAGTTAGTTCAATTATATATATACAAGTATAGATTCAAATACCATTCATACTTAAGATAAAAATTAAGTGGTAGTTTCCATACGAACTTACCTGATCAAAATAGAAACAAATTGAATATTCAGGGACTAATCAACAATTTTGGCTTTTTCTCAATTTATCTTCGTTTGATCCAATTCTTGATCTATTTAATTATTCCATTCAATTAATCAATACCAAAAATTTATACATTATGTTATGTCATGAATGAACCTAAATAATTTCATTTTTCAATATCCTTAAAGTTTTACATTTTATTCAATTTAGTCCCTAAAATTGTATTAACCATAACTTTCGATTTTAAGCCTCAATTTATAAACCAACTTCAATTACATCCCTTATGGACTCTCTACTTTCTATTTATACTAAAATTTCACAATAATGTTACATTTTAATCACTTTAATCTTTATAAACAAAACTAACAATTAAGCTTTACAATCTAGTCCTTTTCCATAATCTAAGCTTAAAATCTATCAATTTAATATCAATTTATTCAAGAAATCAACAATGGAAACTATATAAAAAAAACTTTAATAGTTTTGAAAATTGGCATATGAGCTAGCTAAATCAAGCTCTCATGACCTCAAAAACAAAAAAAAATTATAAGAAAAGAACCTAATTGAACATACAAATTGATAGTCTAAAGTTTGAAGCTTGAAAAAGGGATTTCTTTCTTATACGACAAGAGGAAGAACATGAAGGGAAATGGCAGTTTTCTTTCTTTAATTCAACTTAATAATTAGGTTGTAATTAAGCTTAATTATTTAACAAATTTATGCTTTAATTAACTCAAACATTAGTGGATTCTTCCATCATATTCTGCTAACACATAATATAAAATGATTTAATTGCCATTTTGGACCTTTAGCTAACTGCAATTTAAGTCCCTAAGTCTTTGGCCAATTAAAAACTTATAGCGATGAGATTACTTGACCAAACTTTAGTAAACTTTTATACCAACTCCACAGATATTCATATTTAATATTTACGGATTTAGTTTACGAAAATGAGATTTTGAAACCATCTTTTTTAGCAATATTGGAAATCAGATTGTTACACCATTGACCGGTCAAAAATTATTATAATATTTTAAAAAATTGCAAAAAAAATATTTTAAAATGTAAAAAGCTTGTAAAACTTTTAAAAATTAGTAAAATTCATTTAAAAATATATAATTATATATTATTTTAAAGACTAAAAAGTTCTAGAAATTGTAAAAAATTATAAAAATTCTTAAAAATTACAATTCTTTTAAATATAAAATTGTGAAACTTATTAAAAATTTCAACCAATTCACAATCAATTATCAATTCATACAAATTTTACAATTTATTTAATTTTGTCCTTAAAATCGGGACAAGCATAACTTTCAATTCAAAGCCCAGATTAGAATTCAATTTCACCAAAATTCATTAGAGACCTTCTATTTTCTATTTATATCAACATTTTGTAACAATTTTCTATTTTATTTAATTTGGTCCCTAATGTACGAAACTAACAATTAAACTTTACAATTTATTCATTTTCATATACTAAGCTTAATTTCTAACAATTTCACATCAAATTCATTCAATTCTCAACAATGACAACTTTCAAAAAATTTAACAGTTTTACAAATTAGTACATGGGCTAGCTAAATCAAACTCTCATGACCTCAACTCTATAAAAATTAATAAAAATGAAAGGGACTTACTTGAAATTAAGGGTTGAATATGTAAAGTTTTCAAAAGCTTCATCCAATGGTTTTTTTAGAGTGGATGATGGTGTATAGATGATGAAGATGTTTATCAAATTTTTCCACTATCTGTAATATATATAATTAGTTTAGTTTTAATTAAATTTAATTAATTAAATTAATCGTTGTAATGACCTGAATTTTTAGTGGTGTTGGAACAGATATTCAATATCACTAAATTCGACAAGTGAGTAGAAAATATTATTAATTTAGTGAGTATAAGTTAAATGTGAAGTTAGGAAAATTTTTGAAATAGTGAATAGTGTACTAGAAATAAATATTTAAATAATTAGAATAAAAAACGAGGTATTGAGACCTCAGAGATTTTTAATTCAGCCATAAATATTTTTATAAATATTTATGGAGTTTTAATAAGTTAGTATTAAAGTTTCGTCAAGAAATTTTAAAGTTTCGATTGTTAATTGAACAAAAAGGACTAAATTGTAACAAATGAAAAATTATGGGAAATGATTAAATAGCTTAAATGATAAAAGAAAGAGGGCTTAAAAGACAAATAGACCCAAGGTCTATTTGGGCTTGACGGCAAGGGCATGAAATCAGCAAGAAAATAAGGAGAATTAAGGGTAAAATTGGAATATTGCAAAATTTACTTAATAAAGTTAGGATTAAAGTGGAATTATCTAGATTTCTCTTTATTTTTCTGCATTCTCATCAGGAAAAACACCATAGACGGTTTCCTTAAGCTGGTTTTTCATATTTTTACTGCAAGTAAGTTCAATTCTTGATTATTTCTTAAAATTTCTGTGTTTTTGTGACGTTTACAATTAGTTCCACTTGTTGAATTCATTAGTTTTAGATTTTATGAATGAAATTGAAAGTTTCTATGAATATGTGCTAGAAGTATATGATGATTTAGCATGGATTTAGAGCTTTAAATTGTTTATATGCCGATTTTATTGAAAGAATTGAATAGAAAGTGAATGTTTGAGACATTGTAAAAGAGTTTGAAGTTAGGGTTTTATGTGGAAATTCTGAATTTCAATAGTTGTGAAATAACTTATAATGTCTAGGTAAAGTACTAATTGAGAAAATTTAGCTTAATTGAGGGGTTAATTGAGCAAAGACTGAATTGTATGAACTGTGAAATTTGGGGTAAAATGGAAATCAACACTTGGCACTAAAACAGTTTTGGACAACAATAGTAGTCTAACTTTGGAAAATCATCAAAAAATGGAGAAAAATAATTAGGGGCTTAAATTTATATATTTAAAATTTTTAATGAGTCTATTTTCAAAAGAAACAAACGAGAACATCATCTGAATCCTGTACGAAGAGATAATTAATTTTTAGTGAAGAAGGGTAAAAACTGTCAAACAGCAAAATATGGATGACTTTAAAGAATAAACTGTACTTATTGGCTAAACCAAAAATTTTGAAAATTTTATGGTAAGAAGATATCTGAGTCTAGTTTCAGGGAAAATTAGCAGATCTTAATTTGGAGTTCCGTAGCTCAAGATATAAATAATTTAGTGACTATGACTCAAGGAGACAACTCTGAATGAATTATAAATAATAATGGAATTATAGAGAATGTTACATATGAACATGAAATGTATTAAATTAATGATTAAATTTATTTATTTAAATCCAGAAAATTCAAATACGAAGCTAGATCGAGAAAAAGAAAAAGTTCGAGATTAGTAGATTTTTGCATACGAACAAGTATCGAGGTAAGTCCGTGTAACTTGAATTATATTCTTAAATGCTTGAAATATATTTTTCCTGATGTGAATATGATTTGGATGTTTATTGTATGATAATTGATGAAGTATTCGTATTCTTGATGAAAAGAGAAAATAAATCTCGGTTGAATGAAAGGAAAATTCGACGGATCTTTGAAAAGGAATTGACGGTAAAAAGGATCTAGCCCAGACGGGTGATCCTATCCTGATATAGCATTCTCGAAGAATATGTGGAAAATGGATTTAGCCCTGATAGGTAATCCGAATTAGGGTTTGAATTTAGTATGGACTAGTAATTCAGATCCAAGCTCATTAGAGTAATTGTCATTGCACGGGATTTAGCCTGGACTAGTAATCCTGACAATACTCTATGAGTTTATATTACAGGGGATTTAGCCTGGACTGGTAATTCCGCTGTAATGATGAGGTTCGCGGGAGTCTGCTCTTTAAAATGGAAATGTGTGCACATGAATATGAGTTGACGGACCCGGATTTGTACACTAAAGTGTACCCCTGAAAATCCATCAAAATTTCGAGAAGTTCAACGGGATAAATATGGAAAAATAACAAGGGAATGGAAATCATGGTATTGATGAGCTCATCAAATCATGGTATATATATTATTGATACATGAAAATTATTGAACTAACTTGAATGTTGAGTTTGTGCATGTTAGGGGAATAATGCATTGAATGGATGTATGAATGTTTATTGCATTGTATTAAAAATATTAGGAAAGTATAATTCTTGTTACATGAGCTTACTAAGCACAAAGTGCTTACCTTGTTTCCTTTTCCCCTGTTTTGTAGTGTTAAGAGCTCGGAGGTCGGATCTGGTCGGAGACGCATCACACTATCAACCTCAAGATTTCGGTATATAAAGAAACTTTATTTTGGAAATCAAGAAACTTTATTTTGGAAATCAATGGCATGTATAAGCTAATAAAGTAAATGTTATTGTGAAATGAATGTAAGGTTAGCCATTGGTATGGCTAACAAAATGGATTGGTTGCTTTAGATTAGTCTCAGTTTAAAATTGCAAGGAATGTTAGAAATTTATAAAGGGGTTATATTGAGTTCATAAATTTTTTTTTTGAGATTTTGCAAAAAAAAATTTCTTATGGTTTCGATTTAATCTCGGTTTAGTCCTAATGTATGTTTTGGGCTTCGGAGGCCCATCCAAGGGACGTCATGATATGTTTCGATAAATGAATAATATTTAACTTGTAATAACGAAAAATTAATTTGGTAAAATTTGGTAATGCCTCGTACCCTATTCCAGCGACGAATACGGGTAGGGGTATTACAATCGTAACTAATTAATCACTAATAATTAATTATTTTAATCTAATGATAATCAACATCACATCTCACTATCATCCCTTTTTAAAAATGAATAAAATTATAAAAATTATTTAAAAATTATAATAATTTTTTACAATCTAAAAATTATTGTTAGGATTGTCCCGATTAAGCAACGAACAAGTAAAAATAGTAGAAGAAATTGAGAAGATGAACACACAAATTTAACGTGGAAAAACCCCTCCAAAGAGGATAAAAAACCACGGGCAAAGATAATTTTACTATAATGGCAAAATGATGAAGAGTACAAAAGATGGAGATAACAACTAAACCCCGAAAACCCGAAATCAAAGAACCCTCAAAACGTAAACACAAAATTCTCTGAATGTGTTATGAGTTCTAATCTAATGGGTGTATTTTTCTAAGATTGTAAAAGACCCTATTTATAGGCTAAATTAGTAAGTCAAATAAAATATACTAATAAATGTTAAATATATTATACTAATAAATACTAAATCTTCTAGAAAGAAAATATATTTTTGTTTAACTTGACTTGCAAGTAATCTCTTAGAATTTGAGTCACACAACTCTAATAATTATAATAAATCTTACAATTCTTCTTAAAACTAACTTCTAATTTTCAAATTCAATGCTTGTTTTTTTTAATTCAATGTTTAGTTCATTTGTAAGATTTTCCTAGCATATGATTGAAAAATTTTCTAGTAGATAGATTAGGTTCCATTTCGTTTAAAAAAAATATTTGGAGAAACACATCTTAAGGATTGGTTTGAACCGGATCTAACAAATCGAATCTACTGGATCAAGGATGTTGGATCGGTACAAACTTTGAAGACTCATCTGCGACAATCTAATTTACATTAGTCTTTATTACTATATTGTATATATCTTGCTATTTTAGTCATTATTTGACAGAGAATTGATTGTAATTGATCTCTACTATGTTAGCAAGTCATAAAAACTCTTATGTAGAGACTTGTATAGGTTTTGCAACTAAGCATTGATTGAACTTACTTGCTCAGCAAAGAACGTTTTTGAGAGAGAAACTTTTTGTTGTTTGGTTTTGTTGTTTGAGTTCTCAAGGGAGAACTTAGAGGTGATAGATTTAGTCTTTAAATACACAAGTGAGGTCGCTATATCAGGGAGTGATAGAACTTGAATTACTTATTATATTAGGATTAAAGATTGTGGAATTTTCTCATTGAGGTAAACTCCGCAAACGTAAGGAAACTGAACTGTGTAAACAATTCATCATCCCCTAATTTTATTATATTTTACAAAATATTATGTGAAGTCCACTTTCACCATCACTTCTTTCCATATTTTATTTTACTTAACTGACCAACAATAAGAGAAATATAATTTCATTAATATAAGCTATGATGTTTCAAAGCATTCCACTATCTTAATCACACAATTGTCGAAAACATTATTGTACTATTAATTTCTTCTACCTTGTAGCTTTTGTGACTTTCTTCTAATGATGATCGTCAAAATAACATTATAGAATTAAGGCTTATATTTTCTTTTTTCATCTATTTTTCCTTTCAATGTTTTTCATCTTCCTCTCATTCTTGCTAGATGGCAACAGCATGATTCTCTGCTGAGAATAATATTGTATATATTGGAAAGTTTCAAATCATAATAAAAATTATAAATAAAAATAAAAATATATATTGTTAAAGAGTTGAAGACTGAAAAAGAAATAACTAGTGTATAATTGAAGCTAATTAAGAAGAATATTAAAATTTATAAGATGCTTCGACAACTATTAACATTGCTGCGCCTGCACTTTCACTTGCACTTAACAACTATTAACAACTATCGTGATAGTACAAATGGTTTCTGACAAGACGTGTTAGCTCCCCAAATGCAAGAGAATTTGGTACCGTGTAGCTAATATTAAATATTAATGTTCTTTTGGTATGGAAATCTTTGAACCATATACACTGTATTAAAGTTTCTAGAATGTATATGACATCATAGTTTCATTAAAAATTCATCATTTAAAAGCTTAAGTGCTAAACTAAAATGAGTAGAAAAGGTTGGAGAAGACAGGACAAGAAAGGAGGAAAAATTGTAACTCTCTTAAGGCTTGGGTTAATAAGTATTCATCACAGGGCTATTTACGAAAAAAATTAAATGTAAAAAATAATTAATTATTTAAATATCATAACCCGTCCCTTGAGTGAGATAAGGGCAGGCTCTAAAATTTGACTACTAGCTATGGGAAAACCACCAACTTTAATTTACACTAAGCAAATTTGGAATTCCACTGAATTTGTTAATATTGTTTAACATTGAAATGACCCAGGTGCACTACCCACTCAGTGCCTCAACCTTTATGCTTTCTCTTCTAAAAGAATCTCTCTTAAAATGGTAAAAAGTTGTTTGCAACTGTAATTTTGGGAAAGTTCTATGAATTCATAAACCATTTAACAATTTTTAAGTATCTTTTCTCATTTGCCTTAAATGAAAAAGTTGAGTTTCCTTTATCAGGCATTGTTAACATTCATGCATTATTGTAAAGAAAAAAGAAAAAGATATACAAATTTTGAATCTCAATTACACATAACTTAAATATGAATGCTTCGTAAGTCGATTGTCACTAAACCAATAATTTTTTTTTGCTTATTTTTGGACCCACTTCGTTTATAATTCATTTTTGACCTTAGCAAAGCAGCCAATGAAGAACCGATTCCAGGGTCCCCTAGCTGAGGAATAGTCATGCAATTCTAACCAATTCTAACTCGTGTCATTGAATGGAATATGTACAAAGGTACTAATCTTTCTGATTCATTTGTCACCAAAGGAGTTTACAAGAGACTAAAGAGAGAGAGAAGTAGATATATAGTCCAATCCTTTATAGCCCAGTTTTATTTATAGCTTAGATCTAGATAGCATACAGTGTTTCCATAGGAGTTCCATACGCTATATAAAGAGCTTCTGCTTGTTCTCATCCTCCAGCAAGAAACTCCAATCGAGCATATAAGATATATATATATATCCCTTGAATCTCTTTCTTTCATTCAGAACTCCTCAAATGGCAAGGGAAGTAGAGCCTCTCATGGTTGGGAGAGTCATAGGAGATGTTATGGATTCTTTCATCCCAAGTATTAAAATGTTGGTCACTTTCAACAACAAGCAAGTCTTCAATGGGCATGAGTTTTATCCTTCAACAGTTGTCACCAAACCTAGGGTAGAGGTTGCAGGAGGTGACATGAGAACTTTCTTCACTCTGGTAATTAAATTTAAAACCCTTCTTATGATGTCATTTTTAACAAGTTGTGCTCCGCCTAGGTCTTTCACTGTTTAAATCAAGCTGGTGTTTATGTTGCTTTGCAGGTCATGACGGACCCGGATGTCCCTGGACCTAGTGATCCTTACTTAAGGGAGCACCTTCACTGGTACAGCTCTCAATAATATGTGAACAGTAAAACTTATCAAAACCCTATACAATTTTGGTTTCATCACACATTCATACTACATTCACTGAATGATCTTGAAAAGCAAAGCTTTATGTATTAATTAATCATATTAAAAATTTAAGATAACAACAACCGTATACTTATAATGATGTCATGTCTTTATTATGAATCATCTGCAATAATCAAGTTGTCTGCATGCATTTGACTCGAGAGCTCTTACCAATGGGGAAAAAAAGAGCTACATAGAAACAGCAAGATAAAATAATAGCCTGACAGTTTCTTTGATATCTGACCGTTTTACAGGATTGTAACAGACATCCCTGGCACCACAGATGCCACATTCGGTAGGATTTACTGTGTAATTAGACGTACTGTTGAACAATTTAAGAAGATAAAAGAAACACTGATCTTCTCTTCTTATTTTTTTTTTCTTTTTTTCTGGTTTCTGGGGGTTTTCTTTTTTAAATCAAGCAGGAAGGGAAGTGGTGAGCTATGAAAACCCAAAGCCAAATATAGGGATCCACAGGTTTGTGTTCGTTCTTTTCAAGCAGAAACGTCGACAGATAATCAAGTCACCTTGTTCAAGGGATAACTTCAACACCCGACGTTTCGCTTCTGAGAACGATCTTGGCCTTCCTGTTGCTGCTGTGTATTTCAATGCCCAAAGAGAAACAGCTGCAAGAAGACGTTGATTAACCTGCACAAAAGTATATCTGTGATGGGGTGTTCTTGATCAACTAATATTTGTGTGGTTTTTCTATTCAGTATAAAGATATATATAGGCTTGTTCTCTATTAAGAATAAAACTTTGTGCAGAGATCCATCCTCCTTCAAACTCTGCCATTGGTTTGATTTCAATTAAGAATTGTTGAAGTTGAAGCTGAAATGTTTTTCAGTACTTAAATCTGAAAAAGTGCAACTTTTGAATTATTTATCTGTATGAATTATTACTATTCACCAGTGTAAACGAGGAGTAGTACTTGTTTTTCAAACTGCGGAATCATTGGAATTACAACGTGGCACAAAATCACCCATGCAACTCACTATTTGACAAAGTACCGTGAGAAAAGGATAAATCTTCAAACTGTATATCACCTAAGAGAAAATATGCAATATTATATAACTTATGATTTTGTATAAATTTCATTTTCAGAAATTAATAAAATAATTGTTAATATAAAACCATTTTACATATCACATATATAAACAATTATATCTATTTAATATATTAATAAATAAATAAACTATAAAAATAGTTACTAAACTATTGGATTAGAGGTGTATTGGATTGGATTAGAGGTGTAATGGAATAGAGGTGTAATAGCAAATCAACTGTTTGGTTGAATGTAATGGAATAGAGGCGTAATAGTAAAACTGTGTTTGGTTGAATGTAATAGAGGTGTAATAGCATAATGGAGAAAACTAAAATGACCAGAATACCCTTAGCATAAATTTGTTTTGGTAAATGATTATTGTTATTGTTATTGTTATTTAAATTTTAATAAGATTATTTATTATCAAAAATAAATAATTTAATCATATTTAAACATAATTATTATTTAATATATTTTAATTAAAATATATAATTTAATAAAATTCTTAATAATTAGCAGAAATTTGTTTTGGTAAATTATTTTATTTAAATTTTAATAAGATTAATATCAATAATAAATAATTTAATCATATTTTAACATAATTATTATTAAATATATTTTAATTAAAATATATAATTTAATAAAATTCTTAATAATTAATATTCTTATATGAATTTACTCAAACCATAATATATGATACTGTAAAATATAAAATAACATAATTATTATTAAATATAATATAATTAAAATATATAATTTAATAAAATTCTTAATAATTAATATTCTTATATGAATTTACTCAAATCATAATATATGATTATAACTAATATGATTTAATTAAATATATGATTTAATAAAATTTAAAATTATTATAACTAATATGATTATAGTTTATGAATTTGTATAATTTAAAATAATAATTATTACATATAATTTAATAATAATATATAATTTCATAAAATTCTTGATAATAAAAATTTGCAAAAGTTGATGACAAAGGGGAAAGAGCAGGAGCTTAAGACGATAACATTACAACGTGCATGCATAAGCACACATAGCGTACATACCAACTTCAAATTAATACTATAACACGTTACAACTTGAATCTCATAAATCTGAATAGCTGTCTGCAACATCACACTGTCTTTTGGTTTCGATCACCTGGGCAAACTCACCCTTCCAGAAGTTCACTAATAAAAAATCAGCACGTTGTTCAGAAGAAAGTAAATTCTATTGTAAGCCAATCAATCTGACGTAGCAAGGGCTGATTGCAACACATCTTCCAGGTATTTTTCAGCAGCAGCATACTGCCTTTTCTTGTCCTCAATTGCTAAGGCAGCTAAAGCTTTATCCTGCACGAACAAAAATAAAATAACGGTAATACTGCGCACTTCTTTAGAGCACATTCCCTCATTGCAAGGACAAGGATATGGAAACTAGGGCCCCAAGTCCAAAACATTCTAGACAAAGATGACGACCAAAATTGAACTTTGAACATAGACCATCTGAATTAACAATGTTACCTATATTATGACTTGTCAATAAGGATGCAAGTTTTACATAACAAGCAGTGCCAAGCAGGGTACCACCAAAATGTTAAGACACGTGGAAAAAGTGCGTCTACTTATGTGTTTGATGAGATTAAATGCACATCAAATATAAATTCTGTTCATTTATTTATATCAAAACCATAAACAATCTTGAGAGAGAAATATACAAAAATACTATGTGAAGCTTCACTACAAAGATCCATAGAAACCTCATATATTTACAATTACTATTTTACTCTTGTAGCTTTACATGAAGACATGATGGGCGATGAACAGACAAGAGGATCCATTACCAAAGAGTCTGATATAGGAAATAAAGACCAAGTATAATGGAGAAGAAATTTTGATATGTATATAGAAAACATTAACACCAAAGCACAATAGTGCTACAATGCCAACCATGATAACATATTACCGGAGGTAGGTCCTGGTAGCTCCTCAAAGTATCTAAGATGGGTTTGGTCTTCTTCTCTAAGTCCTTCCTGTGTTCGGCCATTTCAACCAACACCCCATGATTAATTTCAGGTGTGTAGCCCACACGATTCAGTAATGCCTGTCAAACAAGATTAAGCATAAATGAAACGCAGAAAGAATCCATGCAAGCAACATATAGGTGATAATTAGATAGCCAAAATCTTGATAAATTAACAATGAGTGAGAAAACAAGAATAGCTACATCCTTGTAGCTTTATATGCAGTACTTTATTATTTAAATTCCAATATATGCAAAAGTGCAATATTCACCAAGGAAAATGATTCTTCTACTAAAATGATCTAATGATAAATTGTCCAAGACTATGAACTAGTACCTCAGCTAATGATTTTTCAGCTTTAAAACAGAATCCGTACAATAATTCTATTCCAACTCTGCCTATATATGAAGTTCTAAGTCTCCTGTTCAATCCATTTTATTTATAATTTCGAATAGTAATAAAAAGTCATTTTATACATTGAATGTCCTGTCTATATGGTTGATAAACTTTAACCCTACCACTCAAATCAAACCATGCATATCCAGTTAAATTTCATCCACTTACGGCAAAGGCAGCTTCTCTTTCCACCCATTTTTGTCCCTTTTAACTGATAAATAGCATGTTCATCTCAGAAGAACCAACAGCTTAAATTTCTGTAACTAGTTTTGCATCTTAATGCATCCCTGAAAATAAAAATACAAAGGATACCCTATAGTTGTTATACTGTTGCATGTACTGTCACTCCTTTGACGCCATAACACCCAAGTTCGTCTTCCAATTTTCCATTTGAGCATCACATGGAGCCACATCATCTTCTAGTTGTGCTAATGTCCTATATGAAAATATCAATTTCTTCTCAATAACCATCAAATAGACTCAAACGAAGGGCTAAATTTAGGGTGGTAAACGTACAAATTCTTTACCTTTTCAAATAGGTTAACCTAGCTATTGCTTTTCGAGTATACTCAAGAAGAGTTTTGGACTCTTTGTGCACTTTAGCCCTCTTCTCATCTACCCCAGTCTTTCTCAAAGAAATATCACCCATTGCTACAAGAAAACTAGATCCATTTTGTTTTTCTTCCTCGTTAGGTTCCAAATATAATACATGGAAATCAACATGAATTACGGAAGTTTTCAAAATTGTAAATTGAAAGCAACCCACCTACTAAGTTCGGTGTCTCGAATATTCAACAAATTAGCAACGTTTGCCAGAACTTGCGCCGATGCAACCACATTTGACGGCAAACTCTCCTGCGCTAATCCTACGTTCTCCAATATCTCTCTAATTCGTGCAGCTATAAGAGATTTCAATTTTAGGAAGAACAAGATGAAATTGTTTGAATTTGAGAATTTCAATTCAATTTAGAAAGAAAAAAAAACAAATTAGGACCTTGAGAACGGTATTCGGCGGCTTTCTGGCGAAAATCGTTGGCAACAATGTTGGCAGCTTGAGTCTTTGCCTGCGAGACGGTAGCCAGATTGTACAAATGAGCAATGCTTCGCGGAGTGTATTCGAAATCAGGGACTTCTTTCCCGGCGGCATCGAACTGAGCCAGAATAATAAACAAAAACGGTGGGAGATGGAAGGAGAAATTTTGAGGACAGAATAGGAGAGGGTCGGGTAGGGAGGGAGGGTAAAACAGAGAGCAGGGGACGGAAGGCGGACGTAATAGGTATTACAGGGATTTGGGAAGGGATTACAAAAGCAGCAAAAAAGGGGATTAGGTCAGGATTGGTTTACGCCCGTAATGCCTATTACAGCGAACCAAACGCCGGATTAGAGGCGTCATGTAATACGCGCGTATTCGGCCTGTATTGTATTAGGTAATACACTGAACCAAACATATCCTTACTGTTAGCTCATGATGAGGTTGTTATTAACGACTCATCCTAAACAATCAACTCAGTCAGCACAACTAAACTGATACAAACGTACTAGAAACTAAACTAACAAATTACTCTAACAGACGGCTAAATTACTCTAACAATAGTTAACTAATAGAAAAGTGATCAAAATATTTTCTATGATAATTTTATCATTTTATATAAAATCTAAAAATATACTTACCTACAATGATATTCAAATCTAAAATATATTAATATTCGTTCACAACTTCATCATTTTAATCAAATCTTATTTAATTATTATATATTTTTAACATTTGTTGCACGTATTTTTTTATCAATGTTGGGCCTGTGATAATATAATAGTAATTATAAAGCTTAATACTTCCTTAAAAAATATAAGGCTTAATATTATGTAATTACACAGTTTAATAATTTTATGCCATGTTTAGAAATATTTATATTATTTCTTTAATATTTAAATAGAAATATGTTATATTTGAGCGTAAATTAATATTTTTTTACATTAATTAATATTAATTAAATTAAAAGTCAATCAGCATTGTGATATCAATTAAAGTGCTGTATGATAAATTGATGATAAAAATTATTAAAATTACCGAATAAATCAGGCACAAACTCACCTGAAATAGATGCTATGTGATAAAAAATAAAAAGCTGTTAACGCAAAGAGAAAGAAAACACGTGTCAAAAAGTAACAAGTGGCCACAATGAGGGGCGAAGAAATTTTCTTCCCACATCTTTAACTCGGTATAGATTTATTTATACTAGATTACGAAATATTCGTGACAAATAAAAAATACAGTTATAAAATTCTATTAACTTTTTAGTTCAATTAGTATTGATATTGTTGTCAGTTTAGAAGGACGTAAGTTTAAGTATGGTAAAATGTATTCTAGTTTGATTCCTATTTGGTATAATACCTAGAACTAGACATAATTCTTCCTCAACTTATAAATAGGAAGATGATACGTTTCAACGCACTCGAACCCATATCTTACTGCATTGACAACAATGTCCATGTAAATCGAACTAAGACTCAATCAGCATGGTTATAATTTTTTTAATTTATAAAATACAAAAATACTTTTATAATAATATAAGATGCTTTGTAAAAAAAATATATTTTTTTTATTTCTCAATTGAATTAGAAGTTCACAGCAGAAATAATAGTACTTCACTGTAGAAGTATATATATATAATTAACCAGTCTCAGCGCACCTGTTCAATTGAAATGGAACATGTTCAATGTTGATTAATTTGTTGCAGTATGAATTGATTCTCTCTTTTTCTTAGTATTGAACTTTATTCTTTGGCAAGTAGTAAGGTAGTAAGGCAGCAAGGCCACCTGATACTAGGATTCCGACATTACAATTCTACTCATCCAGACTGCACTACCCCTTTACTAACATTAATCTCATAGAATCGATGTTGTACCAGATCAGTATAATGTTATGTAAATACGGCATTGTTTGGTCAAAGGGAAAAAAAAGGAGAACGGATGGAAAACTAAAACATGGACTTTCCTTCATGTATCTGTCCTCCAAAATTACTACAAAAATAGGAACCAAACTATAAGCAATACATTGTAAAGGAACAGAAACTGTAACATAAACAGACAACATAATTAATCTTTCATCCAAATTTTTGTAACTTACTCTTTCATATTTTCCAAGACAAGTAAAATGTTTAGTTCACTGTTTTAGGATCAAATCTTCTTCTCATGGTCCCAATCTGCTTATGATTGAGGCCAAAAGCCTTCTCCAAAAGCTCCTCGTTGATACCAGACCCAAAAATGGCAGATGGAATCTTTTGAAGTCCTGGGTTTTGGCTATTAAGACACGCAAATATTGTAGCAGGCTTCTCACCCACATTCATCTGAAAGTGAAGCAGACCTTTTGGAAACACCATAACTTCTCCTTGCTCAATCACCCTGGAGAAAACTCGGTTGTTTGAATCAACAAAGCCTGAATAAACACTTCCTTGCACCACGTAGGCAATCTCAGTGGCTCTGGGGTGAAAATGGGGTGGATTTATCCCACCAACTTTCAAGTCGGCTCGCACAAATGATATCCCTAGTGTGTTGATCCCTGGAAAGATTGTGGGGTTCACTGGGAAGGTTGCCAGGCCTGTGTCTGTGAAGTTTCCACTGGATTTTAACCCCGAGAAGACGAAATCATCGGTGGTTGCCTCCGACGAGTTTTTGCAGGGTAGAATGCTGAGATGAGCTGTTTTTATAGCTCCAAATTTGGGGTTTGGAATGCAGAAATCCTGAATCGGATCAGGGTCCGAGGCTAAACTTTCATCCCCATGCATGATAAATACCACTAGTACAATCAAAACCCATGATTTTTCTACCATTTTTTTTCCCTACAAATAAATCAAATCTCTGTAACTCCTAGAGGATGTTCAGATCGGTATATATAGAAGCAAATAAAGCATAAAACTTGCTTTAAAGCTAAATACGCTCCAAACATGACTAAAAAAGCAATAATCAACAGTTCCGAAAGCAGAATATCAGGAAGTGTGTATTATTTAGGTAGGGGCCTGCATTATTATCACTTATATTTTCATTGTATAAACAAAATTAAAAAAAGAAAGTCATATTTTTAAATTTGAGAAAATGATGAAGATATCGGTAATCGATATCGCAAATGATGATTGCATGTTCTTGATGTCGTCCGCGTGGGAAGGTCAATTTACAAGTGTCGAGCCAATGTAATCAAAGTTGAATATGATTTTGTTGTAAATTCGGGAAAAAAAATTAAAAACCAGGAAAATTTAAGCCATCCTTTGCTTGAATGTGAAGGATGGTGAAATTTGAGTCATGACTAATCCCACTTTGTTGTTTTATATGATGATATTTCTTAAATTCAGTGGCGTGTAAGAGTTGGTGGAAAATAAAGGAAAAGTGTTTTGTTCCCTGCTTCTACTTACTTTTGGCCTTGGATTTTTATGTAAAACCTTTTCAAACTATCCTATTTTCTGTTTTTATACGCTTGGATGCCAAGATAAATAACTACGAAATATTATTTCATAGATTTTATTATTTAGATACTGGATTTATATTTTAATTTTTTATTAATAATTTTAAATTTTTGCATTCAAAATTCTTTATTTGGGAGAACCACAAGCTTCCTTTTATTTAGTTTGTAATATTTTAATCCAACATTCAATAATTTATCCTTAAAAAAATCAATAATGTAAATTAAAATACGAAAGAACACAAAAAATAAAATCAGTATGAAAGTTTATATAATTACATTGCCTTGAAAATTATTATGATAAAAATAAGACGTCATCATTATTTTAAAAAAGATATATAATTTAATGTTTTTATATTTGTGTATTCAAATTTCTTTATTTAGGAGAATGGAGCTCTTTTCTTTGTATTTAATTTGCAATATTTTAATTTAAGCCCAACATTTAATAATTTTAAATATAAAAGAAACACGAAAAATAAAATAGATATAATATGAATATACAAATATACCAAAATATTATTAAAAAGCTTACATAAATATATTATCTTGAAAATTTATTATGGTACAAAAAATAATATGAAAACACTAACCTTACAAGAGAGTCGGGGTTAAAGTTTTTGCTTGGCATCCCAATGACTAGAATTCAAATCCTATTATTATAATCCCCTCCCGATTTATAAGGTACTAAGAAATATATATAGTGAATACAACTTTTAGCAGTTTTCCGTACAACATAATTATATATACAGTTGAATGAGAAAGTTGCCCCATCGTTTGGAGCATCAATGTTGGTAGTGTGTTAGCGTTAGTACGGTAAATACTAGTGTTGGAAGTCAATCAGCATGGACGATGAATTACATGAAATGTGTTTCACAGAGGAATAGCATGAAGCGGAGGAAGAGGAGTTTGAATGCAACAATGCAAAGAATCAATTCAAATACAATCCAGATGCATTAACTACAACTTTTTCAAGGGTTTGGAAATTGTCAAAGTTTGTTAAAATCTTTCCGATGGAAAGAAATACGTTTATTTTTCCAATTCTTAGACGAAGGTTTTAGAGGAAAGTCCATGGAATTTTGACAACCACCTCTTGACTCTCGCAAATTATGATGGTCACTTGAGACCAAGAAATTGTGTTTTAAAAACGGTTTCAACAAGATATGACAATTCGATTAGGCAAAACGATTGGTAACCTGAAAGCTATGCATATTACCAGCAAAGATGGTGCTTGGATAGATACCTAAGGTGTCAAGTTGAAAAATATATTGTTTAAGGTGTCAGGTTGTTTAATAAATATACATGTAAATTTTTTTTATTGCATCATTATTAATCAAATAGTCTAGTCGATCATGTTAACTAATTAATATATTTGAATCAATAAACTTCAGGTTTACTATGCACATAATTTAACAATACTAATGTAAATTTCTTGTTTACCATCTCATATGATTTAACCATACTAATATATACATTATACCAAGTAGAGGAAAATGTGATAGTTTTTCAACACAAAATTTTACCCAATATAATAAATTTAATTAATCATCTTCTCATCTACAATCACAATATGATATCTATTACAACATATATCATTTTAAAACATAATAATGTATTTGAGACTAACTAGAACATAGTGCATTAATTATCTTCGAAAAACAATATATTAGCTCTTATGGAGCCTTAAATTAATTTTGTACCACCAAATATTGGTTCATCCGTTATCAAATAAAAAAAATGTTTCTTATGCCTAAGGATAATATACACTATTGTATTATCTATGAGACATATGTTTCCTTTCCTTTAAGAAATATTAATTGAATAATAAAAATTTTCAAGTGTATGATGTTGGATCTAGCACCCTAATTGTAGTACATTTGTTTGTATACTTGTATTTTTTTAACAGATTGATTTAATAAAATTATTCATGAATTACATTAATACCCTTTGTATATTGTCCTCAATGGTTTTTGCATGCAAAGTAAAATAGAAGAAAATATTAGCTCACTGATTATCTAATATTTAACTAATACTAAGCAGTATTACGTGGATGATAGACTATGTATGCGTGACTCGTATACTTTGATGTAAGTAAAAGTCTGAGTTCAAATAGATAAGGAACCGAAAGCTGGTACGTAAGATATACGACTTCTGCAGTATGTAACGTCATTCACAATAGTAGAATTCTTAGCTCAAGACATGGGTAAATGATATCCTCTCATTGGCATTACATGATAGATGAAAATTAAACGTATCCATAGGTCATTTATCTTTGTGATGAATGACTTAATTACTAATTGATAGTAATTGACTTTTAATGAAGAAAGATGTAATGGTTACCATCAGATAAAATAGAATCATATTGGTTGGACGAATTTATCCTAAAGAGATTAAGGATATCTTATGAGGGTAACGCAATTGTGACAAGATCATTGGATAAACACGGATCGAGTTTTTATTTTGAGTGCCCCAAAATAATAGTAGATCACAAACTGGGTGTCCCAATCACAAACATGCATGAATCTCAATTCAAATTTTATCTGTTCATATTTTTGTCATGATTAGACTCCAATTATAATAAGCATTGTAATACGCCTTGCCCGACTCGACCGTCGAGTCTGAGTCACCGACTCACCGGATGCTACAATTGTTGTCAAAGAAATTATGTGCAATCACACTTCTCGATCGTTTAAATATATAAATAAACATTAAACACATTCGTAAATATCACACAATCATTTCTTATTCAAACATGAGCTTACGAAAGCTCTTTTGCTAACCCGAATATGAATTGGGACCAAAATATAAAATTTTTAAAAGTCTCGGGTCGACATCGCGACCTCATTGTAATAAACACAGCGGAAAATAAGTTGAAGGAAAAATCAAAGTTTTAATTTTTTTTCCCAAAACTAGAACTTGGTTGTGATATCTAAAGTAATAAACGTTTAGACTTGGTTTGGATGGGCAACATGTTTACCTACGGTTAGTGTAAAAATAGTGATGGCAGTGAGATTAGATATTGTAACAATATTGTAGCGTGAGACAAAAAGTAAACTAAACGTACTGCACCGCACCCAACGACCCATCCAAACCCACCCTAATCAAAATTGTACATTTCTTATTCATCTAAGATGAATGCTTCGACCGAATAGTCTTCTCTGCTACTCTCAAGCTTATGTATACCAAGTGTGGGCTCATTTCGAATAAAAAAAATTTTCACAAATTTACCAGTGAGGTAATTTTATAATTTCTCTAAACTTATAAGTCAAATTATAAATAAGAAAAATATATCTAGAAATTTTTTGAAATAATTTCATCAAATATTTATCTCTCTACAACTTTCTTTTGAATTCAAGTGTATGAAAAATAATGACCAATGCTCTTTTTATATAGGGAGAGTTTAGAGAGTTCGACTATGATTAAATTTGATCAGTTTAATTTAAATTAATATAATACTTATCAAGATAAATATTAGATTAAATTTAATATTAAATCTTATTAAATTAATAGAATATTTATCTTGTGTAGATAAATATTAAGATAATCACTTTAATATTAAATCTATAAAAATAATATTATTTTGAGAATAATTAATCTGAAATTAAATTCACTGCTCAACCACAAAAAAATCTAATTTATAAACCCAAAAAGATAATTTTATTCTTTAATTACTTAATAATAATCTATTATTTCATATCTAATAAAATTTTTAAAATATACAAAGTTATTATAAACTATTTATTAAAATTTCAATGTAATTTATAATAAAATTTAATTATAATAAAAAACATATTAAAATATAACCACCAAAATATAATATAATAATATTAATAATGTAAAAATATTATCTTAATTGTTCAATATTTATCTGAAATTTTAATAAAATATTAATGTATTTAATATTTGTACTAGCATATAATTTTATTCTTTTTATTTCATTTTTACTTTCTCTCTCTCTCTAAAAGACGAACATTCATCCTCTTTTTCGAAAAACCCCCCACATCGACCATCGTGCGTTGCTGTCAGCTGGCGTCTTTTCTTTCTCAAAATTTCAAATTCGAATCTTATCGATTTTCCTATTGTCTGCTAACGTCGTAGATCTACAAAAAACATTTTGAAGCTTTCACCCATATCTCGGTATCTTCCCTGGTTCGACAGCAATGATTGTCCCCCTTCTTTCTTTTCCTCGTTTCCTAATCAAAACCTACAAACCCATGCTTTCTCTCGCTCTTTTACACTGTTGGCCTGCTGAATCATTCCAGTGTTGTTTTTTTAATTGTTTTGCATTTTACTTTGTTGCTTGTTGAATCATTTCAGTGTTGCTTTGTTTTGTTTTATGTTGAATTGAAAGAATATTTTCAGAGCCTGAAAGGGATGTTATTCGATGGGGAGGTAGGAATAGCCATTCAGCACCTCCTCTACTGAATGATTTTGGAAATTCGATGAGCCAAACTCATGCTCTACTGTAGCACACCGAACCATCCCCTAATATCTATGCCATGACGTAGAACCAAACAAAACATAAGATTACCAACAATGCAAAAGAAAATCAAAAGCCTAATCTAATTTTTGTCATGGAAAAACACAAAGGCATAAAGTGAAACTAAACCCTAACTTTAATAAAGTGGACTCACTAATTTGAGCGACTTGGACTTGGGGCTGCACTCGGGTCTCACTAGGACTTAGACCAAACTAGACCTTCAGTGTGCAGATCAAATTCACACCCTGGCCTTTTTCTAACGGGCTCTTTCAAGCTTACGAATTTTTCAAGATCCTAATAGTCTTCCTAGTTGGGCCAAAATTAATTCCATACATATCCACCACCCCATTCGGATTTCCATCCAACATTGTTCAATTAGAACAACTAAACTCCCATTTTGATATCTTTGAATTCAATCATAAAATGAAAATTCAGTGTAATCCTAAAATTCAAGAGTCATCCCAAAATTTTACATGAAACTCAATTTTGCTTAATTTAGCTCTAAAAATCAATTTAATTCAATAAGTCTACATAATCTCGTTTTAATAAAATCAAGAGTTTGAAGCCAAAATTAAATGTTTTGTTTGATGAATGAAAACCAAAGAAAAAAAATAAGACAGGGTTCCTTAATAACACTTGAGTTGATTCCCACCACCTCAACTTCATGTGGGATCAGTCGAAATATTTCCAATAATAAAAAAATATATATTTGATTTAGCACCCCATAGTAGCGACACATCAACTCATTTGTCAAAATTAGTAGAAACGCAGATTTCAACCCTTGTAAAACGAAGGAATTACATTATCTGCTGATGCTTGAAGAGAGAAATTTTAAAGGCCTATTTGTTGCTTTTACATGTAGTACTACTTATTCAGCTTGAAATGAATACTGCATAATAATGCATGGTAACCATGCACGCATTATGAGAGTGGAAGCTTAAATTAGCAATTAGCATAGGTAAGATGAATGGGGTCTTGTTGATCAGCAGAGAAGGCCAAACAGCACACGCGTTGAGCTCAGAGCAGCAAAGCAAGGGAGAGGCAGCCACATGGGCAAAACGTGTCGATCAGAACAAGCCTCAGCCGCCCATCTACTACTCTTTCGGGACACCCAGTTTTTATTCTCAACTTCCTGCCTGCGTTAGGGTTGATTTAGAATTGACTTTATAGCCTTTGCTGCTCTTTCATTGGGCCCCACTCCTCTCCCACGGGAAACTTATATACCCCCACCTCCCTTCATCCAAACAAATGCTTTCATCTTCTTCTTATATACCCACATCTGCAACTCATCATTCCTCGTCTTATTACACACACACACACATATGTATAAAGCAACTTAGTGTTGGTTTCATAGAGCTTCCCAAACTAAACCCTTTTTCTTCAGCTAAATTATCTTCTTCTTCCTCGTTGGAATCAGGTATGTCATACCTATCTATCATATAGTTCTTTTTTCTTGGTGTTTTCATGGTTCAAGTCTTCAAGAATCGTAGACAATTCAAGGAGAAATGTGTTATTAATATTGATTGAAGTTCAAGTTTTGAAGCTAATTTGTTCTATGGCCTATCCCATGCATGTCTGTTGTAGTTAATAATGTTTTGTGTTACATTTAACTAAATGTCATATGGGTTAATTATATAAATATACATAAGAAAATTATTAAAGGTAAATAGAGGTCCATAATACACTAGAGTAGAGGGCGTATAGCAGTTAGCTACATAACTAGCTTTGATAATTTTGAATTTTAATTTTTAGATCAGATCAGGTTAAATTAAATTGTTGAATCGAAAGTACGTCCGTCTGATTATTATATATACGAGTTATTTGTTTGTCTAACTAAAAATGCTTTGTTCAATTAAGTTGGATTGAGTCCAACCGAGTTTTAGTTCAGTTATTAGGGCAATAATAGGAAGTGATGACACCATTAGTATTCAGTGGTACTAAACTAAATGATGCCTGCATCCATAATCTTTCCCATAACGGAAAGATTCTTTCGCATTTAATTTGCTTCTCCGCCGCCCATATCGATATTCGACTTTAAGAAAGTAGCCACCATTTTGACTAAACCACATCACTTTTTGAGGTTGAATCACTTCATTGTACGGCTCTCATTAATCCACTCTCTAGGGTAGCTTAAAGAATATGGAACAAGTTGGAATTAAATCTAAAGATTTGTTCAGCCAAAATAAAATGAAATTAAGATTTGGACATACTATTGCTAATATTTTCTTTTCAAAAAGAATGCTTAGGATTATGGAAAAAGAATAATTAGTATCCTAAGTTACAGAGGAAATATTTTAACTTTAGGGTTTCGTTATATAAGAACTAATGAAGATTAAATTTAAGACCTACTTGTAAGAAAGTGGTAGTATCTGATTTTTTTTCAATGTTTAGAACAAAATTTTCATGCTCTCTTTCTTTGTTCTCTTTGTTCGGTCTGAATTAACAGGTTTTAGTCACAGAGAAAAAAGAATGGTGGTCTCCGAGTCTGAGATCGGTGAGGTCGAGTCACCATTGCAGGGGGCAAATCAGCAACAGAAGAACCACCCATTCTCAGAACTTGGAAGGCAATCTTCAATTTATTCTCTAACACTCGATGAGTTCCAGCATACACTGTGTGATGGTGGGAAGAACTTCGGGTCCATGAACATGGACGAGTTCCTTACCAGCATCTGGAACGCTGAAGAAAACCAGGCTATCAACTCCAACAATAACAACACCAATCATCAAAACAACTCAGCAAATAAACAAGTTAGCGATCAAGTTCATTTGTCTTTTAATGAAACATCAAGCAGTAAAGGTATAGCTAAGCAGCCTAGTCTGCCAACGCAAGGCTCGCTTACGCTTCCAGCACCGCTGTGCCGGAAGACGGTCGATGAAGTTTGGTCTGAGATACAAAGAGGGCAGCAAGGACAAGGGCAGAGTAACAATAGCAATGTACAAACTGCTGATGAGAATGCCAGTACTCGGCGGCAGCCAACTTTTGGTGAGATGACCTTGGAGGATTTCTTGATCAAAGCAGGGGTAGTAAGGGAACAATGCATGCCACCACAACCACCACCGGTACTGCCTTCACCGCATCATCAGCCACCACAATACGGGTTGTATCAAACGGGCAATAACCCTGCGGTTAGTCCAGGTTTTGTTTCCAGGCCTGTTGGCTTTAGTGGGACTGCATACCAGACAATGCCTCCAGGTTTGAATGATGGTAAGACTGGTGGTGCCTACCAGCCAGCTGCGCCACCACTAACAACAGTTATTTATAATGGGAAGGTAACTGGTGGTGGTGGCTATGGACCGGGAAAGACAATTGGAGGGGTGGCTCCAGTGAGTCCAGTCTCATCGGAAAGGCTTTGTACCAATCAAGTTGATAATGCAGCTTCACAATTCGGGATGGAGATGGTTGCGGTACGAGGAAGGCAAAGGATCATTGATGGTCCAATAGAGAAGGTGGTCGAGAGAAGGCAACGTAGGATGATTAAGAACAGAGAGTCAGCTGCAAGGTCTAGAGCTAGAAAACAGGTACATATTGAATTGAGAGTTATTCTATTTGCTGAAGTAAATGCATACAGTTATGTGTCGGAAACCGGTTTCCCATTATCACAATTTTACTGGTGCCTTGGCCTAAGTGCCTAACACTTACAAACAACGACAAGTGTCTTCCATAAGTATCCCGGCCATGGATGAACTTGACTGGACCTCACTCTTCTTAGTCTTTGAAAATCTAAGCAATTAGAATACTACAATGTAGGATACAACTCTTTGCTTTCATCTTTTCTCTATCCAACTGGACCCGACAATTTTAAGAATTAGAATACACATGCTTGATGGTTTTAATTGACAATTTCGAAGTTTTTGTTATACCAGCAACAGGTTATTGGAGAAATTAAAATATGACTAGAAGTACCCATTTCTTACAAGGTTGGTTTGGTTTTTACAGGCATACACAGTTGAGCTAGAAGCTGAATTGAATCAATTGAAACAAGAAAATTCCCACCTTAAGCAGGCTCTGGTAAAACATCATTGGTTTTATTCATTTTCATTAAAATTGATGATTTTCATGAAGCTTTTATCATCTATCATTCAAATAATTTTACTCTCATTTTACTTGTATCAATAACATAACAGGCAGAACTCGAGAGGAAAAGAAAGCAGCAGGTAAAGGCATTCATGTTAATGGCAATAATATGCACCCAATTAGTTAGAAAATTCCATACATGATTTACTCTTTGCTTTGTTTCTTCCTAATTTTTTTTTCAGTGCTTTGAGGAATGGAAAACGAAAACACAAACAAAAGCCCGGAAAGCTAGAGAAAAGCTAAGAATAATGAGAAGTCTGAGTTGTCCATTGTAAAGCAAAAATATGTCACTGCCAGGAATACGAAGGAACAAGAAAATAGAACACGTGGCCTGGAGTTTCAATTCTTACAAATATCTATTCAGACACCTAAGACAGTCTTCATCTTTACAATACATTGGCTGCAGTCATTATGAATAATCAAATAGCACATCAAAGATTTGTTCAGTCAAAACAGCCTTGAAGACGGCTTAAATGGAGGTGGTATTTGGCAATTCCCATTACTAAACATTGGCAATCATAATAGTTTATCATAGAACCCTAGATTCCCAACAACTAAATGCCACTTGGCTTTGCAACTTGATAGTGACTGAACCATAGGCAACATATCATAGCATGATCCACATAAATTATAATGTTGTAACTATAAAAATGTTCATTGAACTACGCCAAGTGCTATCATTTCCAAGGAGTTGATGGAACATACCTATAAGTTTGCATTTTGGCCAAGAATATTAGTTATTGCTGCAATATAAAAAGAACCCCATGAATACAACAATTACAGAAACAGAATGAACTGGTATGTAGAAAATGATGGCATCTACCATGCAAAATACGTGAATCTATGTACTACCTATACTCGTACAATCAGTTAGGGGAAACTTTAAGAGCTCCCTGGAATCACTAACACCAGCTGTTGTCATGAAAGATTTACCGTAACCACGCTTACCTTTAGAGTTTGGGTTAATAAAAACAAATTCAGACCTGTGAAAATAAGGTTGAATACAAATCAAGACGCACTGGCCTTCATAACAAAAAGGTGCAGAAAATCAACAATAGTTACAAAAGCCAATTCTGTAACAGAATGCATTCAGATTGATGCATAGACATGCCAAATGCAGTGAGCAAAACTTCGCTACGTGCAACATCCCAGATAATTACAAAATTCAGTTAAGGGATCTGCTAACAGAAATAATTTTCTTCCCACAGGAACCTATGTCCATGAAAGCACTCTGAGCAACCGCAAGAAGGATACACAGGGGAGGTGGATGGAGAGTGGGTAGAATGGCTATAGTAAGTAGCCGTTGTAGGAATGAATTATTGCTCACAAAAGAAACGATGACAGACAGGATGAGCATGCAGTCAAAATAGTCAGAAATATTATGCCCACGCATATGCGGGGTAGGGGTATTTTCAATCTTTTAAGTTCTTCTCGCATGTGTTGAAATAGTCAGAAATATGTCTTTTCCTACTAATCGGCCAAGTGTTAGTGCTTTAAATACAATTATTCAATCTGGTAATCACTGCTAATTAACCATACAGAGCTACGATATTTAGCTAGCGAATGAACCAAAAAATGATGTGAAAAACACAAAAATAAAGCTCCGAGAAGATTGGAGTTTGAAACACCTGAGTTTGTCATCATCAAAAACTATCTTGGTTCCAATCACATGCATCAAAGCTTTAGGATCAATTGGTATTTTCACGCCCTTGTCCTCAACAAATTCATCGAATTTTCCTTTCTCATCTATCAGTCGATTCCGTAAAATAAAAATAAATTATTTTCCAAAATATTAATTCATTTCGTAATATAAAGAAACAAAAGTCGGAACACTGAATATGAGACGAACCGGCGTAACTGAGGGTGTAGAATAAGCGGTTGCAGCCGTGAGCATCAACACCCAATCAAGGAATAGTCTATTGAGCTGTTGAAGAAGGTGACGAATTCTAGGGGCAGCTGCTTGGGTCAAAGACAGCGCTTGCCGCCTTAACGCCGCCGGCTCGATTTTCTCTGCGGCGGTCGCGAATAATCGAGAAGCCATCAGTAAGTAGTCTCTAAACAATGTGGCGGCCTGCGAAAGTGATGGAAAGGGGACGAAACATAAAAATCTCAAAACTATGGTCAAATTTTTATACATAATTTTTTTAAATAAAACATTATACTAAATTTTGATTTTAGTTAACTTCATATACAAGTTAAAAAAAAAACCCTGAATTTCATTTTTCAAATCTTTTGCTTCGTTTTGTTTTTGCCTAGCCGCAGTGCTAGTCTTTGGGCTATCTACTATGTGCATTTTTCTTAACTATTAACCCTTTTTTTCTTTCTTTTTCTTATTCATTTTATGTGTTTTTCTTCTTTTTAGTTTACAGATGATAAATGAGATACTTATTATTGTTGAAACATCACCAATTATTAGCACTTTTTTTTAGAAAATGGGTAGCTCGTGGTTGATTAGTCTATTTTCTATTTTGAAATTTTTAGAATAATAAATGATTTTATGAGTCGGTTTAAACTCATGTTATTTTAAGTTTTATATGTTTTTTTATTTATTCTTCCATTATTTAATTTGTTTTCACTTTTAGAAGTTTTTATTTACTCTTGTATATGCCTTTTAGTCTTTATTATGCATGCAGTATTGCTTATGCATGTAGTTTTGGTTTTGCGAGTAATTTTAGGGTTGATTTTATCGCCGTTCATTCTAGTTTGGTGGATGCTAGTTCTTTTGCTGATTTATGCCCGTCACTTTGAACCATCCGAGGTTGATTTTCTTATTGTATTAAGTGTTTGCAATCACTTCTAATATGTTGTGCTTAAGTTGTAACAGAGCCGAATGTCAATGTGCCATAATGCTCTATTGATGCCAAAGCTTTTGTTATTTTCTTCCCCGAGTTGTATGGTCTTATGAATTTCTCTTAAAAAAAACTTTATATATGATTTTGATAATATTTTGATTTGATTTAATTTAATTTATAAATTATATCATATAACATCATTTTATATTTATATATTGTATGTACAAATAATTATATTTATGTATAAAAATAAATTAATATTTATTGTTTAAATATGTATATAATTTAATTAACATTATATATATTTGAACATTAATAAAAAAATTATGTGTGTAATTGCCTCAAATTAAAATTTATGTGTCAATTTGTACATTAAATCAATATTTATGTGTAATTTTAAAATTTATCATTTTTGTTAAATATTAAAAAGAATTAAGTAAATTGTACCATTAATCACTCAGTGCATTTTTATTTTGACCATTCAAAAGCTTTTCTCAATTTAGGCATTTTTTAATAATTTGTGCAAAATTTTAAATTTAATATTTTCAATATATTTTTTAAAACACTTTTTATAATCTCTAATAAAGATCACCTAATACATTTATTTTTATAAAAATGTAGAAAATGATAATATGATACAGATCTACTTACTACGGAGAATTTTTAATTTAATTTAATTTAATTTTTTAACATTATATCTTCTTTTAAAGACTTTAGGTTTTTTAATTTGAATTTGTTTAAATTAATGAGAAATATTTTAAAAACTAAAGATAAACTATGAAATATTTTTTTTTCATAATTTAAAATTTATAATTATCAAACAATTGAGTTATATTTCATATCTAATTTTAATCAAAATAGAAAACATATTTTATAACTTAAATTCAGTATTTAATTTCTTTTCAAAACCTGATTTTTTAGTACTTATAATTTTTAGTTTATCAACAAATCTCTAAAAAATTATTTAAAATTTTATAATAAATTATTAAAAAGTTATAAAAAATATTAAAAATTAAAAAAAAATGCAAGCTTCGAGTCTTCGGTTTTACTAATAAGAAAAGGGGAACTTGAAGTGTAACAATGGTCGGGCTTGTATATTTAGGCTCTATACTTTAATTTTATTAATTTTAATACTTATATTTTTCAAATTTGTCAATTTTAGTCTCTACACTTTTCAAAATTTCAAATTTTAGTTTTAACCCAAACAGTAGCACTTAAATCCATTTGTTTGTATTTAATTACTGATCTTGTACTATACATACAATTGTAGATTTAGTTTATATTCTTCAATTGGATTATTTTAAGTTCCTGTATTTTTCAAATTTTCAAATTTTAATCTTAATACAAATGACAGTCGTTAACTCATTAACTGAATTTTTAGTGAGTAATATTTGAAAATAGCAAACTGACATAACATCACACATATGATAATATGTTTACTGCATTAAATTTTAGAAATAATACAATTTAACTCAATGAATTTAACAGTTATCATTTGGTGATAATTAAAATTTAAAAATTTGAAAAGCACAAAAATTAAAGATTAAAGTATAAAAATTAAATCCACAACTTTTACAAAGTACAATAAGTAATAGCAAAATTTAATCTAATTTTTATTAAAAATTATTAAATTTTTAGAAAATTATAAAAAATATATAAATTACCAAAATATTATAAAAATAAAAATACTATTTATTTTATAATATTTAATAAATATTATATAACTTTTTATAGTATTTTGTACTTTATTCTTTTCTAATTTTTAAAAATTAATTAAATCTTCATAAAATAATTAAAAAACAATTTAATTATTCATATTAATATTTTTTTCACACCCTAACTTTATACTAACCATCACATCTCATTAAGTATTTGGATGGAAAAATAAGACCATTTTACCAATAAAGACCCATTTCTTACTTTATTTACGGAAATTGACCACTTTTTTTTATTTAACGGAATAGGCCGAAAACACTAAAATGCGTCTACGTAAGAGCATTTTAAAGGAAAATTTCAGAAAAACACGTCTCTGAGGGAGCGTTTTGCCATGTCAGCACAAACGCTCTTACGTGGACGCACTTTGCTGACGTGGCAAAATGCTCCCTCAGGGACGCATTTTAGCCTGTGTTTTTCTAATGTTAGGGCTATTTGCATGTTTAGTTTCTTAGTATTTTAGGGTTTAGAATTTTACCACGTTAACAAAGTGCATCCATGTCAGCGCGTTTTGTGCTGACATGGCAAAACGCTCCCTCAGGGACGTGTTTTTTTTTGAAATTTTCCCTTAAAATACTCTTATAATGATGCATTTTAGTGTTTTTAGCCCATTCTGGTAACTAATAAAAAAATAGTCTATTTCTGCAAATAAAGTAGAAAATAGTTGAGACTTATTTGGCTTTTAAAATTATTTTATGAGAGTTTCTTTATCATTTAAATTTTAAGGGTCGTTTTTGTAAAAAATACTATTATCTTGAATATTAAGAGTAATTAAAAAAAAATCTTAATCTTAAATATACTTGGAGGTAACCTAACCGTCAATTAGATAATTTCCATTTTTATTTTGATAGACAAACAAAACAACCTGACAAGGAAATCACATAGCTAAAGCCAAAAACAGTTTCAAGCGCTATAAATCAACGCACCTTCTCCCCATTTCAACTCCCTTTTCTGCTTGGCACCCAAATGCCTTTAGGGAACCTTGCCGTTTCTGCATGTCATCCAGGTGAGGTCTTTTCATTTCCTCTCTCTTTATCACCCGTATGCCATTTCCTCTTTCTTTTTTTTTTATCATTATTTGAATTTGTTCCGGCAACTATTTGATGTTAGACTTCACATTTTAGACGGTCTTTGTGCATTTATTCTGCGTTTTGAGGTTTATTTTTAACTTTGATTTTAAGTTGGCATTGACTCCGCCAATTATATTCTGCTTTAGCTGAAGGATTATGTTTTGTTTTTTTACTCCCTAGTTTTTTTTAATATGATTTTGATTTTACTATGTGTTTTGTGCAGATATAAGAAAAAATGACTTTGCTACTTGAAATTTAAGCTATTTAGGACACTGAACTTTTTGCCTTGTCTCTCGTAGCTTAAGTAAGTTTGATTTTCTAGTACTGCCCTTAAAATGGCGACTGCTACATTTCCTTATTTTACACCTTCGGATAGTAGATCAATGGGGGTACTTAATGTTCTAGGAGGGAGAGTGTTAATGGAGAATCCTTTAGGGAGATTTAGCTGCCTTAAAATATACGAGGGAAAAAGTGGGTTTTCTAGTGCCAGCCAAAAGTCTACCATGCCAAGTTTTAGATGTTCTGCCAACCCTCGCAGTGTCAGTCACTACCAAAATAAAGATCCTTTTCTGAATCTGCATCCTGAAGTTTCAATGCTTAGAGGTGAAGGGAACAATACAGTAACCAACCCAAGAAAGGATAGCACTAGTGGAAGTGTTATTGAAAGCGCAGGAGACATGTCTGGTTCAAGTAACTATAATGAAGCTAAGATCAAAGTCATTGGTGTTGGAGGTGGTGGTTCAAATGCGGTTAATCGCATGATTGAGAGCACAATGAAGGGTGTAGAGTTCTGGATTGTTAACACTGATGTTCAAGCCATGAAAATGTCACCTGTCTTTCCTGAGCACCGCTTGCAAATTGGTTTGGAGCTAACTAGGGGTCTTGGTGCTGGTGGGAACCCAGAGATTGGCATGAATGCTGCCAAAGAAAGCAAGGAGTCAATAGAAGAGGCCCTTTATGGTTCTGATATGGTATTTGTTACTGTAAGTATGCCTCCATCTACAGTTTTAATCATTCCAGTAGAATTCAGGTTATTACGTTTTACACTTACTAATCTGATTTAACGAGTGTCTTAGGTGTAAACTATTTATTTTATGAAAAAATGTATTACAATTAGTAATACAGAAAATTGAGCAAAATATACCATACAAGAAAAATAGTTATGTTCTGTTTGCTATTATTATTAACTAGACTAGTTAAAGAATCTTGTCAAGGTAAATATTTCAATTTTCCTATTTATAGTTAATATTCATTGATCTTATGATAAACACAACTCATCTGGCTACGTATACATGGTTTATTGTATATCCCTTCCCATCAAATTGAATGGTTTCAGAGTTATATACAAAGTCTTTGTGTCCAGAATTGGTAAAATTTATGTACTATTTCTGCATCAAGGAGCTCATCTTGTTACTATGTACTAAGCATCAGATATGTATTAATAGTCATTTAAGTTAAAAATCCATAATTCTTTTTCTTTATATTTGATCATACTGTTTCCTGGAGTTTGATTAATCTTTTAATTGATGATTCATGAACTATTTTACTTCATGTTTCATCTTTGCCATTGATACTTTTGTTCATTAAATTGCCAGTGGCAAAATGTTTTTGTGCTGGTACTGTTGTGCTTGGTGTTTGATATATTGATATTTAGCAAGTTAGAAATAGGATCAGATCATTGAATCATGGTTTTCTTTTATCTTCTGCTATCTTCCTTTAACATTTTACCTAGGACTTCAAGTTTGCTTTTGCAGGCTGGAATGGGTGGTGGGACTGGAACTGGTGGAGCTCCTGTAATTGCGGGGGTTGCAAAGTCAATGGGTATATTGACTGTTGGTATTGTCACTACGCCTTTTTCTTTTGAGGGAAGAAGGAGAGCTGTTCAAGCACAGGAAGGAATTGCAGCTCTAAGAGAAAATGTTGACACATTAATTGTTATTCCAAATGACAAGTTGTTGACTGCAGTTTCCTCGTCTACTCCAGTAACAGAAGCATTTAATCTGGCTGATGATATTCTTCGACAAGGAGTTCGTGGTATCTCCGATATAATTACGGTATGGGATTCTTCCAGAAACTATCACAAAACCCTCTAATCCGAGTTTCATAATTGTGTTAATATCCAAATATTTAGACGAAAGAAACATAACTGTAATGTCATTTCCTTTCTTTCTCCTTGCATAGTCTTTGAAAATTGATACTGCCCTTCCAATTTTATTGATGATCTTATGGGAATTTGTTGTGATATACTACAAACAACTAGTGATAAGATTTGCAAGGTTTTCAGAACCAAACTGGTGGTCAAACCGGTTAAGCCATTGGTTCACCTGTCTAACCAGTCCGTCTAGTTTGATTAAATAAATCATTAAAATTCATAAAAAATAAATTAATATTTAAAAATAAAAAAATCTGGTTCATCCGGGTTTTTTGCCCAGTTCAACCGGTCCCTACTAATTCTTGGGTCAACAGGTCGAATGCCTTTCTCTAGACTGATACCTCGATCAGTTCTCGGTCAAACCACTCCGATTGGCCGGTCCGGTCCGGTTCAAACAACTATGTTGTGCATCTTAAATTCGCCTCATTTATTAGATGGCAAGGATAAACTAATATAGTTTGGTGATGCTTTTCTATCCCATTTCCCCCCTTCCAATATGAAGTTTCTGGTTCATAGGCTTTGGGTGGTTAAACTGGTGTGGTACTTTTATACCGTTTATCCATATAATACTTGATGGGTGCACTTTTCGTTGAAATATCTTGAACCTTTGCTCTGGTAAATAACATCTATTATTCAATAACGAGCATGATCTTTATGCTAAAGATACCTGCATTTTCCAACGTTCATATGATATCAGACAAAGTTGTAGCAAGTGTCTCTGTATGTTAGAGAGTCCAGATACCTTTGATCATTGATCTGCTAAATCTACCGATATCAGGGTTCTGGATGGAACCTTGGAGCCTGTAAAAATCAGTATATTTTCACAACTACCATTCGTATGCGTAATGTTTGGGCTGCATAAACATGGAAGTATTATGAGCTTTGGACTGTACCTCTGCAGTCTAATTGATTTTGAGTTTCCTGATTGCAGATTCCAGGGCTAGTGAATGTGGATTTTGCTGATGTGAGAACTATAATGGCAAATGCTGGTTCTTCACTGATGGGAATAGGAACTGCAACTGGTAATTCAAAGATTTCAGCTTGTTTGTCTTATCACACATATGCTCCTACTCCTTTCTGAGCAAAATGATATAAGGATGAAGTGGGGAAAAAGAGCATACCTTGATGCAAGAACCTGACCGACCATCATGTTACATTTTCCTCACCTATGTTGTGGAAATGCCAAAGATGGCACAGATTGGACAATATTTTTCTCCGAAGACAATGTGTCACTTTGAATGCATGAAGATTTTACCTCTTCTTTTCTTTTGCTCTCTGACAAAAATAGAAGTGATGGTAGCTTGTCCATTTTCTTTCCTTTGGTAGCTTGTCCATTTTCTTTCCTTTTACCTTTTATTGTGAAAGAAACTAATTTTTACATGGCAGATAGACTTTGATCTCCTCTTCATGATGCTTTAGTTTATTAATTGGTAATGCAGATTTTTAAATTGTCTTCTATTGACAAGTCACTTTGTCTGCTTTGTAGGTAAAACAAGAGCAAGAGATGCTGCACTCAATGCCATCCAATCACCTTTGTTAGATATTGGCATAGAAAGGGCTACTGGAATTGTCTGGAACATAACTGGTGGAAGTGATTTAACCTTGTTTGAGGTAACCCTCTGTCTCTAACTCCTTCAGTGTAGCAGTGGTGGCTGGGTGGCTAATTGGACACTGAACCTACTACCTATCTATTTTTTTCTATATTTTGTGCCCAAAATTGCTGGTTATATGTGAGTGGAGCCCTTTCAGGTAAGAGGAGTTACTGAAGCCTGAGCAGTCCCACCCTATATGATAATGGGCTACTCCTTTATAGGGAGAAGCAATTGTTGGAAATGTCGCACCTTAAGCCTCTGATTGCTTCAGAAATATGTTTGAATTAACGCTTGAGTTCATTGAGGCCTTGTGTTTTCATGACTGGCCCTTGAGCTGCTAGTATTTCTCGATGATAACATGTAAAAGTGATGTGTTATCCAAGTGCTATCTATTGAAATAAAGGGAGGCTTATGAAAGGGCTCCACTTGATTTATTAATAGAAACATTTATTTATAGAGGTAAAAATAGATGATTACATTTAAAATAGAAATAAGATAAAATAATAATTTAAAACAAGGTTAAAAATAAAACAAATTCATTTGGATCTTTCAAATCCTGAGGTTATGTTATTATGCCCCGTAAGATTGATGGTCAATAGAGCTACAATCTAGGATTGATGATGACAAAAAGAATGTGGGCAGCTGATGGGGAAAAAGGTGGATTTTGTCACTAAGAGAGCTGTGATGGCGGGATCTTGTGAGTTATGGCAACTAACTGAATCGAGACTATTGTGATTTTGGAGACTGCATTGTGGTGTAGTATTGTGAGTTGTGGTTGGTGTATCCAAGATGTGGTTTGACATCCATTAGGCAAGGTCCCTCAACCGACTACCAATATAGTCGGGGCATGAACCTCACAACTTTGAACTAGTAGATAGGAGCCGATGATTGGTTGTTGATAAAGATGAGTAGTGAACAAGAGTTGGCATTGTTCCAGCCAAAAAAGGTAAATTGTTGGAGCTATATGAAGATCCAAGGATTATGCTCATTTGAGCGAAAGGGTAGAAAAACCCATATAGGGCAGGATTAAGAATCATGTCGCTGGACAAAAGACTCTAATACCATACCGAAGTAAAGAGAGGCTTATGAAATGGCTCCACTTAATTTGTTAATAGAAACCTCTATTTATAGAGGTAAAAACTGATTATTACGTTTAGGATAGATTATTTGCATCTTTCAAATATTAAGATTACATTATTGCTATCTACATAATATGTATAATATTTTAAGACATTTAGCAATTGCTCACAGCAACTTTAATCATCACACTCCCCACCAATAACCAGAATAGTCTACAAAGTGATTGAAATCTTATACTGCATAGACATTGGTTATCTTGAATGTTCCTCTTGTTCTAGGTTTTGCCTTTATATTTCATTTCTCTTCTCATATGTGTCATGTGACATCTGATAATTTTCTGTAGGTTAATGCTGCCGCTGAGGTAATATATGATCTTGTGGATCCAGCTGCCAATTTAATATTTGGAGCAGTGATAGATCCATCAATTAGTGGCCAAGTAAGTTCATGCTTATTTTAACTTATTCCAAAGTTCAAGACTCAGAAACAGTCAACAGCTTATCTGTATCATGATCACCATGCTTAGAATAGGCGTACTAACTGTAGTTCTTAGTCAAGCATGTGTGCTAATTAACAGTGATTCAATGAATTAAGCATTCTGAAAGGTAGGATTAAAACCTGGCAAGAGGACTTTATGGATGATCTTACTGTTCAGGCTACATGTTGGTAGGATAATTGATTCCTTGCTTTTGTGCTTGTCCATATCAATACCAGCAAAGTATCCCAACTATCTCTAACAATGAGATTGACCATAGGATCTCATCTTAGCTTCCTGGAAGTTTATTTAGGGTGAGTTCTTCATTGTGTTTCAAAAGTGCTTTTTTGGAGCTAAAAGCACTTTTGGCATGCAATAAAGAAAAATTTGTTTTTGAAAAGTACTTTTGAACTCAAAGACAAAAGCTAGAATTTTTAGCTTTTGCCTCTGGAAAATGCACTTTTAGATTCGAATAACATTTTCAATCCTCATTTATAATCCAACATATCTTGTAATATTTTTATTAAGTACACAATTATTTTCCTATTGAAATGCATTTCAAATATATAACATCATATGATTGAATTTGTAATAATTATTTTTAGTATTTAAATTAAAATTTTAAAAACAATTCGTATTAATTGCTTAAAGAATATTTAAAATTTATATTTTATATATGAAAATATTAATAATATTATGAGTGAGTATTTGGTATACCAAATATTTTCCCTAATATTATTTTCTTATATTTTTATTGAAATATCATAATATTAATGAAATTTAACATTATTTAAATACATATTTTTTTACTTTACAACATCATGTTTAAAATGGACATTTTATTTATCAAAAAACACTTTTTGACAACAATACTAAATACTTCAAAAACAATACTAAACTTTTTAAAAGCACTTCTTTGCGATACTTTTCAAAAGCAATGAAGAATAAGTTAAGTGAATATGCAAAGTTATGTAGAATAAGTTCAAAATCAGCTTAAGAATACACATTGACTTCAAAGCAGACTGTTCATTGATGTGGAAAGCCATATTAGGCTGGTCACCTCTGTTGGTTCCTCATTAGGATAATTAAATGAAGCATGTTGATGGCAAAAAATGAAGACGACACATTTTTGCATGTTTGCACAGACTAGCAAGACCTGCAACATTCATTGTCGTCAATATGAATAATTAATTTGATGGAAAACATCATTTTGGGTCTTTATTTAGGTAAGTATAACTCTAATCGCCACGGGATTTAAACGTCAAGAAGAAAGCGAAGGGAGGCCCCCTCAGGTACTGCTCCCCCACCCCCTCCCCTCTCTCTCTCACTATATCGCATAGGCCAATTCATACAGGATTCTCATTAAAATGGAGATGAGTCAGGTAGCACAGGGAGATACTGGTCTTGGAACTAACAGGTGGCTGTCTTTTGGTGAAGGCAGTTCTGTTGATGTCCCGGAGTTCCTGAAGAAGAAAGGACGGTCACGCCATCCGAGAGCTTGATGGTTCTTTTGCATAATGTCTCAACTCAATCTGAGATTCCTGCTCTCCTTGATATGTAGAGTATATTTCTGATTAGGTTAGAGCAGAAGTTGCTTGTGTTGAGTAAACTTGAGTAGCTTGTACAGAGTGCCTTTGTTGAGAAAGTAAAGATGAGATTATTCAGTGTTTTCTTTTTATCCAATGGTGAAGTTAATTTTATCAATATGATCCTATAATGGTCGTCAGATTTTAGTATAATAATGCAGCGAAATGCAACATGATAACAACGCATGACCTATACATGTTGTCACACCAAATTCACAAATGCATAATAAAAAGCTTTAGAAGTAGCAAATTACAAACACCCTACTATTGCCAAGGAATGCAACTAAACCATGTCATTCACAAATACCGCAATTCATTTAATCAAATTATAATTTGAAATCATGTTATGTGAAGTTCAATTACTGTCCATAAATGCTTACCGCCAATTCAATCGTAACGGAAAGTTTTATAGGTGAAATGCTATCCATTTTGGTGGATTCTATTTTAAGAAATTTCAGACTTTATTCATGTGAATATAACTTTTAAAATAGAATTCATACTTTCAAAACCAAACCTGATACAACAGTCCAACATTTGTGGCCCTTCCCCTAACTTAAAGCTAGCTCTTGTTTATGCAAATGAAAATTCATGTTCCAGGAAAAAAATATAACAGCTGGTATGTATCTACCATGAATCAGCTGGCCGCCCAAACAAGCAGATTTGACGAGACAAGATGGCTAAGTCTATGAAGGAAGGGGAGTAGGATCAATCATAAATTCTACACAGCAATTCTGCTTTATATACTATTTCTTCCCAAAACCACAACCATTACAATCTCACTTCTACAAATTTCTGAAACCATACATATATCTAAAATCCCAAAGGTAAGAAAAAAAAAATCAAGGAATCCTGATCAGGACAAAGTTGTCAGCTCCCACACCTTGTTCTTGCAGAAGCAAGTAGACGTTTTTCCTGTTATTTTCAATGATAACAAGAACAAAATTGTTAGCTAAAGTTGAAGCTCTAGACAAATACCACAGGTGTTGAGTTTAAAAACAGCCAAGAATCAAAAACAACTAAAATTTGTGTTGAAAGATGAAAAACAGAAGCAAAAATCCGAATGTTGAAGGAGAAAAAAAGTTGACTTATCTCATTACTTCATTAAGCAAAATAACATGTACATATATAGTTCTATTACATTGGAAGAAAATAAATCTTGCTTGTGCAAGTAACCAAGCTGTAAAATCAGCTTAATGATAACCTAAAACCTACTAAAAACTATTAAGTACATGATTGAACCTCATCTAATCAAAAAGTTACAATAAAATCAAACATGTCACGTGTTACAAAAGTTAAATGACTGAAATACACCATGGACATTAGCATGTTGCATGCATGTTGCTGCATTGTGGCTTGGACGCTTGCATGCTGCTGATATGTTGCCAACTTTCAACACTCCTCCTTGGCTATAAAGCAGCATACTCTAATTTCCTTCCTCAAGTACTCGAACCTTGTGGCAGCCAATGGCTTGGTCAAAATGTCTGCGAACTGATCCTCCGAGCAGCAATGGATCAAGTTGATTTCCTTTGACAATTCTACCTCCCTTACAAAATGATACTTAATCTTGAAGTGTTTAGTCTTGCCATGAAATACAAGATTCTTGGCAATGACAACAACTGACTGATTATCTACTTTAATCTTTGTTGCTTCCACTTGATTAACATTCAAGTCACTCAAAGAGCTTCCTAAGCCAGATGGCTTGATTAACAGCAGTAGTAGCTGCAATATACTCTGCTTCTGTAGTGGATTGAGCTACTATCTGTTGCTTCTTAGAACTCCAACTAAAAACTCCTAAACCTAGAGTGAAGAAGTAACCCGATGTGCTCTTCATATCATCAACTGAACCAGCCCAATCACTGCTTGAATAGCCAACCAGCTTCAGTTCCTCAGCTTTCTCAAACTTCACACCATAGCCTAAGGTCCCTTTGACATACCTTAAAACTCTTTTAGCAGCCTTGAAATGAGCTACATTGCAGCAATGCATGAACCTTGATAGAAGGCTGACTGCATACATGGTGTCTGGCCTTGTTGCTGTCAAATAGAGCAGGCAACCAACTAGACTTCTGTAGCTCTTCTCATCAACTTGAGCATGGTCACTGTTAATGGATAGTTTTTCTCCCTGTGCCATAGGAGTGCTAGCAGGTTTGCAATTTGTCATGCAAAACTTGCTTAGGACCTTCAATGCAAATGCTTGTTGGCTTATGAAAATACCCTGCTCATTCTGATTCACTTTCATGCTAAGAAAGTAAAGCATCAAGCCTAAATCAATCATTTCGAAAACATCTTGCATCTGCTTCTTGAATTCATCAATCAACTCACTCTTACAACCAGTAACCAACAAGTCATCCACATACAGAGACACAATCAGTAAGGTTTCTTTTTCAACCTTTTTCACATAGAGTGTAGGCTCACTAATGCTCTTCTCGAACCCCAGCCTTGACAAGTATGCATCAATCTTGTCATACCAGGCCCTTGGAGCCTGTTTTAGGCCATACAAGGCCTTCTTAAGCTTATAGACCTTGTGCTCTTCACCAAGGACCTTGAATCCATCAGGTTGTTCAACAAAAATCTCTTCCTTGAGAAATCCATTCAGAAAAGATAATTTAACATCGAGCTGATGCACTTTCCATTGCTTCTTTCCAACAACCCTTCATTGCAGCTTCATTAAAATTAGAAGGCTCAACAATGGTCATATCACACCTCTCATAGATGTCCATTAAGGTTCTAGTGCCTCTAACAGGTGCATCATTATAATCATCCTCAGTTTTAGCTTCAATCTCAGCATGTTGCAAATCAAGATCATGCTGATCTTGCTCAGACAAGCTTGCATCTGTTCCATCCCATTTCCAACAACTGCTCTCATTGAATTTCACATCTTTGCTCACAACAATCTTCTTAGTGGATGGATCAAATACCTTATACCCTTTCTTTAAACTGTTGTAGCCAACAAAGACTCCAGGTATGGACCTCTTCTCCAGCTTGGTTCTCTTCTCAACTGGCACCAGTGTATAGCATAAACAACCAAACACTTTCAAGTGTGAGACATTTGGTTTGTGTCCAAACCAGGCTTAAAAAGGTGTTTTGTCTTTGACTGCATTAGTTGGTAGCCTGTTTAGTAAATACACAAAGGTATTTACTGCCCCAGCCCAAAAATTGTTAGGCATTTTGCCTTCAAACAACAAGCACCTGGCCATATCGAGAAAAATCTTGTTCTTTCCCTCACAAACACCATTCTACTGTGGTGTGTAAATGGTGGTTAATTGGTGTTGAAATTCAGCTTCATCACAAATCTTCTGAAACCTTTGAGACACATATTCAGTCTCATTATCAGACCTCAAAATCTTCAACTTGCAACTGGCTTAATTCTCAGCCAATACCTTGAACTTGCAGAAGTAGTCAGCCACCTCTGACTTTTGTTTCAAGAAACTCACCCAACAAAATCTGGTGCAATTATTAATGAACAATACAAAATACCTACTGCCATTCAAAGAGGAGGTCTTCTTAGGTCTACAAATGGCTGTATGGACCAATTGGAGCCTCTCTTGAGCTCTCCAAGCTTTGTTAACAGGAAAAGGTAGTTTGGTCTGCTTGCCAAACTGACAAACTTCACACACATCTTTCTTAGGCTCGATCTTGGACATGTCTTCAACTAGACTCATCTTGTGCAGTAAAATTAATGACTTATAGTTCACATGCCCCAGCCTCTTGTGCCATAAGCATGATTCATTAGCCAGAGCTGTACGTGCCTTTTCTTTTAGCTGATTCACATAAAAAATGAAGGATATATCATGCATAACTATTGTCACTAGCACTTGATCAAAAGAATCCTTGATCACACAAGTCTTTTATTCAAAAATAAGGAAGTAACCCTTCTCTAACAACTGACCAACACTCAGTAGATTCTGATCAATATCTGATACAAAAAGAACTTTAGGATGGCTTTGTTACTTGACTGAGTGCAAATCACAGCCTTGCATTTGCCTTTGGCCTCGATGAATTCACCATTCCCAATTCTGACTTTGGACCTAAAGCTGGTGTCTAGCTCCTTGAATATGCCTTTTTCTGAAGCCATGTGATGAGTGCAACCATTGTCAATTAGCCAATTCTTCCTAACTTTGCTTGAGCTTGTAAAACAAGAGGTAGTAAAGACATGCTCCTCTTGAGCTTGGACATCCTCAGCAGCTTAAGCTTGATTCTGCTATTGTGGTTGTGTTTTTGCCTTGTTCTTGCAGACCTTTTCAATGTGGCCAAGTTGCTTGCAGCTTCTACATTGAATGTCAGGCCTGTACCAGCAATATTTTTCCAAATGAGTGGATTTCTTGCAATGAGTGCATGGTGGAAAGTTTCTTTTTGCAGCATCCTTCTTCCCTTTTCTCTTTCTTTTTCTAATCAAGGTTTCTTGCCCTTGTAGCTTGAGCTCGAACTTGAGCTCTCTCTATTCCTGGCCTGAAAGGCTCCCTCAGAATGCTCCTCCATTCTGTTTGCTCTTCTTTGCTCTTGTGCATAGAGAGTGTTGGAATATTTTCAAATATTTATAGTATCCCAATAACTATAAATGAATGGGTGTAATTAATCAAAAGATAAAACTTTTGGTCATTGGTCAAAAGTTATATCATTTGATTTTTTTTTAAAAATAATTATAACTATTCAAAAATATTATTTGAATAGTTACAAAATTAAATGAATAATTATTATTATTTATTTATTCATAAAGACACCTATTGAAAGATGTCTCTATGAAGAGACATGAAAATTCCTATAAATAGGAATGGGATTTCATTTGGAAATCATATCAACAAATTCTAATATTATTTCTTCTCTTCCTTCATTTTCTAATATTATTAGATTATTCTATAAAGTATTGCTGCAGAAATCCTTTGTAGAAATTGAGTTTTTGTTATACATTACTCAGTGCATAGTGGACTATTCTCGTCAGTGCAAAACGCAAATAGTCATTGGCTTCATTGTATCCTCGAGGTTAATTTGCTTGGAACTCGTTTGCACACTGAAGATAAGTGGGGGCGAATATAACCTTAAAGATAGTGGCTTGATACACGCCTTGGAGCCTGTCCTATTTCTTCTTTTTCTTTTCGAGTTCCGATCGTGTGTTCGAGTTTTTTCCTTACCGGAGTTTTGTACTAACAATTTTAAGGTTATATCTCATGATGACTACCACAACACATGAAAGTGGAACACTAAGGGAGTTGGCTTCCAACTTTGTTAAACTTGATCGTTTTGATGGTGGCAATTTTCGACGATGGCAGAAAAAGATGCACTTTTTGTTATCAACTTTGAAGATTGCTTATATTTTGGATACTCCAAGACCTGAAGAGAATGAAAATGAATCTGTTGCTGCAACCCGAGAAAGACAAAAATGGGACAATGCTGATTACATGTGCATGGGCCACATATTGAATGGTTTATCTGATGGTTTGTTCGACACCTACCAAAACGACGTCACCGCTAAAGAATTATGGGACAAATTGGAGGCAAGATACATGACCGAAGATGTTACAAGTAAGAAATTTCTTGTCAGTCGTTTCAATAATTATCAAATGGTTGATGGTCGTTCTGTTATGGAACAATTTCGTGATATTGAAAAGATGCTGAATCAAAAACCCAATTTGCGCGCGCCGTGCCTTGAACCCAGGCACTTCCCACGGCCTCCTAGCGTGCTTAGCCACTGGGCCAGATGCTTCTTTATTTTATTTTATTTTTTTTTAAGTTCCGATCGTGTGTTCGAGTTTTTTCCTTACCGGAGTTTTGTACTAACAGAGAGCATTTATCAGCTCTGTCAAGGGCATAGTTGATAGGTTTCTCGAGTCCTCCAAAGAAGAGATTTTTGACTCATACTTCTTTGGAAGAGTTGTAATGACCTTTTCAACTATCCTTTTGTCATTAAACTCATCTCCAAGCAGTCTTATGTTGTTTACTGTGGCCATAATCCTGTCAGCATACTTCTTGATGGTTTCAGAATCCTTCATCCTCAGATTCTCGAAGCCCCTTCTCAAATTGATCAACTGCTGCTGCCTGGTCTTGCTTGACTCTTGAAACTCTTCATTGAGTCTGTTCCAGGCTTGCTTTGGAGTGTCACAAGCCATTATTCTTGTGAAAATCACATTTGAAACTCCATTTTGAAGGCATGGCATAGCCTTATACTTTTTGGCACTGTCCTCATTGTGCTGCCTAATTTGAGCTATGGTTGGATTAGCTCTCAAAGGTGGTGGCTTTGTGTCAGTTAGAACAACATTCCACAGATCACGAGCCTGCAGATATGTCTTTATTTTCACAACCCAAATATTGTAGTTTTCACCAGCAAAGACAGGTGGTGGTGGTGGTGAAAAGCTCATTTTTTTGTAGCAACTGAACAAGCCAACAAAAATAGCTTCTATTTCCTTTCTTTCAAGCACGAGTTACTCAAAGAATCAACACAAATCAACACACAACAAAGGCCCTCAAAGATGACAGGCTCTTGATACCATTTTTTGAGTTTAAAAACAGCCAAGAATCAAAAACAACTAAAATTGTGTTGAAAGATGAAAAACAGAAGCAAAAATCCGAATGTTGAAGGAGAAAAGAAGTTGACTTATCTCATTACTTCATTAAGCAAAATAACATGTACATATATAGTTCTATTACATTGGAAGAAAATAAATCTTGCTTGTGCAAGTAACCAAGCTGTAAAATCAGCTTAATGATAACCTAAAACCTACTAAAAACTATCAAGTACATGACTGAACCTCATTTAATCAAAAAGTTACAATAAAATCAAACATGTCACGTGTTACAAAATTTAAATGACCGAAATACACCATGGACATTAGCATGCTGCATGCATGTTGCTGCATTGTGGCTTGGACGCTTGCATGCTGCTGAAATGTTGCCAACTTTCAACAATAGGGTTAGCATAAGCTTTCTGTTAGTCAACATGATTCTTTCAATAAGCCTCAAATACCAGTTCTAAAAGAAATATTCTCTAGAAAACAAATAAAGAGAAACGCTGTAATTAAAGAGAAGAATGTTGAATTTATAAGAAAGTTCTAACTCAACATATATAGGAAAGAAGATCTTACCCCAGGGCACCATTGTCTTGGGCCTTCTCCTTCTTCAATATCAATTGATATGAAGGTGGTCCATTCATCTGAAATAAAACCAAAAAATAGATTAACCTGCTGAATTGCCACTTTTAAAACTTAACAAGTATAGAGGTGTAAGGGGCAGACACGGTTATCCAGCCAAGAACTCTTCATGAGCATAACAGGATAATTTGCCCAATTAGTTTGGCTGGTATTCAGCAACCAAAGAACCACTCCGCTGACACCAAAGCATGTTTTAATTCACATGTGGAACGAATGAGAGGCTAAAAGAATCACACACCAAACCATCTTTGCTTTCTACAAACAACCTACAGCATCATCAGCAGCTCCACTGGCAATAATTCCCTCTTGTAATGGTCGTAACCCGTACACAATAGGTTTCGGATTAAAACTTAAGAGAAAACTATGTTACTCAGATAATAACTAGATTAAAAGTAGGACAAATTAAATAAAATGATACAATAAACTATATTCTTTTTGAAACTTCAAATTGCTACTCAAACAAGTTTTTACTTATCGACTAAAATCAAATGCTTCCTCAAAAAAAATTACTTCTAACATTGAATTGAGCCCTTCATCTTCAATCTCGATGAATGTAGAAACAATGGGTTATTATCCTTTTTTGTTCACAAAATAAACATAAATGCAGTCCAAACAATGAAATGGTGTCAATACCTTGACCAGTGAACTGAAAAGATTGTTCGATCATGAAAACCTGAGAGAGTGCACAGATGATTCCTGGACAACCATTAAAGTGAAAAATATAATCTTTATGTATTACAAGGTCTTAAATGAGAATAAAAGAAAGGAAATACAATATATCAATGCCGGCTACATTAGTTTTGATCCCTTCAAGATACATTCAATGCAATGCTTAAAAAAATTAATGATTAGACTAGATCTTATATATTCATTGCTCAGTATATATACACATATGGAACAAACATGTTTATCAGAATAATTATGTTTACTGTTTGCTAGGAAACAACTCCCAGGCTAAGACCTGATGTTTCAAAGTTCCAAACAGCAAAAGTGAGCTCCTTGACATCAAAATGTGAGCATTAATAGCTTTCAAATGAAGACCAGAGCCATTAGTTTATCATTGATCCTGAGTTTTCGTGGTGCAAGCAAACTTATTGCAGGTAGCCAGAGAAAGTTCTACACAAATGGAAACAAGACTCGAGGAAATCAACAAACATATAAGTCCTAATAGCTGCAAACGGCCTAGGTTATGATTCAATAAACAACCAAGAATTAACAAAGGTGAAATTTTCCAATTTTTTGTAAATGGCATGTTTCTAACCAGGGCGCATAACCATCTCCAGATTGCATCCTTATGATGTCTGCTTCCCATATTTTCAGGGTAAGGTCATCACTGCAAAATCAGTTCAATTCATTTTAGCACTTCTTAGTTCTGACAACTGACTATTTATTTAACTTTTGCTGATGCGATCAGCAAATACAGAAGTTCTAATTACTGCAGATAGAAAGAAAAAGTTGTTATAGATACCTACAAGTTACCAATTTGTCTCCCTTAGCATTAAAAGCAAGCGACCAAACGGTGGAAGAGTGACCACTGACCATAAGATATTCAAACAAGAGTTTTTAGTAGTCCGAAAACTTCATAAACTAGTGGACAAAAATCTTTAAGGTATAATAAAATTTCAAAGACATCACCACAATACTTAATAGGTACATACAAAAGTACATGTCAGGCAATACAATGAACAAGAAAACGAACTGAAACAGAACAGATAGAAAGAGTTCTAGGCTTAGTACTTGCTAGATTCACCTAAAGTTTGCACACAGTCCCAATCACCATCAGCATCCTCTGACCACCAAACCTACAAGGAAAAGTGAATGTATCACAATTTGATCACATTTCTCAATCTTGTTGGCATATAATGAAATTTGCAAAAACAACCAAGATTTCTATGATCTTGTTAAAGAGGGAGATCCATCTAGCTTATACAGTACCTTTGCAGTGTTATCGTAGCTACAGGAAAACAAAATATCCATTGTGGGATGCCACCGAACCATTTTCACATCCTGAGTATGACCTTGAAAACTTGAGTACACTCAAATTCATTCCCTGGCAGGATTTCCCAAATCCAAACAGTTTTATCTCGCCCACATGTCGCAAGAAGAGAACCTGATGCATTCCAAGATACACTTTTCACTTCATTTTAAATTGCATCTAAAAATCATGCATTTAAAATATATATTTGTGTTTAAACTTTAAACTGATAAATAATTACACATTAAATATGGACTATATTAAAATATTAGATTTTATTGTAAGTGAAACTAAATTTAAATTAATAAAGTAAGCATAATAAAATTAGAATGTATAAAAATGCGAAAATAAAACTTTAGTTAAATGATAAATTTAAGATTTTTACTAACTTAATTAGTATGGGTTCAAATCCCATCATGTGCATATATTAAAAGAATAAAGTACCCTCAATTAATATAATTTATTTTAAATGTGAAGAGACATTAACATATTTTTCTTAACTGAATTGAGACTTAGTTGATGGATGATACCAACTTAGTGAAGAGTTTTATTTTTATAAATAGTATAGATGTCTACCTTAAAGAGCAATTATTAAACACAAGACATACCACCCTAACATAGCTCAAAAATATTGTTTCTATCAAATAAACCTTAATTTATTTCTATAAACGGTAAAACAAACATAAATAGCATCTTGATTTTATCAAAATAATAACAATATACCTTCATTTTTTTGTCATACTAAATTTTCAACTCAAAACAAAATATCTTACCAATCTCAATAAACTTGGGGCAAATCTATGATAATGGTTAGATAGGAAAATACCATGAGAGATGAATTGAGTTTTTGAAAAACTTCTACCAACTTTTTTCTAAATAAAAACGAAAAGGGGAAAAAGTTTGGAACTTTGGATACTACGATTTAAAGAAGTTTGAACTCAATTGCCTACCTCCACTATTTTAGTATAGCTCAACTAAAAATTTCACCACTTCATATAAGAATTGTTATCTTTAAATGAAAATGTATAACATTTACAATCTCTATCTTTTCAAAGGCTTAGATAGAACTTTTCTCTAACTTTTATGGTTTAACTAGAACTCTCTAACTTTTACAAATGTTCAATTAGAAACCTTTTTAGTTTTTGTGGCTAAACTAGTAACTCTACCAATTACAATTGGTGAAAATAAAAAGCTGACAAATAAGCCTCTACAAGATAAGTGTTTATAGAAATTAAGTTATCTGAAGAATGAAAGAGGCTTGTAAAAGATTTAACAATAAGTTCTCTAGAGATATGCATAAAGAAAGAATGAAAAAATCAAAGTACATTAGCTTGCTTTGTTGCTTAGATGTACATCTCCTATATCTTGTAGTGTCTTTGGCTTGTATTTATATCAATAAATGAGTTTGTAGATGTTTGAAGCCATTGAGGGTGAAATAGAGTCATTACAAGCATTAAACTGGCCTTACAACCCAGGCATCAATACTTACCAAAAGGGTATCTATACCCCTCATAAAAGTAGTGCCAATATTTTTTTCATCTTTTCGAACTTCAGCAAAAAAGAAATACTTTTTCGATACACCACTTTCTTAGTAAAATTTGATCAACCAAAACTAACACTTTTCCATCTTAAGAAGGGAAAACATACTCATCTGGAAATTCAACATTAATGAAGAGTTTTCTATGAGATCAACATATGATGTTCTTTAGAACTATAACAATGAAAAAGATATGAGAGGAGGCCTTTGTTGGTATAAAGTGGCCCAAACTTTGGACACTCAATATAACAGCCCGATTTTGACCTTAATTGGATAAAGTGGTTTCGGGACTACGAATCCGAGTCAGAAAAATATTTTAATATTATTTTTAGTATTTGCAGTATGTGAATTAATATGTATAAAAATTTCGTATGAAAATTTGATCGTTTGAGTGCTCAATTTGATAAAATAACTTAATCGCATAATATAAAAATTTAGGGGTCAAATCTAAAAGCACTCAATTGTTGTTGTCTTTTAAAAATGGGGGTCTTAAATGGCAACTAGGCCATTTAAAAGATAGTGGGTGGCTATGGACAACTATATCCTTATGTTATATGAAATATAAATTATTTATTAAAGGTTAATAAGGTAAATAAATAAAATACTAGTATATGTTATTTAAAAACAAAGTAAAATTCAATTGTTATCATCCTTGTTTAGCCGAAACTAGAGAAAAGAAAGAAGAGAAAAACACAAGCATAGGTTCGGCCATACTCAAGCTTGATTTAAGATCAAGAAACGAAGAAAACGGAATTGGATAAGGGGAAAACGAAAGTAGTCGAATAGTTAAATGTGTTCGTCGATATCCGAGGTAAGTCTATTAACAATTTAATGTTATTAAATCAGCATATACATATGTATATTTATTGTATATTTGATGAGCTATAATTAAAAGTATATAAATTGAAATTAGTTAATGTATGGATGTTATATATATGCATAAATGAAGTTCGAATATGTATATATATATGTATAAGATCTTGAATTTAGTTAAAAGGTAAGAATGTTATGTATATATAAGGTTTGAATATGTATATATATATATATGTATAAGATCTTGAATTTAATTAAAGGTATGGATGTTATATTTATATATATAAGGTTCGAATATATAAGTATATACATGTATAAGTTTTTTAATGGAATTAAAAGTATGATTTCTATATATATATATATATATATGCATATGTGTGAGGTACGAATATATAGTTATGTGTATATATATAAGTTTTTGAAATGAATTTAAAGTATGGACTTTACATATGCATGTGTGTGGTTGGAATAGATATAAACACATATACAAATACTTGAGTTGGATTAAAAGTATGATTTGTAAATGCTTATATGATTCGAACATGGATTACAAATTTTCTAGAGGTAAAGTTGAGGTTGTAAATTATACATAAATGTTATGAACATGTGTTGCTATTAAAAATTATATGAGGAATCATCTTTGTATTTGTGAAATTGAGATTTTCAGGCTAAGCGCCTAGCAGGCTTAATGCCGGTGAATTTTTCAGACTTAATGTCTAGCAGGTTTAATGCTGGTGTTCTAAGTCAGGCTTCAAGCCTAGCAGGCTATATGCTGGTGAATTATTTTAAATAAGTGATATTTATATTTTAATTGAAATTAGTTAAGCACATTGATAAACTGTAAATAAAATACAAAAATGTGGTTGTATGTATTCAGTTCTATACTTTGATGTATATATGCATTCAATTAGAAGTATTTGATAAATATATGTGCATTTGAATATATACATTTAATGTGTATATGCATTCGGCTAAAAGTATTTGATAAGTGCATATGCCTTCAGCTATATATATACCTTGGATGAGTATATGCATTCGAATGTAAATGTTTGATAAATATATATATATATATATGCATTCGGATATATGTGTTGATGTGTATACAAATTAGGTTAAATGTATTTGTGGAATATATACATACATTCGATTATATGCTCTTGATGAATATAAATATTTGGTTATATGCATTCGAAGAGTACATATATTTGATTATCAATAGAATGATCATAGAAAAGCAAATGTTTAAATAGTGAGTATATGTGGTAATTGCATTTAAAATAAATTGGCTTAGAAAATTATATGATTCTTTAATTTAGTTGCTAAAGACCTACTGAGCTATCAATGGCTTGTTGTTTATGTTTGCTTCTGTTTATTTTTTTATAGATTTTTTTGAGGTTGTTACGAGCTCGGTGATCATCAGTAAAGTTTATCACATTATCGACAGATAACGGTATCTTAAGTTGAAATTCCTTTTGAGTCTATGGCATGTATAGTCTAAGACTAGTTTGAAATTGTTTATTTTGAAAGTAAATATGTATTAAAGCTATGTGAATGTGGCTAAATTAGTTTGTTTTAATCGGTTTTGGTTTGAATGATAAATTAGGCATAATTTGGTTGTGGTTTAGTATTATACGAGACTTGTTATATATATGCATGGTTGTGTAGTTTGTTTGAGTTAGTTACAGATGAACGTAAATATATAGATATATATATATATTATGCAAATAAATGGAAGTGTATATACAGAATTTTGGAAATGTTTTACTATTATATTATAAGTAGATTGAATGAATGTTCAAATGTATAAATCAGGGTATGTAATGTTATTTAGTAAGGTATTGAAATATTACCTTAGGAAGTAAATTAAGGGTAAGCATTTATGTGCATATAAATTCGGTTTTGGTATATATATATATGTATTGATAAGTAAAAATCTGGTTTTGTGATTCATAAAATTTTTGGATTAAGATGATGTTTGACTTTGCATGTTTGATAGGTGAAATTTATGAAGTATAAATATATTTATTTAGAAGGTCACATGATATTTAAATTTTCTTTAGTAAGTTAAGTGATGATAGAATCCATATATATATAAATTTTTATATTCAAATATACATAGACAAATTGACTTTGGGTTGTTTAATAAGGAATGAAACCTTGTATTATTTTTAATTCATTAAGTAAAGAATATTTATTTCTTTATATCACTTTGTGAATTATGTCTTTGTATTTAATTGTGTTCAATTGTGCTATGTTTGGTAATGCCTCGTAACTCTAATTCGGTGACGGATATGGGTTAAAGGTGTTACACTCAAACTCCCTCATATGCGTATTATATTCTTATGGAAAATATGTTATAGAAGAATCTCAGTTAGAGCTGAGTTAGCCCAAAGTTCAATCAATGTCACAATTAATTGCCTTTCGTGTCACAAGTACTTTAAACCAATAAGACATCTTTTTGTTAACTATGAATTTACTAGAGCTATTTGGTTTGGTGGTTCAATTTCTCTCAAAATCTAGGCTTTCAACCTTAATACAGTTTTGCAATGGATTTCTAAATAGCTTATGATGGAGGACCTTAGCTTTAAAGACGCTAGAGAGTTTTACACTTCATTCATTTGTACTTTGTGGGGGTATATGGAAGGTGAAACCTCAACTCTATAAAGACTTCAAGATTTATAAGATATTTAAGCTCTTCCATTATTGAATCTTTTGTGGGAGAAGGTATAATCATGGCTCTAAATAATAATAGAATAGACAATACAATAGTGATAGAACTTAGAGTGGATTAAGATTAAAGAATCCATTAGAGCTTATCACTAGCAATCGAAAAAGGAAGAGGAGTTGGCATCTTCAATGGCGCAACTATACCCTATTGATAACAACAAATATAAGATTCTTATTTGTAGAAGAATTTATGTAATGTCATAACTACAAGTAAATATATACATTATATGCCTAATTATCTCTTATATACATGAATAGAGAATTAAAAAATGTAGGCTTTTGAGCAAGGAGGTAGATCAGAAGCAAACTAGAGGCTCAAGCTTGTACTTAGTGATATCATAGCTTTGTTGCAAAATTTTAAGATGGTTAAATCTTTAGACAAGAATCTTCTTTCGATAAGAGAAGTATATGGTTAAACTAGATTTATTTGATCATAACCGAGTTATTTTCATATTTATTTTATAAAAAAATCCAATGAAATAGAAAGAAAGAGGTATATTAATTAAATTAAAAAATATTAATTAAATTAAAAAATAATAAGTAACAGAAAATCAACAAAATCAAAATCCAACCCAATTGGGCCGTTGACCCAGCAAGTGTAAATCCATATTATTCGGTTCCACCGGGTAAGGTAACCCTCCTCAAAAGAAGTTCACCGTTAAACAGAAATCCCTATTTCTGCAAACCCTAATCTCAGATCCCCAGTAAGTGAGACTCCATTTACCTTTATCCAATAGCCATGGATTCTGCAACTCGAAGAAGAAGTCAAGGAGGCCTCTTCGAAGGTCTCTACAGAGTCATCATGCGACGTAACTCTGTATACGTCACCTTTGTCATCGCCGGCGCTTTTCTCGGAGAACGCGTAAGTTTTATCCCTTTTTCGCATTGATCTCACTTATTTTGACTTTCGCTCCGTTGTTTCAATCAAATTTTATTGTTGATTTTGAAAGAAGGTTCAATTTAATTGTGGATTAAACTTTATCCCTTGTTCGCTTTGGATCTCTCTTATTTCGACTTCTGATTGGGATTTTTTTGGTCCGAGGATTATAATTGCTATTGGTTTTGTTTTTGATTGAAAATGATGAGTTTCTAAGAAATCTTTAAATGTTAATTTTTGTTTATGAATTTTAGTTTGATGAGAAAGAAGGGCGAATATTCTTATTATAATTCATTCGACTTTCGCAGGCTGTGGATTATGGAGTTCATAGGCTCTGGGAATACAACAATGTCGGGGTAAGTTTTTCTAATTTTAATATCATATTTGTTGTGTATTTCAAGGCATAGGCAGCTTATTAGGTGTGGATTGTTTGCAGTACCAGCCGCAATTTTGGTTGTCTATTCAACGTTAAGTTGCACAATCACACTCGGATTTATATTTGATTGCATCGTGGAGAGGATAAAATTTAGTCAAAACACCCTAGTACCAGTCTTTTTTTATGGTTTTCCGTGATCAAGTACACTTCTTAGTGATTATGTGAGGTTGCTGTGTCTTTAGGCTATCAATTTTCATTCAAGAACTATCCTATTTATTCTTCCATAGTTGAGTTAGTGCTATTAGATGCTTGGCTTGGGAAACTGGTCTTTAGAAGCTTTTTTAAACCGTGGGAATATGGCTGTTATTGGTAGGCTTTATGGAGAAAGGATCTTGGAACGATTTTTGTTTCCTTGCAAAATTAAATATCATGAATTTTGAAATTTGGCTGTTTAATGGAATAAATGTTACTTTGTAGAAGGCTATAGGTCCTGTTCAACAATTCTAGCACTTACATTGATACGCTGTGTGGAGGCCACTGGCTACTTATTCATATTAAACCTCTTAGGTCACATTTCTAAATTTTTTCATCTGCTGTCAATTGAGTGCATGGTTATGTCACATGTGTTGCTGAAAGTGAGTTCTTTTTGCTTCTTTGCTTCCTCATCTCTCTCATTTCCTAAACCTTGTAAAATATTGCAATTTGATAATTATCATAAAAAACAGCTTATCCATTTTGGCTCATCATTTTTTGCACAGTCCCTTGTCAACCGCATATTTGCTGATCTTTTTCTGCAATGATCAGCTGCATCCAGAGCTTATGTGGTTCACGTATTAACTTGTTCGATTTTTTGCTGTACTGCAGAAACGATATGAAGACATTCCAGTGCTAGGACAGCGACAATCAGAGGAATGAAATCATTATGCCCTTTCTGGATGTTTTGAAGAAGTCATTGAGGATTGGGCCAGAGCATATATCTAATTAGGTAGCTATGCTCATTGTTGCAATAAACTGTTAATTGTTTTTGGTTCTTGACCATAAGTTGGTTGAATTTATCATTTAAGATTTTTGATTATTCTGATTTGTGGATGGATATAATGTATGCTGGTCTGCAGCGCATCAAAATGACTGAACCCACTTTGTCGCCATAGTTGCATTTGCTTCAAAGGATTAGGTTCTGTAAGTTTGTGCTTTGATTGCCTTTAGATCAATGTTTACAATAAGAGGGGTTAAAACTCGTCTCTGGTCATTTTTGGAAGGGAAAGAGAAACATGATGTTTTTCCCTTTGTTTTTTGATTGCTCGGTTTCTATGACACGTCAGAAACTACTCCTTTCATATGCCATGGGAAACGTGAATCAATACCACTGACAGGCACTGGGGAAAAGAGCGTAACATGCACTTTGAACCTTCTTTCAATTTGAAAGCACAACTTTACAAGGCAATGTTATTGTTAAACCATTTTGCTTTCATTATCTATTTAAATATTTATACCAGTGAAAACCGTATGTGCTATTGAGGAAGTGGGTGTTGCAGCCGATATTAGAGGGTAAATATCATAAATTTATTCGAAATTAATTTTGCTTGCATATAATGTTCTTAACATTCACTGTTGGGGAAGGAACCAATCAAATCTTCAATACAGAGAGAAACCTTGGAATCAGATTTAGAAAGTTATCTTGTCAGTAGTTGGATTTGGATCTACTTAGTAAATCATATTAGATGAAGCGGCAAAATGGTTCTTTCTTTACAATTGTGTTTACTCTTTTATTTGGAGCTCTTATCCTTTCATTGTTATTCTATGTTGTATGTCCCGTTAGTAACTAAATTTAAAATTATAATTTTTTTAAAAAATAATAGCATTTTTGTCGTTACCAAGCTAGGTTGGTGCTCAGTTGATTGATGATATCAAATTTAGTAAAGAATTTAATGCATATTAGAAATATTATTACACGTGTATTCATGAGAAAGCACAGATTTAGATGATGGTATAGTGAGGCATGGTCGCAATGTTGGAGTGTAATGGTGGTTCAGCTAGTGATGGTGGACAAAGTGTTGGCCGAGTGTGGTGGCTAAGATGGTAGGTGTGAAGAAATTTTTTTCCGAGATTTTCTTTTTGAAAATTCTTCATGACATGAAAATTAAAATATTATGCGTAAATTATATAAATTATAAATTATAAATTATAAATTATTCCGAGATAGTAACGAGTGTTTAAAATGAAAAAAAAAATTTGGTTGCCCTAAATGTAAAGTTATAAAAGTTGTGTGATCATTTGTGTAGGTTACTCGTATATATTTTACAAAAAAAAAATTACTTGTATTGTAAGTGTGCATATGATTTGTGTAAACTTTTCCCCCATGAATAACTCCATTTAAACAATGCTTTATATTTGATAGAATATTTTTGTATTAGGCCGTGCTAGTTGGCTACTGAGCTTGTGAACAAGGTTTTCAAAATTGGATTGGGGTTGAATCGATCGTGCCACCAATTCGTTAGTTCAATCAATTCGATTGAATAAATTATTAAAAAATTACTAAAAATTATAAAAATTTGGTTCAACTACCCAATTTAATTGGTTTTTTCTCAATTCAATCAATTTATATTAATCTTCAGGTTAATTGGTTCAATTCTCTTCTTTAGATTGATATTTTAATTGATTTGTAGTCTAATTTACTGTTTGGTCCGATTCATTTCAAACAATCTTGTTTTTGAGCTTACCTAGAAGTTCAAGAAATTGCAACATTTGTCCAAGGAAAAATCAAATAGAGTGATAAAGCGTCCTTTTGAAACGTTTTTAGGAGAAAAAGATGGTGGGACATAGACATTCATGTATGCCTGCTTCCCAAATTGAATTAATCCGGAAAGTGAAAACTCTTAATAAGTAGTTTGTTTAAAGTTTGAACTTAATAGTTCTTACCACACAGGTTACTTGGACTGGGAGTTGGGACTTCGTTGCCGGAGATGTCGGTATTGATTACGATGATGTGATATCAGATATGTATTGAGAAGATGACCAAAGTATGGAAGATGCGGAAATGAGGTTTCGAGTTAGAAAATGCTGCGTCGGATTGGCCCCTCTCCCCTTGAAGGGATTGGATTCCGTTCGAAATTAGGTTGATGGAGCTCCACACGGACTGCGGTCACTTTGCTATGCACAAACATGGTTCATATAAGGTTGTAAGTAGTATATACAACAAGTTGTCCTATGAGTATTTGTAATAAAATAAAATAAAATAAGAAGAAAAAGAAAAAACTTGTAATATGTAGCAAAAGAATTGTCTTTCCCTAGCCCATGATGTACTGTACCTTTAATAATTATACAATTAGTAGTGGGTTTTGTAAAAATGGTGATTTCTACCAATGGTTGTATTCATTTTACAAGTTAACTTATGCTATAAGAAAAAAAGTAAAATTTGTTTCTCACAAATCGATTTCTAGTTTGTTTATTACATCACATACATCAATCAATAATCGATTTTTATCTAACTCAAAAAATGTGAAATAATAAATAAATAAAAATGTATTACTCTGAATTTTAAAAAAAAATAAAAATAAAAATAAACAAGTGTTGTACTTGAAATATCCACTACTGCACTTGGATTCGTGGTTAACTGCACAATAAGTTGGAACGCAGCCAAATAATTTAATATGAAATGTTTCAAACCATATATAGAATTGGTAATAAAAAAGCAAAGCAATAAATAGGGATGTAGGTAACTTACGTTTGCATGCTTTACGTTTGCATGCTTTATTGGCCACTACATTTAAAAGCTTAATATGCTTGTAAACAGTTTTCCCACTACCCTTTTCTTTAATATTGTTAAGGAATATCCAGGAACTGCATTTTCTGCTTCATCATCTTTTTAGTGAAAAATGAAAGAACTTGCACATCAAATGAAATTTCAATAATATATTATATCCATATAAATCACAGCATCAAATCTTTTAGGTAATGGAAGACCAAGTGTGTAGTAATGTATAGCTTAAGTGCAGGAAGCATTCCAGTCAACCACCAGGCCTTATGGTGGAGGATGTTCCATCAGAATCTGAACACCCTCCTGCGCTGCTACACTCATTCAAGGAAGTTTCAGGCAATAACATCGAATACACATACCTTGTTTTCCCATATTTCTTACGTTACTACATTTTGTACATTGTTTAAAACCCTTTCTACTAGCTTACATTCTAATGTAAATCTTTAAAAATGAACCTTCTTCCTAAGAAACAAAATGAGATTTTGTTGGTTTCGTTCAAAGTAAATTGAGATTTTTTTATTGGCGCTGGAAATAGATCGCTAATCTTTGTAATGGCATTTCAAGAGTACCATGATTCTGTATTAGAAAAAAAAAGGGACTATCATGATTCATTCCATGAGACACACCAAAGCAAAACTCGCTTGAACTTTTCCCACACCATATAATAATGGAAATTTTACTGGTTCAAAGTTGACTTTTCCCATCAGTTTATACAAGAATTGCCTATTAATTATGAGCAATAGCACCATTACTATCATGGGTGGAGCAGTAGACGCACCAACATAACTCTAATAATCACCTGCATCATCATATATTCTTACTGCTACTCAGAATAGTAGGAGTGTTGGATACTTGTATATGCTCATTTCTTTCGTATATTTAAAAGATCATAACTCATATTCGAATATATAGTTTAGAGGTGCTTCTGGTATGATTGTGGTTTGGATTTTAAAATCAGCCAGGCTCTAAGGGGCGCATAAGTTGCTTTCATTCCTTTTTCCTTTTCAAAACCTTCTTTATGTTGAGATGGCTATTAGAAAAGCTCCCTTTTAGTGACTTGGCAGGTGAGACAGAGACAGGCATAACCCTCAAGTTGGCTTACATAGATGCATTTAGGTTCTTTACAATGCGGTAAAATATCTCCATCCATCAAAATTCACTCTTATTCTCGCATAAAAGGGTGCTGAGATTTGAAAGTTACATGTTGTTAGGTGAATGTTAATTGGATGAGTCATTGGCTAAAAGCCGCTTGTACCATGCCTTTGAGGCATCGAAAGCACTACCTGTTGAGTTTCAGACCAGGAAATAGAGATTTGTGCTTTTGTTGGTATTTTTTAAAATACATTAGCATTTCCATTATTCAGAAAAAAAAATACAAAAAGCTTTTGTTCTCGTTACTGTTGTATTACACCCAGTTACAAGCCGAAGTTATTTACTTCATTGACCTTAGCATGTGCTAGAGTGACTGATACTCTGTTTTGCTTCATTGATCTCTCAAAGGTGATTGTATGAGGCAGCTAAGGTTCATTAGATTCCATTTAATTGATAGCAAAATTAATGGATGTTCACAAGGACATGGATTCAACACCAGTTTATCTACTAATTCATTTTCATTAAGGAGACATCATCGTATCTTGTGGTGACAAGCAATATTGTTTTGGTGTACTTAATTATATCTACTCTTTGTGTAAGATAATCCTAGCTAACAATATTTTCTACTACATGATATGCTGCGTTACTAGTTTACTTCAGCTATGGTTTGTAATACAGGCTTCGACCCTCTGCAGCTATCATCATCAACATCAGGTGTGATGATTCCATTTGTGGTTTGTTTGCTTTGTATGTTGTGAGATGCAATGTCTTGAGCTGAAGCTCCTCCATTTTGAAGCAGCTCTTGCAGTTCTTGCTTACTAATTATCAACTTAATTCTGACAACATTGGGACTACTTACTTGGTCATCATTCACTTCTGGATTTGAAAACCTCACTTTCTTTTTCTTACCCTTTTTGGATGGTGATGGAAGAGGTATAAGGTAATACAACTGCCCTGAAATCAGCTTTGCATCAGGTTGAAGATGGTGGAAGCCTGAAAATGAATCCGACAGTGCATGACCGGAGAAGTTTGATAACACTTGTTCAACTTTGATGGGGGCTTGATATTCAAGGATTTTGCCATCAGGCTCCATAATTCTTATAACTTTCTCTTCAACAACTAAGCAATTCCCCATGGCTTTGTTGCTCACAATAAGACGAAATAGAAAAGATTGTTGAAGTTGAGTGAAGAAGTGCATAGATTTTGGTATTTAAAGAGAAGGTTTATGGCAAATGCCCTTACAACATACAAAATATTACACAAATTGCCTTATCCTGGACTGGACCCCATTTGTTTGATTTTTGCAGGTATATAAGCTGGACTTGAAAGTCGTCATTTCTCAATCAATCATTCCTATTTCACAGCTTCAAAGAAAAACAAAAGGAACACTTTATTGACTTAGTGAGAGTTCTTTTCAGCTAAATGGTGAAAACCCGGCAAGGTAAAGTAGGAGAAAAGCACGATCAACTTGGTTGTGCAATGCCATACAACTTGATCTTCTCCTTTTTAGGTACTGCAACATGACAGTTAATTTGCCTGTCTTTTCATGTCATTTCTTTTATCATTTTGAGGTTAAAATGACCATTATAGAATTGTGTCATCTGCAAACCACAATTTTATAGCGTAAGATGAGCTTGGATCCCGTTGGACCGCTAAAACTAAAAAAGTGTTTTGACCATTATGCTCCATGGACGGGGCTCTGTCGTTGACCCCATGTTTGCAACATTGACTATTTCCTTGCTCCACTTTCTTCATCAGAATACCTGCTTACCGTATCTTACACTCTTCGCAAAGCCAGGTTAAAGTATCATCAGTGTGATTCTCATTCATATTTTATTCGAATTTAAGTTGTGGATTTATCTTAATTTGGGTCTAGAATATCGAATACTAATGCTGTTTATACACTGTACTGATTCATTCCATATTTTTATCTTCAGCATGCAAACTGCAATTTTCATTACTACTTGTACTTATCTGCTAAGATTCAAGTGCCGGCCAAACTGATTCAAATGATTGATTGAAGGTAATGAGTCCCCCCAAGTTGGTTGTCCGAGGCAAGTGGTGGTCCAGTAAACCAAGTAAGTAAGGACAGGTGAGAGGATTTCAAAGGCAGAATTGGAAGTATAAAGGAAAATACATATGGTGCTTTAGTTGGAGAGAATATGAATGAAAATGACGGAGACCCACTTGGGATAAGATAGAAGAAAAATATTTGATTTAGTGGTGAGTGATGGTGTCAACACGCATGCTTCGCCACTGGATCATGGGCAGGATAGGATAGATAGTAGTTCATGGTAGAAACAATTTAAAAAACCCCATCTCTTTTTGTACCAAAAATAATAAAAAGGAGTAATTGAAAACAATTATTGGGTACCAACATTCTTTTGTTGCTCTAAATTTAAACCAAAAGCTGTACAAATATATTGATGCCCTTTTAGAAAGTGGGATACTTTATCTATTCAGTTGCAGTTAAATAGCCAATAAAGAAAGCACTAGTATGGCTTTACTACTGCTGTGGTTTTGGCAATACATAAAAACTCAAGATATGTACAAATGCCAGAACCCCATTTGCTGGGTGGTTATGAAGTTGGGTTGCTTGTTCCAGTTTGGCGACCAAAAGATCTATCAATTCAAGTCTAGCATACAAATATCTTGTCCCCTTTCCTGTTGCTTTAAGGATATTTAAGATCCATTTAGTGTTTTCTTTCTTAAGGATTAAAATGGTGTCATTAATTATGTCAGGCTGATGAATTCTGAAGTTGACTTTTACATTATGGTTATATGAAAACAGGAAGATCCCCTATATTCCAAGAGTCCCCATAATGATGGTAAAGTAGCCCCCAGGCATGGAATTTTAGGTTTGTGTCTTGATGTATTTCACTACAAGATAAAATCATGTCAGCCTGATAAATGGTTAAGGGGAAAGAATCCACTATGTAAAGGCATTGCTCCGAAATTTCATACAAATGATCTCACCATCATGGAAAAAAGCAGGCAGCATTTAAGCGTATCTTGGAATTTCAGAATCACTATCATCCCAATCAAAATGTTGATGAGTTCTATTTACATTGGTTTCATATCAGGTAAAAATATTCCTTTCTCATTCCCCTTGTCTGATAAATAACTTCTACACAAATGAAACTTTTGATTTTTCCCACAACATTCCCTTCGCGTCTGCAACTTTTGTTTTGACATGGCGCATGGAATTAGGACCCTTATCTCTCAATGGTTCTACGGCACCGCCATCTCAAATTCTCTTCCTTCACTTTAATATTTCCTCCACAACATTGTAGGTGAAAATTTTGAGAAATACAATTACATAAAACATTGATATAAAAAAAAGTTTAAGTTGAAATGGTTTGGTAAATATCTCGAAAATCGTAGTGTTTCAAGTTTTGCATATTTTCTATTTTTTATATTAAAAGATATAAAAAAAAACAAAATAATATATTTTATTTTATAAATCAACTTTATTTCAGTAATTATTCAGCTTAATTACTCTAAAACTAACTCAATTAAGAATTTAATATATAACTAAAAATTTTATTACAATGTACATGTGTGTGTAAACTATGTATTTAAAATACAGAGATGTGTTTTAAAGTTACATACAATAAATAATGAAATATATGGTTTGAAAATAATTAGTAATAAATAAAATATGTAAGATATTAAAATGAAAAACATAGATTAAATTGTAAGTAAAATAAAATTTAAACACATAAATACATCGGATTAAAAATGCTAATGAGTATAATTGTTCATCATGGTCTTGTCATTAATCTTGAGTTGGAGTTGAGTTAACTTGTGACACCAACTCAATTAACAACATTATTAATGTTAGAAATCCCATCACACGTGTATTTAGAACTCAAATGTGTGTTTATCATTTGCATAATTTTTATTGTTTTTAATTAAAAAGACTAAAATACCCTTGAATAATATAACTTGTTTTAAATACGAAAGGCCATTTTTGTAATTTCCTTAATAGACTTGGTGCACAGTTGACTCGTGACACTAATCTAATCATGGATTTTATTAATAGTATAAATATATAACTAGTGAAGGTAATGGAGTGTGCATAATAAAATAAAAATTTATAAAAATATTAAAATAAAGTTTAGTTGAGTGGTAAATTAAAAATTTTACTAATATAATTGGCCTGAGTTTGAATCTCAACATATGCATATTTTTGTTGGTTTTTTGAAGTGAAAAGATAAAAATACCCTCAAATAATATTACTTATTTTAATTATGGAAGGATATTCTCATAATTTTCTAACCAAATTGGTGTCTGGTTGACTCGTGACATCAACTCAATCAATTTTTTTATTAACAATAGAGATATAAAGTATAGATACCATAGTTTTGTTTTTTATTGCCACATGTACTAAAAATTAGCCGACACGTGGGCTTATTAGGTAGTCAAGTCATCATGAAATATCTACATAAAAAAATGGTTGAGCATAAATAAGATTAAGGGTCAATTTACCGTTGAAACTATCGTTGAGCTTAAATAAGATTAAGGGCCAGTTTTTTATTACTTTTGAAAAGTGTTGTGGAAAAGTACTTTTGAGAAGTGTTTTTGAAAAGTTTGGTTTAAAATTTGAGTGTTTAGCATTACTGTCAAAAAGTGCTTTTGAGAAATAAAATGTCCATTTTAGACATGTTATTATCAAGTAACAAATATGCATTTAAATAATATTTAAATTAGTTAATATTATTATATTTTAGTAAGAATATAAAAAATTATTATAACTTGTTGTTAATATTTTAATATATGAAATATAAATTTTAAATATTTTTAAGCAATAAATATTAATTATTTATAAAATTTAATTAGAATATATAAACTATATTTTAAATATTTAAATATAACCATTAAATATTTGTAATTAGTATTTTAAAAAATATTTTTTTATTTTTAATTAATGATTTTAACACAATTGTAATTAAGCACCAAGAAAAAAAATAAAAATACCATGTTATTGGAGGGGTGAAAAAGTAATTAAGCACTAAAAGTGCTTTTGGGTGAGGAAAAGTTAAAATTTTTAACTTCTCCTTTTCAACTCCTTTTCAGAAGTACTTTTGAAAAGCACTTCTGAAAAACTAAAAATTTCAGTCAAAAATAATTTGTTCTTCACAGTTTTTCCTTTAAAAGTGCTTTTAGAGTCAGAAGTACTTTTTTTAAACAATGAGGAACTGATCCTAAGTGCCAATTTACTGTTCAATTTCAAAAGTAATTTTCAAGTTTAACCAATATTTTTAAAGTCAAAAGTAATGGTGAATAGATAACTTTTCAAACCAAACAAAAAAAGTTTAAAAAAATAATTTTTTTTGTTCTCAAAAGCTAATTCATGTATCAAATTATAAATTTCTCATTCATTTATAATAATTATAAAAGGTAAATATGATTTATATATTCAAATTAAAATTTACAAATAATTTATATTAATTACTTAAAAATATTTAAAATTTATATTTCATAAATTATAATATTAACAATGAATTATCATAAATTATTTTATTATATTTGTACATATTTGTTAAAACAAAAATAATAAAGAAAAACATGTCATCATTGTAATAATAATAATAATAATAATAATATAATAATAATAATAATTACATTATTGGATAAAAAATTATGTAACAAAATTTTAAAAGATTGATATAATTAATCAAATATGACATAGGTTGAAATGGTAAAGTTAGTTTGTTATATTTTATATAACAATTTATTTTATTTGTTTAAAAAGTATTTAAAATTTATATTGGATATATCAAAATATTAATAATATTGTTTTCTTATATTTTTATTGAAATATAATAATATTAACTAAAAATCTTATCACACGCGTATGCGTGTGAAAATTACAAATGCCTACTTAAATAATAATAATAATAATGAAACGTATTGTTTGAAACTGATTAATAATAACACATAAAATATGTATGTTATTAAAATGAAAAAAATTAGATTAAATTGATTATCATGGTGTTGTCATTAATCATGAGTTGGTGTCAAGTTAACTTGTGGCACCAACTCAATAAAATGCATTATTAATATATATATATACACACACATACATATAACTAATGGAGGTAATAAAATGTGCATAATAAAATTAAAATATATAAAAATAACAAAATAAAGTTTTAATTGAGTAGTAAATTAAAGGTTTTTCTAATGCAATTGATATGAGTTCATATCTCACCATATGCATATTTTTATTGATTTTTTAAGTGAAAAGACTAAAATACCCTCAGATAATATTACTTATTTTAATTATGGAATGATATTTTTGTAATTTCTTAAATGAATGGGTGACTCGGTTGAGAGTAACACCAACTCAATCAAGATGTTAAATAATAGTATAAATGAACTTTAAGATCATTTAAATGCATATTTTTTACTTAACAATATCATGTCTACGATGAACATTTTATTTCTAAAAAGCATACACTTAAATCTTAAACAAAAGTTTTCAGAAGCACTTTTTCATAACAATTTTCAAAAGCAATGAAAAATTAACCTTTTGTTTATATTGTAATAATTCTATTTTGTGATTAATTAAATATAGTTTAATTCTACTTCAAATAATTTATTTACGTTGTATTTTTAATGTACATGTAGAGCTCAAATATGTTACTAAAACTTGTTTTGGTTCTGGTTCTGCTTAATTTCTAATTTTACAATGATGCACATCTTCCATTTATGGGAAATACATCACCTTTATTTGTGTCTCCTCTCTATCCCAAACATTCTTGCTGAGAGTAATACCTTCACATGAGCGATCCTTTCGCCCACAAAAGGGGCTCACCCAACCGTCCATCAAGTCGCACTTAATATGCACATCGCATCCCAATCACTATGCCACCCAAACCAACACATACTATACGAACCAAAATAGCACATACCTTGTTGGTTATCCACCAACACCCCCAACACTAGCAGCGCTATCCCAACCTACCCCCACCAACAACACAAAATCCCATCGTGTAGAACCCAGTGATACTTTGAATTACGAGCTCAACTCAGACTCTTGCAAGAACAAGTAAAGCTGCAGTCGGAGACAATAAATTAAGAAGAATGCACAAGTAATATAGGAACTCTAGATCATCTGAAACCAACTGCTCAACACGAGTTTTATTCTAAATTCAACATTTAGCCTTCTGCAATTCATGTTCTAAGGTTTAAGATTTCGTTTTACATGCTTTGGAAATATTTGTTCAAATCTCACTTAAAGATTTTGATGAATGCGTCACTTTCCTTGTGGTACTTTTTCAAATGCTTTCCTCGTTGAAAAATAAAGATGAAGAATTTAGGAATCATGGTAAAAAAATTTGATGCCCCTAAATATAATGTTGTTAAAAAATAATATATATTATCTATTATACTATAAATAAAATAAATTGGTGCCATGAGTTAATCGAACACCAACTCAATTAGAAAAACACAAATATAAATCAAATTTATATAACAAAAATAAAGAACTTGTAAAGTTATGCAGGTAGTTTAATTTTTTAAACAAATAAAAATCACACTCGAACTTTGGCCCTTCAAAAACCAAATGTCTCAATTTGCTCATTTACAATTTCTTTTTACTGTTTTATTATTATTATTATTTTAACAATAATTATTATATTTTCAAAAGAAAATCATTGCTCAAGTATTTTTATTTCTTTCACTCGTAAAACGAATGTGTCATAAGACTAATAATACAGAGTATTATTTCTTTTGTACAAGTTAAAAAGGGTTTCATCCTCTCTTTTAAAGAGTGTTTTTAAAATCACTTGTAAAGCCCAAAAATACTACTAAATTTTGCTTTGATTTAAGATCTCTCCTCTTCAATTGTATGACTTGGGTTAATTTGACCATTACTTAATAAAATTTCTGATAAAAAGTTTGGTTTAAGAATTATTTAGATTATTCTAATTTTTTTTAGACATTTTAAAGTGATAATATGCATCTAATTAAATTTATTAGTATTATGACATTTCAATAAAAATATTGTAATTCATTATTAATATTTAGAAATATACAATATATTTTAAGCAAATAATATAAATTAATTGTAAAATTTAATTTGAATATATAATATTTTAGTATAGTGATGGTCTTGGTATTTGGCATTGCATCAGCTGGTGACGGTAAGAATGATGATGGGTGATTTTTTTATTAACAGAAGGAACAAACTAGAAAATCTAGAGTACGAAAGTAGCTTGCATCAGAAAATAAAGTATCCGTAATACATAATGGGATCATAGCAGTTAATAATAAAACCAAAATCAAATATCTGAGGTTTCATAAGTTGCTGCCCAATCAAGTCGAAATATCAGATATGTTTTAATGTGTCCTTCAATTTGGACTCGCAGTGACTATTACTATTAATGAAATTAATTTAGTAAGGTTAAGAGCATAGTGACACCAGTGGCCCTTGGGTTTGCCGCTCAGTTAGTTGGAAATGATGCATGTTTTTCCACTGCTCAGGTTACCCATTAACATTCAAAACAACTTCACCCTCCACTCCGCTCCGCTGCACCACAACTCACGCAGGAATCATAAATTATGCCTACAATGTTGTACCCTCATGCCAATATATCTACTCTGCAGCTTCGACTTTAAAATGATGAGGCCCCACTGAAATTTGAATGCTAATAAATGTTTAGTGCTTTCACGACACGCTTGATTACAGTCGCGCTTTGACATGCATGCATTTGTGGCAATGACTACGCACTTAGACCAAATGCACCTACCTTGTTCATTCACAGCAGTAATGCACTTCCGTTCTCTGTCTTCATGTTATGTATCCTGCTTCATTCATCCAACTTTAAACTCACCCTCAGTATAAGTGCTTCAAATTCAATCTTTCATTTTGTTTAATCAGATTAGAGAATAAGATCTTCAAATTCAATCTTTCACAGCAGCAATGCATTTGGGAACGATTTCAAAAGCGCAGATAGCTGCAAGGCCATGTCAGCCATTGAATGGTAGAAAAGCTGAGCTTTTTGGTTGAAAGCTTTGGAATACAAACTATTTCTCTACTTTATCAACATCTAGATTTTACTGGTTTTATTCAAAAAAAAATTCTTCTTATTGGAAAGAAAGAAAGAAAATTGCTTTCTTCATTTTTCACCTCAAATTTAGCATCGAATGATTTGGTTCTAAATATATAGGTAATTTAATAATACAAAAAACTGTGCCTATTATGTTTAAAAAATCCACTTTTTTTAATTTCTTATTAAACGAAAACTTTTACAAACTTGTATTCCAAAATTTTAAATCACTTGTTATTTACAAACTGTTACCAAATCCAAAATTAAAAAGAAAAAGACAAGCGTAGACATTGGAAAATTGTGCTTGTTTTTACCTCCCCAAACTGCCACCGTAGACCACGCCTTAGCTATGGCCCCACCACTAACAAAACCTTTTCCAACACGGTTTAGATTAACGGCTCCGATCTTCTACCAGATGCGAACCGCTTCATTCCTCCTAGACTGACCGGCTCAGTCTCCGTAATTTCAGGCTCCATCGATATTGCTTCACGATCATCTGGCGGCAAGCGACACCTAACGTCTCTGTTCCTCGGCGGCGAAGGCGCTTCTGGAGGAAGACTGCGTGGTTCACGTGCTTTGCCAGTGGACCCAAAAATAGCACAAAAATTTGGAAAGCAACCGCTTCTGCTTCTTCTTGCCGTTTTCTCTTTAACTGTTTCGGCTTCGGCGGATTTTTGGCGGTTCTTTCTCAGTGAGCGATTCCGGTCTCGCCTCGATTTCACTCTTCCCATACAAGAGACCTTAGGCGAAGACGGTTCAACAACTGGAGGATCGGTTTTAACGGAACCGGATCGTTTAGGAAACAATCTTGTAGTTGCAGGCTTAGTATTCTTCCTGTTGTTGGTCTCAGCAAAGCAAGATTTCTGCGGTTTGGGCAATCCGATGATGGAAGCTCTAGGCTTTCTCACAGAAAAGCGTTGAGAATTGGAGTCGGGGTTTAAATTAGGATTAAGATTGGTAGAGTTGGGAGCTGAGTTTCCTTTATGCGACTCTTTCCGTTGGTAAAAAGCATTGCGATCGAACCAGTCGAACTCGGAGTCTTTGGATAACCAAAAGGATTCAGGCGGGAAATCGGCCGGGATTTCATCGTCGAGAGATGTGTCGGCCGTGTGGAGGTGGTCGTCTGGATCGTTTTGGGTGGTAGCTAAAGTCTCGCAGACGATTTTGTTATCGCAAGAAGCACCGGCGCAGGCCGAAACAAGGGTTTCTAAATTGCCCTGTGGCATTGTACCAACAAACGAAAGAAGAAGAAGAGTTAAACGAAGAAGGAGAGAGAAAGTTGGAGAGAGGAAGGTTGAAGAAAGGAAGCGGCCTTTAAATAAAAAAGAAAGTTTTTTATTGTGGAAATTTGATGAACAGACAGAAAATGAGTTTTGGAGGGAGAATTTCTACGTTGTTGACTGCTGCGTGCCTTGCTTCCTCTCTTTCGTGGATTTTCAGTTTTACGTTATTATTTTATTATTTGTATTTTTCTTTTTTGAGTTAAATTTAAAAAAAAAGGGAATACCGAAGCAAAAAGTACAACTTTTAGCAACAAGAAAATGGAGTTTCCCTCGTATTGTTGTATGTAGGAAAAAGAATAATTAGGTCGATGTAATGATGATTTGCTTTGGATCGATGGAATGTTTCGACATATCTCTACTACAAGATTAATTACCTTAATTATTCAATTATATTGGTGCGGTTTGATTAGGTTTAATTAGGTCTGATTGCTACAATTTCTCCGGTTATATTGACTATATCAACTTGCGATACATGCGAGTTTTGGTCTTCACCTACCGTGTTTTTTAATTTAGCGTAATTAATGTATGAATAATCATTATTATTGGATCACCTAATTATTTATTTTAATTCTTACGACGTTATATAATTGAAAACTTTTGCAGGATAAATTTTGTAGGAAGTAAATTTAAATTATATATTTTTACGAGAGTTAAAATATAATTTTATTATATTGACGTATATTTTTATATATTTTAGAATTTTATCATTTTTAAGAATTAAACTATAATTTTATAAACCAAAATTTAATTACTCTCTTCTCAATCGACTTAAATATTTAGCCTAAGTGAAATTGTCGATTTCTCTTTGTGAAAATGTTGATCCTGGAAAATCCATTGTGGAGAAGTTGATTCCTAAGAAGGTTAGGTTCAGAGACAAGGAGGAAGAGACGAGTAATGACATGATGATCGAGCTGTCCTCAGATCAACCTACTTCTTGGAGAGACATGCTTGTTGGCCACTCTTCAAAGGGTGGCTTCAATGGCTTGGAAGTTATTGATATTTTGGAAGGAAAGGAAGTTATTGATATTTTGGAAGGGGACATTCAGAGGACTATTGTGAATGGCGTGCCTTCTATTACTTTTTCGAACAGGATTCATTAAATCCTCATCCGGGGTATGAATAATACTGTGATCTTAAAACTTCTAGGCCATAATATTGGTTTTTCAGTTTTACAGAATAAAATTTACAGCATATGGAGACCCTCAACCCCTATTCATATGATGGATATTGAAAATGGCTATTTCCTAGTCAAATTTCAAAACAAGCTGGATTGTGAAAAGGCTCTCTCTGAAGGACCGTGGACTATATTTGGCCAATATTTGACTGTTCAGCCTTGGACGATGACATTTGACCCTACACAGGCTTACCCAAGTATAATGATGGCATGGATCAGATTCCCTGCTTTACCTAGTTACTTATACAACCGCAAAATCATTACAGAAATTGGAGAACTTGTGGGTAAAGTGGTCAAGTTAGATATGAACACTGATAGTAGGACGAGGGGACAATTTGCTAGAATGGCAGTTTATGTCAATTTGGAAAAGCCATTGGTGTCCCAAATCTTGATCAATAGTCGATCACAAAAGGTGGAATACGAATCTCTTTCTATTATTTGCTTTCACTGTGGAAGGTATGGTCATATGGAAAACATTTGCAACTTTAGAATTCCTGACTCTACGGTTGATATGAACATTGACTCATCTGTGACGACACCGGAGAATAAAAAATTGAACATTGAAGGATTGGAGAAGAAGGACGAGAACCATAGACCGTGGATGATCGTAGAAAGGAAATCAATGCGTAAATTTAGGGACAACCTGCAGAAATTATCCGAAAATCAAGAGAGGGAAAAGGAAGGTTCCCGATTCAATGGCCTCAATAATAAGAATTTAAACAAAGAAATTCATGACAGAGATATGGCTGATTTTCAGAGTTCTAAAAAGAAAGCTATTTTGAATGAAGATCAGCGCAGGAAAGATTTGGGTATCCAGAATAACAGTCAGTCAAAATTAAATAGAAAAAATAATAAAGGTAAATTTAAGGTGGTGGGCTCTAAAATTATTCTAGGCCCAATTATCAAAAGGAATACTGGACCGCAAATGGGTTCCAGATTGATTCACAATAATGCTAATGAGATTATACAGATTACAGATGAGCTTACCACTGGATTGGGCCTAGGGGATTCTTCTCCTAAACAGGCCTAGGATTTGGTGGACCAAGATGTCCAAGAACGAGAGAAACAATATGCCTCTGTTGCTCCTGGCAATTGTAGTAGATCCTTAGCGGCAGAAGCAATGCCAAATGATGTCATCGATGAGGAGATCTTGCATGTCGAATGGGAGTCTTCAGCGTACCGTTCAACCTTGACTTTAAAGGGGTTTAACAGAGGAGAAGTGGTGGTGGACGTAGGTAGCCTCGACTCCGACAAGCATTCGGCGGTGGTCTTCATTAAAAGTAAAGATGTTTTTGTCCATAAACAGCTCTTTGGTTCCGGTGGGGTTCTCCGGGTCGGGTAAGGGGAATAAATTTAAAGGCATAATTAGTAAGCAGAACAAAATCCTTCATGGCATTAACATGCGATTCAAAAATGCTAGCTCCTAACGTATTTCACTAAAGAAATCCATGGAACAATTAGCAGAGAGAATTTCGGCTATCTCTAAGGATAATTTCGACTCTGGAAATTCTACCAGAGATGATGAGCAAAATGAGGGGTTTAATTCCCCTTGGCAGTAAGGCTGCTGCGCTTTATTTACTTTGTTCCTTTTGAATTTTATTTGTTTGGGTTTTGTTATATTTTATTTTTTAATTGTCTTTTAATTTTTTATAGAACCAAATCTAAAAATTTTCTCATAGAACTGTCAAGGGTGTGCTAGCAAGAATTTTATTCGAGCTTTTCGGGAATATAATGCTGAACATAGACCAGATATTGTTTGCTTGGTTGAACCGATAGTAAGCAGTAAAAAAGCTAATTTTATTATTGAGCAACTGGGCTTTAATTCTTCTCATCGAGTAAAAGCTGTTGGATTTTCAAGTGGCATCTGGGTGGGATGGAAGGATTCTGTTCGAATTCAAATCATTACTAGTCATCCTCAATTTATTTTCTTCACATTGATAATTTTATCTCTAATAAGTCTTTTCTTATCTCTTTTATCTATGGCAACCCTGATAGGCTGAAACGAAAGTTTTTCTTAGAAGGGTTAAAATCTCTCTCCCCAACCCAGTTTATTCTTTGGCTAATTATGGGAGACTTCAATGCCATTTTATCTTCTACGGATAAGAGAAGTCCCTTTACCGTAGGTAAACATTGTGAATTATTTGGTAATTTCGTCGATTCTTGTGCTTTGCAGGATTTAGGGTATAATGGACCCTCTTGTACTTGGAAACGAGGTGGTACTTTTATAAGATTAGATCGGGCTCTAGCAAATGATGAATGGATGTCAACGCTTCTGCAGTGCTTAGTTCAACATCTCACTCGTATTAAGTATGATCATCGGCCTCTCTTACTTTCTACTAGACCGGACTTTGGCATATCTAAAGGGCGACTTTTTAGATTTTTAGCAGGATGGACACAACACAACACTTTTCCCACTTTTGTAAAAGAAAAGTGGAATTTTGTAGGTAATATGGTCAATTCCTTAAATAATTTTACTTCTTTTGCTAAAATCTAGAACAGGAATATGTATGGATTTCTAGGTGCACGCAAGCGACATCTTATGCAATCGCTTAATAATATTCAAAAGGTATTTGATTATTTCCCCTCTAGTCAGTTAGCTCAGAAAGAATTGGAAGTTCGAGATGAGTTGGAAAATGTTCTTGACCATGAGGACTTACTCTGGAGACAAAAGGCTCGCTGTGACTGGCTTCAACTAGGTGATAGAAACACGAAATTTTTACCATAGTTGTACGATCAAGAAAAGAAAATTTAATCGTATTACTACCTTACGCATCGATGCTGGGGAATGGTGTTCTGATCAAGATATCCTGCAAGCTAAGGTGGTGGAATTCTTTGAAAGGCTTTATGGTGAGACTCCCCCTACCTTAAGAAGCATTCCTAGTTTTGGTTTTCCTAGACTTACTTCTTCGGAGGTTTCTTTTTTGGAAGCTGATGTCACTAACGAGGAAATCAAAAGGGCGTTATTTGGCATGGCGCCTCTGAAAGCGCCTGGTAGTGATGGATATCATGCTCTTTTCTTCTAAAGTTAGAGGGACACTCTTAGCAGTGATGTGTATTAGTAGGTCAAAGGTGTCTTTTCTGGAAGACCGATCGAGTAGAAGTTGAATAACACGTTGATTGTTTTAATTCCTAAAAAAGAGAGTCTCAAAGATTTTAGTCAATTTCAGCCTATTAGCTTATGCTCTGTGCTTTATAAGTTGGTTATGAAAGTGATTGCAAACCGGTTTAAGGTGATTTTTTCTAAATTGATCTCTCAGGAACAAGCTGGTTTCATAGCTAGCCGGAGCATATCTGATAACATTATTTTTGCACAAGAAGTAATCTATTCTATGCGGTGCAAGCGGAAAGGGAAAAACTGGATGGCCGTTAAGTTAGACTTGGAGAATGCTTACGACAGAGTTAGTTGGGAGTTTATTTCTACCTCTTTGAGTGCGGCTGGAATCCCTATCTTTTTGTGAAAAATGATTGTCAGCTATATCTTCCTCTTCTATGTAGATCCTTTGGAATTGAGTGCCTACTTGAAAGTTTAAACCTGTTTGAGAAATCCGTCAAGGATGTCCTCTATCGCCTTATCTTTTTTCTCTGCATGAAATGGTTGGGGCATATTATTCGGACTAAAATGGATATCGGTAATTAGAAACCTATTTGGTTATCTTGTAATGGCCCTACAATCTCACATTTTTTTTTGCCGATGATTTGGTGATCTTTTGCAAAGCACATCTAGATCAATCACGACTGTTAGAGTTCATCCTTAATCAGTTTTGCGAGACTTCGGGACACAAAATCAGTGTTAGAAAGAGTAATATCTTTTTTTCCAAGGTTACTACAAGTGATGTTCGCAATCAAATTACTCAAATGTTTAGATTTTAGGAAGTTCAGAATCTTGGCAAGTATTTAGGTGTTCCTCTTCTTCACGAGAGGGTTACCAAAAATACATTAAGTTTGGTTGTTGATACAGTAAGATAGAAACTATAGAATTGGGATGCGAGGAAGTTATCTATGGCAGGGAGAATCACCTTAGCGTAATCAGTACTCCTCTCCATTCCCAATTATTTTATGCAGTCTCTAATGATTTCGAGAGGTGTGTGTTTAGATATTGAGAAATTGGTCAGACAATTTATTTGGGGTCGCATAGATGGTCATCCTAAAATGTCTTTAGTAGGGTGAGACTCTATTTGTCAACCACGAGCTTGGGGTGGCCTTGGTTTTAGACATTTGGATGATCAAAATAAGTTATTTCTTATGAAGATTGGCTTTAGCCTTGTTTCTAAGAGCGATGCACTTTGGGTCAGTGTCCTTCACTCTAAGTATAATTAGAAAGAATAGCTTTCGAACTCTATTAGCAGGAATCAATGCTCTCATTTATGGAAATCTCTTTTTAAGATATGGCCGTTATTCCGTGAGAACTTAATTTGGTCTCTTGGCGATGAGTCTACGGTCCGTTGTTGGAAAGACCATTGGATTCCAGGTATGGGTTGTTTAATCTCTAAAATTCCATCTTTTACTAACCTTGATTTGGACTGTCGTGTTAGAGAGTTTGTCAAATTAGATGGGAGCTGAAATTTGGATCTGCTTCATGCATAGTTACCTGAAGATGTGATTTGTAGGATTATTAATATTCCTCCCCCGCATTCAAACTTTGGATCAGATAAAGTGATTTAGGCTCAGTCAACTTCAGGAGCTTTCTCGGTTCGTAGTGCTTATTGGGCTTTAAAAGAGGCTACTTGGAATTCTCAAGACAAGCACTGGAAGTCTATGTGGAAATATCCGGGAACATAGAAAGTTAGAGTCTTTCTTTGGTTGGCTTTTCAGCAAAGACTCCTTACTAATTCGGAGTGTGTAATAAGGGGAATTGGACACAGTAATTTGTGCACATTGTGTGGGTATGTGGTTGAAGATTTGGCACATGTTCTCCGATATTGCCCTTTTGCGAAGGATATATGGACGCTTGTACTTCTAGAACAACTTAAACAAAGGTTATTTTCTACCTCTTTTCCGAATTGGCTTTCACTTAACCTTTGTTCTCATGAAAGATTGCAAGGTAATGGGCTCTCTTGGCCATGTTTATTTGGATTAATTACTTGGCGCATCTGGAAGAATAGAAATCTTTTTATCTTTCAGAATATTTCCTGGATAGCAATTGATGTGGTTAAGACCTCTAGCTGCTGGGCTCGACAATATGAATTACGAATTGAAAGCAATAAAAGGAATAACCCCAGTTCAAATTCTGCAAATATCTCGGATGATACTTGGGGTTTTTTTTTATTATCCACGGATGGAGCTGTGGCTAGAGATTCTGTATATGCTGCTACAGGAGGTGTGGCTAGGGACCGTGATGGAAATTGGATAGTGGGATTCACTCATTTCTTAAGAGTTTATTCTCCGGTTGAGGCTGAAGTCTAGGGTATCCTTGATGGAATTCTTATTTTGCTAAATAAGGGATACAAACGAGTTATTATCTTGACTGATAATCTTGAAGTCGTCCAAATCTTGTCTGACTTGGATTTGGAAGATTCTGGGATTACTGTACTCAGAAATACTCAATGCATCGTGAGGGCGGAAGGGATGTGGAAGATTAAACATATTCCAAGAAATTAGAATTTGGTGGCAGATCGTCTTTCTAAAACTAGTATGAATTGTAAATCAAGCTTACAAGTTCTTAATGAGGCTCCTAAGGAAATAATAGATTTGTTATAGGAAGATAAAGACAATGGTTGTCTTATGTAGTTGATTTTATTCATATTCTTTTCAAAAAAAAAACCTATAATTTTATCATATATTAATTTATAATTTTATAAATTTTAAAAGACCTAAATCACATTTTTTTTCATTTTAAGAGGCACCTTTCGCCCTTGCATAACTTTAAATTTGTTTTTTTTTTATTTTTTAATATGTAATTATATTTTGGTAAACAAGCACGACTAGAAAATAAATATTTATAGGTATAAATTTTAATTACACCTTTTTAACAATAGATCCATAATATTCAAATATGCCTAAAAAAAGTAAATACTTGATAAGATTAAGAAGTTGATTTTTTAAAAAATACTATAATTAGAGTTCCGACTGATCTAATAAGAATTTTTACAAGTTACTGGTTTCAAGTGAATTTTAAGGATGTGAATGAAAATTTAATTTATAAAATATATTAAAAATAATTAAGTTATCTTGAAAGGATTATGAAGAATTGTATTAAAATTATTATATATTTATTCTTTATTATTTCAATATGATATGTTTTAACATTTTATAAAAAGATTGACCTAAAATGTTTATATAAATTACTTTTAACACCCAATTTAAATTAATTTATTGTATTATAATTTTAATTTTCACACTTATAAGAATTATGATTATTTTGACGTTTTTTTTCCTTTTATAAAGACTGCATAATTAATAGCACCGACATCAGATCTGAAAATTTCTGATTTATCGGTGTTTCCAACAAATTCCATTTAACTTGGTTTTTTTCCAATAATTAAATTCTATAATATACGCGAGCATCTTGATTAACAAGCATCGATCTATATGAAATTTCAATTATTTTAGTCTGATCAGCATCAAATCATTGGTCATGCTGTAAATATCTGCATTGTATAAAATTTAAGATTATTTGTTTTTGCTTAGTTCTTCTACAACCTTCTTTGCACCAGATTTATGCATAATGAGTTTCAACACTTATCCCACAAAAAAAGAATAGGATGTTTTGTAATTTATAGTAATATAATATTAAAATAAAAAATTATCTATAATATTTTATAAGATGAAAATTAAATACGTTAATTTGAATATATCTTTTTAATATATTTTAAATTTTTAACAAAATAAAATTAATTTAATATTTTTTACATTCAGCCCTACTTATTTTATTCAGCACATTTTCATTGAAAATTCTATCTTAAGTAGAATATTAAAATGATTATTAAACACATTTAAATTATTAAATGTTAAAAAATTATTAAATATTTTTAATGAATGATTTATCAAGCACACCCTTAGTGGAAGAATAATCTAGATTAAAATATAAAAGTGTAATTACAACTTTTAATTTATTGTGAATTACTTTCCTAATAAAATCAGGTAATTTTAAGAAAATATTGTAACTACTTAATCAAACTTTTATCTACGTTTATATTATTAGTAAATTTGTCCAAAATCTAGGAAAACAAATTCAATGATGTATGCAGATTGTTGCATCTTCTTTTTGGAAATGTCTAATTGCATCTGTCAAAACGGTAATCTTAGATGTTACGTGTATTTTATTACTTCATATGGTTTACGAACTTCATTAGATTCTCCCAACTTCATTTTTATAACATAACATGATTGAAACTATAATATTAAAATCTGGGATTCTAATATTTTGGCCTCATTACTTCATAGTTTTAAGGGTTAGTTTATATATTAATATGGTGGAATTTTTTTTTGAGAAATTAGGTTGAAATTTTATAAATTTACCGATTTACATTGTTTTTGGAGAGAGAAAAAAATGCGTCTTATAGGACGAGTTTTCACTTCCACATCAATGAAAACGTGTCGCATAAGACATATTTTCAGGAGAGAGAACAAAAACGCATCCTATCAATAGTAACTATTTCAACAGCCACAAAAATTCCTATATAAACCCTTCTAAACTTCATTCTTTCCAACCATCCTTTCTAAATTCTCAATCCTCAATCTTCAATCCCCAATTTTCAATTTTATATTTTCAATCTTCAAATTTTAATTTTAAATTTCGAATTTTAAATACTCAATATTATTTTTTTTAATTTTATTTTTTTTCTTATAAATTTTAAATGGCAAATCCACTTATTTGTTTGGATGATAAGGATATTTTCGGCGTTCAAGTACAAATGGTAAGAAAATTTATTAAATTATTTAAATTTAAATAGTTAATTATTATGCTATTTAGATTATTAATTTTTTATGTTTATATACTCAACCCGAAGATCAAATTTTGGAAACTACATAAACAATTTAAGCGAAGGTGCACTGAAGATCATTTATGGACACATGCCCTCCAACTCATATTTTAACCCAATTTTTACCTATATGTTGGTAGAAAATACCAGTGCCACCATATGGCTATCCTCCATCACTTAATTTTTTTTCAATCCAATGATGGCCTAATGATGGGTAACTGTTGGTGGATAAAAAAAATGGTGGCGCCGTCATCCCCTTATCCCTCCGGCCCTCGGCACTATTTATTTCACTCCATTTTAATAAAAAGTCATCGAAATACCATTTTGATATTTAAGTATTATCAAACGTAAAAAAAAAACCCTAAATTAAGCTATTTAGAAGTTATTCTTTTTAGCAGAGTCCAAGATGTTATATCTAGTTTTGTTGTGGATTTCCATGGCCGACTTTGATTCTTTTTCTTTTTGGGTTTTAAAAAGTAAAAGATAAAATGATTGATTGGGTAAAGAAATAGTTGGGGGTGGGAGGAAAGTTGGAGGTCATTAGGTACGACTAAGTAGAGATAACACCCTCTTAACAAAACTCTGCTCATTCCCCCCTTTGTCTATAATCACACCCTTTCCCGTTTGGAGGACAGATAGATTGATAATAATGCTCTATAGATATAATATTCATCCATCTCAATTTATTCTTTAAGTTATAACGCCTTATATATAAATGACAAGCAATTAGTAATAATGTAGTTCTGATTTGGATCTTAGCTATATGCAATCATCCTTTTATTTCTTACTTATATCATATCTATTTATATTATTATTCAAGTTTTTGTGGAGTTGTTATTATCAATCAATTAGATTTCTACTCTCTTATAAAATTGCAAAAAATAAATAAAAATATTCATAAAACTTGATCATGGGTTGAGTCGGGCCGAAACAAAAGTTTAGGCCCGAGTTTGGCCTAATCCCAAAAATGAGCTTAAATTTTTACTTAAGCTGGACCTAGATAAAAATGTTAAACTCGAGCTCGGTCCAACCCGTCCGTATTAATTTTTTTATATGATTGTTTTAAATATATATATAATACATCAAATACACTAAAAATATTAAAATAAATGTTTGCTAACAAATTGAAAATACATTAAAATATTTACAATTTAGCAAGCAAATGCCTCTAAAATCGTAACAATATAATAGCAAAATAGTAGCAAAACAACAACTAGATTCGGGCCAATAAAGTTTTACTCGAGGCTCGAACCGTTTAGAAAACAGATGTTATTTTTTGTCCAAGTCCAACTTTCAGGCCTATATTTTTGCCCAAACCCTCTCACTTTTTGGACAAGCCTTCGGATCTGGACAGATGGCTCGGCTCATGATTAGGTCTAACTTAAACTTAAGATATCATAATTTATCATATTTATTTTAATTTTTTTAACCTCTTCCAGCCTTTAAATATAAAGATACAAATACTTTAATGTGCTCAAATTCAAATTCTTATACACTAACAATAATAACTGATACCAATCGAATTAAGAATTAATTAATACCTTATTTTTACTCTCTATAAATAAAGTATCATTTGTGTTTTTATATAAACTTTTTTATTTTTCCATCTATATCATATATGTATCATAATGAAGGCATGATATATAAAGAAAAAATATATGAATATATATGAGGTGATATGGTTTCGGCATTGCCTATGATAGCATATGCAAACTCACGGAAAACGTCAGACATGAGCAGATTCCAAGGGCTATCTTTTTATTTTTGTTTTATTTTTTCTGTATGAGCTACTGTGCTTTTATATATAATCATGTTCCTCTGGCAATTATTTCGCATATTATTTAATATATTTATAAATTTATTTTTATGCTTTTTTGGAAACTTTATATCGATATATATTAAACATTAATAGAGTGTAAAGTAGTGTATTAGATCTTTTATTAGAAAAATGTCTAAACGAAACAAAGAATAATGTGATTTAGAGTTCACTGTTATAGAATCTTACCTCTCATCATCACATACTAATATTTGGTTCAATACCATTTCTTTGATCCAATAATGTAATATTAATGTGTTGAAATTTTGGGCCTTTTTAGATAGATATTTATTTTTAATGCGGTGTGTTTAAAATTTTTTTTGTCTCATACTATAATATCTAATTTTATTATTATCGTTAGTTGTACACTAACATCAAGTAAATATGCATTTTATCATTTTGACAAATTTACCTTTAAATAATAACATAACAATTTCGTTAATATAAATACTTGATCTTTTATGTAGTTTAAAATGTTGGTTGTTTTTATCTTTAAACCACAAAAGGATATTAATTAATAAGGTAAAAGCTGTATTATTAGGCCAAAAAAGAAGATATGCTTCCTTCATTTTATTTATGTAAAAGTAAATTATATAGAATGGGCTCCGCCATCCCAAAAGGAGCCGCCCTTGAGCTTCTAGATTATCAAACCCTTCCACCAAATTTATTCTTCCATTCCATGCTTTTACTGTATTTTAAAAAAATTATATTTTTGTCACTCCATTCTAACTACGGTTTTTATATTTAAATCCTTTAAAAAAAGAGATTGCAAGAAGTGGGTAACAAAATGTGATTTGAATCGAATAGATTACCGTGTTATATAAAATATACAAGTATAAGTATCGTGGAATGATGTGATAGAGAATAAATCAATAAATAAAACCACTGTTCCAAGTTTTCTAGAAGCTTAAATTTGGCAACCTTTTACCCACAAATATTATTAAAAGTGACATGGGAGAATAACTGAAATAGTGGTGACCCATATTTTAAAAAGTTGAAATTTAATTTCTTTTATTTAATATTATTAGTGTTTTCTTTCAAACTTTGTTAAATTAACAGGCTATTCTCATATGTTAAAATAAAAAAAATAATAGAAATTATCAACGAAAATTGTGATTGAACTAGAATCTTTAAATTGAAAATATAAAAAAAATTAACTTTTAAAGTATAAAAATTTAAATTTAAATTTTGTAAAAGTGGAAGGACTAACAACAAATTTCAGCTTTTTTGGACTTTAACTAGAGAACCAAAATAAAGGATGGAAAATGTAACTCATTCATTATTACATCATAGATTAAATTGATTGACTTACTTTTTCTTTTAACTGGAGATAAAATTAATTTAATATTTGAGAATAATCCCAAATCAACAAATAAAATGCGTCAAAATTAAATTTTATTATTTAACCTTTCAAAGTAAGTGTATATTATTATTAGTTTAATTAGAGGCACCAAATAATTTCATATACGTTATTATTAGTTTTAAACTATATATTTTATTATTTATTTTATGTTATTGTTAAACGTCTACATGTGAAAGATTTTAAAACGATATTTGCAAGTAAAATTGAGTAGTGCCAAAAGCAGTGCTTAGGAGCAGTGTCAACTACTTCAAGCACTAGAGATGAACAAAACAGAAAAAAAAATACAATGATAGATTTATATAGTTCGATTTTTCTATGTTTACGGATAACATGCTATTTTAGCACCTTGTACAACAGGTGGTTACGTACACTAATACTTACAAGATTAAGATCTCACTTTTTCACCTAAGATCTAAACAACTCTTTTCTAAGTTTTCTTCCTAAAATCTTAGAACAAAAACTAACACATTAGATTTTATACTCAATAAACTTTAAAGAAATGTTTCTTAACGAACATAAATAAGTGCTCCCAGTTCACTACATCACCTATATAAGTCTTTTAATTTACAAGGAATTTAGACTTGTTAACATATTATATATCTTCAATGAGTTTAAGATAATTCTTGAATATTCATGATATACTTTCAAATTTACCCGATCCAATCTCTTCAAGATAAAGAAGTCAATTTCCTTGATCCGATCTAAACCAATCTTTAGAAATGTTGCTATAAACAATTGGGATATCATAGATGGGCTTGCACACAACCATAATGTTAGCAAAGATCCAAACTCAAGGCAAGTTTATGAGTTGAGAAGTGTTAAACATCAAAGGTGCTTCTCATAAAGTGCCTCAACAAACATATATTCCAAATACATGATTTCAATATGTATATACATGTCATAAAAATTTTAAATATTTTGCAAACTCTATTTTTAAATATTAATTAATTTAAATTAAAATATAATAATAAATTTACATATTTAGATATGTAACTTTGTTAATTGTACAAATTAAATATTTTAGTTTAAATTATATCCACTAATAACCCCTCACTAACTCTTAAATAGGAGGATAAACACACTACAACGCGTTCAAATTAACATCTTTCTGCACTAACAATAATACAAATACTAATCGAGCTATGATTTAAATGCATTAGTTGTGTTTATATATTCTTTAGCAGTCTCAATTCGAGGAAAACCAAATACGTGATAGATCAAAGTTTGGGCCTAAATTAGTCTCTTTACTAGACATAGGAAACTGACCCAACAAAAGGTTACTCATCTGTTCCATTTAGTTTCATTTTGTGTATGTGTTTTTAATTCGAATTTATCTGGGAATTGGTTTACTTTGTTTCCTGGTTACCATTAGCCAACGAATCCGCGAGAGGCTTCAAATTCCACAACAAATCCTCCTGGTTCAAAGTTTCTTGAAGCTCAGCATGTAACTCTTTGTTAAGTGTCATTAACTTTTAGGATTTATGTAACTTCTAGTGCCTTTTGAACCCCTGCAATTTGAGATATGAACACAAATAAACCCCAAGACCTTTCCAATTTTCCTTTAAAAAGTGTGTAAAATTATCGTGTCTCAACCACCCCGCACAAAAAATTGAAAAGGACCTCTGCTAACATTCCCAATATCAATCAATCATACTTATGGTCAGACTGATAGACTACTGTTACCGAAGGAACTATCCCACTCCCACTCCCCATTACAAATGGCTCAACAATAGCCCCTTTAAGACCCATATCTCACAGGCCATGGTTAAATAACAAAGACTGGAAGTGATTGCAACCTCTACACGACTCATTGGCACGCCACCACCCTTCTCTTCTTATCATCTTCACTTAAAATCGCCTGCCGGTTAGCACCGGTCTTCTAATTTCTGAGCAATGAGATCAAGAGTGTCCCATAACAGTTTTCTTGTGCAACCTATTAGGACTACCATACACAATAGATAAGCAGATTTGTTGTGAAGTAGTAGTATCCGTAACATGAAAATGCAAGAACTGAAAGTAAAGAACCTGACCTATTCTAACATACCAGATGCTATCTTTTTAAGTATTAAAAAACTACTTCTCTAAAAAACCCTATTATTTCCATTTTAAAATGCTATCTTTTTAAGTATTAAAAAAATCACAATATATTATTTGGTACTCGAGTTTGATATTTTTTTAATGTGGTATTTATGTTATTTTTTGTCTAATACAGTACTTGTATTTGATAAAAGTTATATGTTTTGGCACTCCAAAGGTAATGGTATTAACTTTTTAATTTTCATTCGAGTTTTAGGGTTGATTTAGTGAAAGTTAATTGCTAATATTATTAGGTTTGAATTTTTCATAATTTTGTTAATAGAATAAATTTAGTGCTAATGTGAATTTGTTTAATTCGCATTTGATTTGTCAAATATTGTCTAATAGATGTGATTTAATTCGAATTTAGGGTTGATTTATTGAAAGTTAATAGCTAATAATATTAGCTAATCATGAATTGCTATCAAGTCAACTCTAAAAGCCGAATTAAATACTAAAAAAAGTTAACATTATTAACTTCCAGTACCAAAATGTACAACTTTTGTCAAATACAAGATTGGACCGAAAAATAATACAAGAATCACATTCAAAAAGCTATCTTGACCCAATGACAAAAGTATTATGTTGTAGGCATGAAAGATTTAGTTCAATTCTAAATAACTCCATTCCTCTTCCCAACTATAAAAAAATTTGGTATGTTTAAGCATTAAAAAAAATACTATCTTTAATTTTAAAAGTAAATATATGGTTTTTTCTATATTTTTTCTTTCCCCGATGTTACATAATCTAATTTTTATTTAAAAATACAAATTCTAAAATAATATATTCTTATAAATTTAAGATTCAAAATTTAACATTTCTTAACGCTTCCAAAACTATAATCCCTTTGCATTAAAAATTAAAATAGAAACACATATCGTGTCATAGTATTATATTTCTGAAAATTATAAATTTAATTTAAATTATTAGTGAAAAACCTTTGTTTTAGAATGTTTTATATACAAGTTCCAAGATAATATATTCCTTATGAAAAAACATCATGCTAATTTGTAAAGTTATGATAAACTAAATCTTGGGAAATTGATGGTAAGGGAGAGGATAAGAAAAAGGACGAAGAAGCAAACAATCCGAAAATCAATAGGTCATTAAAGAGTTAAGGGAAAAGTAAGAGGCTAAAAGGGAAAACAAAAAATAAAGAACATAATTACAAGGGGCTTCCGACAAAAAATCCCCCATGATCTAGCCCCACTAACCCACATTCGAAAAAATCGACCGTTGGGGCCCGTTCTCAGACAACCAACCGTTACCATTCAAAACCTTAAACTAGTAACTCCTCCCTCTTTCTCTGTCTTTCTCTTTCCTTAAAAAAAAAAACAGAACAAAGAAAAATTCCTCCCTGAAAAAAAAATGGGTTGTGTTTCTTCAAAACTGGTTAAGAAAGAGATGAAACGAGAAATGGTTCTCAACAATGGCGGCGACTTCGCCCATCACGTGGTTTCTCTCAAGTCAAGCACTTACGGGGTCCTTAAACTTGACAACGATGAACTGCAACAAATAGAAGAAGTTGGTGTTTCAGAGACTAAAAGAGCTAAGAGGTCGCCTCCGCGTGAAGAACCTGAGGTAATCAATGCCTGGGAACTCATGGAAGATCTTGATGAAGATCGTCTTGTCAAAAGGACTCCAAAATCTCGTGTCAAAGCTCCAGTGAAGTTGTTGAATCAGATCGGTTCTCCATTGAAAGTGAAGAACAGCGGTGGGAAAGAAAACAAGGGAAGCGTTGTTAATGGAGATGGTTTAGGGAATGGGAAGTCTGATTTTAGCCCCAATTCGATATTGAGAGTGAACAATTCTATGGATGGCTCGTCCTGTAAGGTAGTGTTGAAGTTGAGTTATCCGGTGAAAAGCACGAGAAGCGAGGGGCCTGAAGGTGGTGGTGGTGATTTGGGGTTTTCGTCGCGGAGAAGGATTTTCAGTCCCCTGTTTGATCCAGAACTTGTCGCTTTGTACGAGAAAGAGTTGTCTGAAGAAGAGGAACAAATCAAGAGGATAATTTCGGCCCAACCCGAAACCCGAAAGCCCAAGAAATCTCAGGACTCAAAGGTTACTCTTCAAGATTTCGAGCCAAAATGCCGTGCAGGTGCAGAAAATTCAGTTGTGATTTACACAACAACATTGAGAGGGATTCGAAAGACCTTTGAAGAATGCAACAGAGTGAGATCCATCATGGAATCCTACCGTGTACAAATATTTGAGCGCGACATATCAATGGATTCAGGGTTTAAGGAAGAGTTAAGGAAGGTAACAGGCACAAAAGAAGTGAAAGTTCCACTAGTGTTTGTTACAGGAAGGTTGATTGGGGGAGTTGAAGAGATTGTGAAGTTAGAAGAGGAAGGGAAGCTTGAAATGTTGTTTGAAGGGATCCCCATGGCGGTTCCCGGGTGTAAAGGCTGTGGTGGGGTGAGATTTGTGATGTGCAAACAATGTAATGGGAGCTGCAAAATTTTAGACAAGCAACTGAACAAGATAAGGTGTGGTGAGTGCAATGAAAATGGATTGATACAGTGTCCTATTTGTTGTTGATATAGTTGAATTAACTACCCCTCTTTTTATTCATTTTGGATTTGGGATTTCCACTAAGTAATGGTATTTTATCTGTTCTCAACCTGTAACAATGGTATCTTGAAGAACTTGTTCTTTTTTCTTTCTAAATCGCATTTAGGAAGTGGGGCTCTAAAGTGGGTTTTAGGCCTTGTTTGATTGTTTCCTTGTATAACGTTGGTTGTATTGTTTGACACGGCATTAGTGAGCTTTGCCTGACCGTCAGATTCATGGCTTGTTCAATTCTTGTGTCAACTCATTTAGTGAGCTTTGCCTGACCTTCAGATTCATGGCTTGTTCATTTCTTGTGTCAACTCACTGTATGCTTTATCTGCATCTGCATGGTTCTTTATCATTTCCAAAGATACAGAAGAGGTGTCTTTAGGTTATCAAAAGAACCATGTGAACTAAAGAATAATGGCTTGATCCTCCATTGTTTGTTTTCTCTAAAGAATAATGGCTTGAAGTAACCGTGTGTACAAGTTGGATAGCTTGGTGAAATCTTACAAACACCAAGAGAAACAAAACATAAGAACATACCCCCATATACATCATGTAAGTGCGAGAAAAGTGCGATGGAAAACTCCTTTAGAAAGTTGTTCACAAAGATAAGCTATAACACAAGACGACACGCACCCAACTCTAAAAACCCCTAGAAAGCAAATTTAGAAATGGAAATGTTGTGATGGTGGGGAAACAAATATTAGTAAAATAATATTTACAAATTTGAATTTGAGATAAAAATTTGCATTTAGTTTTTTCAATAAAATGATTTTAGTTTTAATTTTAAATAGTTCCAAAATTAGAATTGTAAAATAAAATATATATTATTTGGTATTTGTGGATATATCATTTTTAATTTTTTTGTAGATATTAATATTATTATTTTTTTAATTTAATATTTAATAACTTTATATATAGTTTCATTTATTAAAATTTTATATATTTAGGTAACTTAATAATTTTTTAATGTTTACATTACAGTATTATATATTATACAAATTTATTTTTTTTATGTATTATAAACTATATAATACATAATATAATATAATATAATATAAGTTTAGAAAACGGGTTAGACCGAGCCCAAATCTTAAATATTTGAATTCGAGCCTAGTGCAAGCTCACATTTCGAGTCTAATATTTTTGTCCAAACCCTCTTAAATTTGGAGGTGATCTTCGAGTTTGAGCAAATAACTCAATCCTTAACAGGTCTAGTCACAAGTTAATTAAATACCAACTCAATTAGGAAATTACCATAAGCCCATTATATTTACAAAATAATAAGTATTAATATGAAGATGTTTTTATTTTTTAATATTTTATATAAAATATTACTATAGTGTGATTTGAAGTTAAGACAACATTATCACCTGATTTTTTTTTAGCATGTCAACAAGTTAACGACACCACTAAGTTTTTCGTCCATTTCTAACTAATTTGACAAAAGGTAATAACTCAAAGAGATAAATAAAGGCATGCTTTTAAATATGGTTGGAGAGCCTAAAAAGCTGATTCTCCAAAATACTGTTTAACTTCTTTGGTTAGATTTATAATGTTTTACTCACCCCAAATGTATGGTTTCTTGCTTCTTTAATAAAAGAAAATTGGATGCTTTTGATAACTGATGTATGGCTTGAGATTTCACAGCATCTATAAAAAAATATATCAAAGACAAGTGACAATATCCAAGATCCTTAAAATGAGTTCTTTTTAGGGTGTTAAAACTACTTTCTATTTTTGTTCTCAACTGTCCCTGGTATTTTGTCGTCATTAACTGATACTGGATTATCAGGCAGTAAGAATGATATGCAGGTGTTCGATAGTATGTTTGAGATAAGCACAATATAGCTTTCTCGCAAGGTGTTTGTGCTGGTTAGTATTTCTGTTAATGCTTGATACTGACTTATGATTTAAGTTTGTTATTTCTGGTACAGCTGTAACTTGTTTGTTATTTTTTGCTAACAAATTATCTAGAACACCTGAACTGCTATAAGTAGCCTAGGTGCTACTCTTCATTCTGTATGCTTAAAATGTTGAATAAGAAATAGAGTGTTACACTCAAGATCTCTCTCTCGCTTGTTCTTCTTTCCTATTATCCTGTTATCTGTTTTCTTTCTAATTCATAAATATCATGATTTCTTCATCTTTTATGTTTTGCTTTCAGAATACATCAATGTTAGAGTTTCTTTTATAATGTACGCAGCTTTTCGACATGGTATTAGAGCTTCGGAATTGATGATAATCAGTTGTGATTTGCGTTTGCCGTGTGTTTGATTAAATGTCTCTGTAAGCAGAATCTCTTGTTCTTCAGCTATTTTTTTTGTTCTTGGGTGATCTTTGGCTGCAATGTCTGTCAATAATTCTGAACAAAATGAATCGATGAATAATGAAACTGTGAATCCTGCTTTTGAGGTCAGATCTGATGTTAGTAAATCATTTACTGCTATTTTGAACAAGAAAATATCTCTGTTGATTGATGAAAGCAATTTTCTGTCATGGAAACAGCATGTGTACCTAACTTTGAAAACACATAGGCTACAAAGTTATGTAGAGGGAACTATAGCTATTCCTCCTAGGGTGATTAACACTGATTCGGGGGTACAAATAGAAAATCCTACTTTTGTTTCGTATGAGCAACAAGATTCTGCTCTTGCGTCATGGTTGATGTCCTCAGTCAGTCCTTCTCTGCATACACATCTGGTTGGCTTCCACTCTGCTTTTGAAATATGGAATAAGCTGAATCAGATATTTGCTCTTCACTCACGAACTAAGAGAATGCAGTATAGATGCATGTTGCATAATGTTAAAAAGCAAGATAAGACAGTGAGAGAATATCTAGCGGAAATTAAGCATATCTGTGATGTGTTGTCTGGATGTGGTCAAAATATTCATGAGGAGGAACAACAATCTGCTATTCTTAACGGTTTACCTATCGAATATGAGAACATTGTTTCAATTATTACTTCTAGTCAACATCCTTATGATCTTCAGGGAGTTGTTTCAGCTTTGTTGGATGCAGAGGCAAGGATAAAACTTCAGGGAAATGTCATGAGTATAACTGCTAATGTAGCCGTGCAGCAGCAACTCCTGGCAAACAGCAGTGGTAATACCAAGTCGAATGATCAGACTCTTAATTCTAGCTCTGAAGGTATGAATGTTCAGACCAGACCATATTATCAGGGTAATGGCGGGTTTAAGTCACGTGGTAGAGGAAGGTACTCAAATAATTCGAGACCCCAATGTCAATTATGTGGTAAGATAGGGCATTTGGTCTCTAAATGTTTTCATCGGTTTAATGCTTCATTCACTGGTATTTCTGACTCTACTGCTACTAATTCTCAGTCATCAAACTATGTTAAGCCTTCTGAAGGTGTGAATGGTTTTTATTGTTATCCTGGTCCCACTACTGGTTTTACTATGTTTAGTCCTCAAGTTGGACATCCTGGTTTTACTGGGTTGAACACTCAAGGTAATCTTGCTGGTTCTGGAGGACTTAATGTGTCTGCACATATACCTTCTACTGGAATGCCTCCTGCTCATGCTGGTACTTCACATATTGCTGCATATAATTGCGGTATGCCGATAGTCAGCAATCTCAGTCCTGCAAACCCTTATGTTGTGTCTTGTAACAATGGTAATCCTTTTGTTAGTAGTGCTAGCTCTTTGTATTCAGGTCCTACTCAAGCTAGTTCAGAAGGTAATCGAATCTCTCAGTGTTTGTAAGCTACACCAACAGTGGTTGCAGACCCGGCTTGGTACCCAGATACTGGTGCAACTGGGCATCTCACACATGATTCCACATGCTTACAGCACTCTAATCCTGCTACAGGTATAGTTCAAGTTGGTAATGGTTCTTGTATCCCTATTGTAAATACTGGTACTGCAACTTTTTCCACTGATCAAAAAGAACTGCACTTAAACAAATTGTTTTATGTTCCTGATATTACCAAAAATTTAATTTCAGTATCCCAATTCACCAAAGACAATAATGTATCATTTGAATTTTTTCCCAAATACTGTGTTGTTAAAGATCTTACTACGCAGGCTGTTCTGGCACAAGGAGTTGAAGTTGATGGTCTCTACAAATTGGATGTGAATCAGAAATTCAGTGCTCTTTCGTATCTCTCGTCTGATCTTTCATGCCTTACCACTAGTGTTAGTTCAAATAATAATGATTGTGTGAAATGTAAAAGTTTAACTTCTCATGAGTTGTGGCATCGTAGGCTAGGACACACTTCGACACACAATCCTGCACATCTAGCTTCCACATCTGCTCTTCCTGTCAAAGTTCTCAAGGATTTTCCTTTATGTGTTGCTTTTCAATATGGAAAAAGTCATAAACTACCATTTACATCATCAACCACTGAGTATACTTCTCCTTTACAACTTATTCACTGTAATGTTTGGGGACCAGCTCCATGTGTGTCTTCTGGGTATAAATACTATATTTCATTCATTGATGCATATTCAAGACATGTTTGGATTTTTCATTTGAAACAGAAGTCTGAGGCTCTGTCTGCATTTCTTGTGTTCAAAAAACAAGTTAAAACAATGTTTGATAAAAAGATTAAGGCATTGCAAACTGATAGTGGTGGAGAGTTTAGATCATTTGTATAGTACTTGCAATCGTTTGGCATACAACATAGATTAACCTGTCCTCATACTTCTAAACAAAATGGTTTAATTGAACGAAGACATAGGCAAATTGTAGAAATAGGTCTTACTTTACTTGCACAAAGTTCCATGCCTCTAATATACTGGTCTGATGCTTTTACTTACGCTGTTAATATAATAAACATCTTACCTTCCAAGGCTATAAATAATAAAACTCCTTTTGAAAAATTGTATCAAGTTAAGCCTGATTACTCTCTTATTCGTGTGTTTGGATGTCGTTGTTTTCCCTTGTTAACACCTTATAATCACAATAAACTGCAGTTTCCGTCTATATCTTGCATTTTTTTGGGCACTGTTGCTAATCATAAGGGTTATAAGTGTCTTGCACCTAATGGTCGAGTGTATATATCTTGACATGTTAAGTTTCAGGAAGATATTTTTCCTTTTTCACTAAAGGATGACATGCGCATTTCTTCACCTTCTTCACACACTCCATTTACTACAGTTCATTTACATATTATTTCGCCACCTGATTTAACGACTAATACTAATTTTTGCTCTTCCCTGCAGCAGTCTAAGTCGCCATCACTAATATCTACTGCTCTTCCATCTCATTCTCCAAATTCTGATTTTACTTCGTTCAACTCTCAAAATAATGGTTCTAATATAGATTGCACTTCCTCATCTCAGGATCACTCACCTAATTTTTCACACGATGGGCACCAGTCTCAAAGTTTGCCAAATTCTGCATCTGCACCTTCATTTGAAGTACAGTCTCAAGATATACCAAACCAGTCCCAACTTAATAGTCACCCCATGATCACAAGGGGCAAGTCAGGTATTGTAAAACCGAAAATTATCACTTATCAAGTTACTAATATACCTTTTTCTCCTGCAGATATTCATGAAGCTATGCGGTTTCCTCAATGGCAACAAGCCGCTCATGATGAACTTGATGCTTTGGTGAGAAATCAAACTTGGGACTTAGTTCCCTTACCACCAAATCGACATGCTGTGGGATGCAAGTGGTTGTTCAAGGTAAAGAAAAGAGCTGATGGTACTGTGGATCGCTTCAAAGCCCGGCTGGTTGCCAAGGGTTATGCTCAGAAAATAGGCTTCGATTTTCATGACACGTTCAGTCCAGTAGCAAAAGCAAATACTGTTCGCACTCTCCTTTCCTTGGCAGTTACTCATGGTTGGGAATTGAGGCAAGTAGATGTCAACAATGCCTTCCTCAATGGAGATCTTGTTGAGGAAGTGTATATGCAACAACCCCCCGGTTTTGAGCAGCAAAATATCGAAGGTCAACCTCTTGTTTGCAAACTACGAAAGGCCCTTTATGGTCTCAAACAAGCGTCGAGAGCTTGGTTTCAAAAGCTCAAAGATTTTTTGTGTTCCAATCTGAATTTTCAAGCTTCATGTGCTGACCCTTCTTTATTCACACGTCAAAATGAAGGAACTAGGGTATGCTGCCTGGTATATGTTGATGACATTATTCTCACTAGTAGCAATTCGAAGGAACTAAGTGATGTTATTCATCAGTTAAACAAAGCGTTTTCCCTTAAGGATTTGGGACCTTTGCATTATTTTCTTGGAGTAGAAGTGCATAGACGTAATGGAACTCTACATCTATCGCAGAAAAAGTATATTCGTGAGTTAATCAATCGTGCTGAGATGACTTCTGCTGGCTCAGTACCCACTCCAATGGTCGTGTCTCCTACTCTCACTTCAACTGATGGTCAATTGTTACCTACATCCAAGGCTGTTTTATATAGAAGCATTGTGGGTGGACTTCAATATGCATGTCTTACCCGACCCGATATAGCTTTTGCTGTAAACAAACTCAGTCAGTTCATGCATTCTCCAACTGACAAGCACTGGGTGGCAGTCAAACAAGTACTACGATATCTTCAAGGAACTATCGAGTTTGGCCTTTATTACACTCCAGCGGATCAGGTTGATGTTACAGCCTTTTCAGACTCGGATTGGGGCAGCTCTCTTGAAGATAGGAGGTCTACTTCTGGTTTCTGTATCTACATAGGTGGCAACCTCATTGGTTGGTCATCCAAGAAGCAACATGTAGCGGCACGCTCCACATCTGAGGCAGAATTCCGAAGTGTCGCCAATACTGCGGCTGACATTGCTTGGTTCATTTATCTTCTGACTGATCTTGGAGAGAAGTGTTGTGGAATTCCAACTATATGGTGCGACAATTCTGGTGCAGTCCAGATATCAGCAAATCCTGTTCTTCATTCCAAGAGGAAACATGTTGAACTTGATCTTCACTTTGTCCGAGAAAAAGTAGTAAAAGGTGATCTTCAAATCAATCATATTGCTGCACACAATCAAGTTGTGGATCTATTCACTAAACCTTTAAGTGAATCTCAATTTGTTGCGCTGCGATCGAAGCTTGGATTATGTCAACTCTGCTCAGTATCCACGGCTTTTGTTTTCTCGGAGGAGGAGAAAACAGGGGGAATATCAGGCAGTAAGAATGATATGCAGGTGTTCGATAGTATGTTTGAGATAAGCACAATATAGCTTTCTCGCAAGGTGCTTGTGCTGGTTAGTATTTCTGTTAATGCTTGATACTGACTTATGATTTAAGTTTGTTATTTCTGGTACAGCTGTAACTTGTTTGTTATTTTTTGCTAACAAATTATCTAGAACACCTGAACTGCTATAAGTAGCCTAGGTGCTACTCTTCATTCTGTATGCTTAAAATGTTGAATAAGAAATAGAGTGTTACACTCAAGATCTCTCTCTCGCTTGTTCTTCTTTCCTATTATCCTGTTATCTGTTTTCTTTCTAATTCATAAATATCATGATTTCTTCATCTTTTATGTTTTGCTTTCAGAATACATCAATGTTATAGTTTCTTTTATAATGTACGCAGCTTTTCGACATGGATGTCTGTAACGATAAGATTATCCTTGACAGTTATTTCCCACTTCAATGATGGAGCCATGGAAAAAAAAGAAGAAGAATTATAAGCTGGACTGCCAAATTAAGGATTTGCAGCAAATGGCTCTCCCTACTGACGTGCAGAATGTGTTGGTTGCACTCATCTAAGTTAAGGTCAATAACAATAAGGCGCCGGCTGATGAATCATGATAGATTAAGAAGGCATTTGATTTCTTAGATTGGAACCTTAGGTCATGAAATTTCTCAAGCTCTTTGTTGATTGGATTAAGGGTTGTGCTACCACGCCAAAGTTCTTTAGTTTCAGATGCTGCTCTTGCTATCAAGCCTTTCAAATACCATTGTGCAGGTATCTTAACCTTACACATTTATGCTTCCAAATGATTGATTGATTTTTACCAAAGAAAAATTGGAACCAGCATCATGGACACATTTTACAGGATCTTTGGCTTGAAATTAAATCCCTTAAAGAGTGAGTTGTTCTGTTTTGGGATCAATCAAAAACTGATACAGGAGATGGTTGATAAAACTGGTTTTAAGATAAGGATCACTTCCTATAAGATACCTACAAAAAAAAAAGTTCCGTGGAAGGGATTGCAATCCTTCGGTTGAAAAATAACCAAAAAGATAAAATGTATAATTTATCCTTTGCAGGGAGACTTAAACTTATTCAAGTGCTACTGTTTAGCATTCAAAATTTATGGTGTAGGAACCTCGTACTGCCTCGGAGAGTAGCGAAGAGGGCTACTCGGCTATGATATGCGTTGCTTTGGAAGGACAGGGAAGGTAGTGCGAGCGGCTAACGTTAGTTGATAAGCTATTTGCCACCCAAAAGATGAATGGAGGTTTGGTTTGGCTTAAAAGATCTGCTCACCCGGGACAAAGCCTGCATTATGAGAAATCTTTGGTTGATCTTAACTTACGGCTTGCATGGATCGAAGCATATGAATTAGAAGGTAAAACTGTTATTCAAGTTCCCTATCTTCAAAGATACAGTAATCAGAGTTTGAAGAAGATCTTCAAATACAGAAATTTTAGGAATTTTTCATATCCAAGGTAGCTTACCATAATCCCCGGCCAATACGACTAGTTGAGGTGGGGGTGAGGGCGGGTTGTTGGCCTTTAGAATCAAACAAAGTAAATAGGGACTTATTATCCAGCTAAGGATCCTCCAATTGAGAATATGCATAGACTTGAGATGAAAATAAATGTCTATCTATTTTGTTTAGTTATATTGGACTAAAATAATGCTTATTACTAACAACCTCTCATTCATTCTAGTGGCAAAAGTATAATGATTTAGGCATGAAAACTTAGATTTGATCTTAAGCAACCCTATTCCCCTCCCCAATTATCAAAAATAATAATGCTTCATTATGGGAACATATATTAACAATTATTTTATTACATTTGTAACATCCTGTTACCTGACCCGATTACCAGGTCCAAATTACAAGGTGTTACATTTATTGCAGAAGCAACTGCGGTCAAATTACATTCAATTACAAACCGTTAAACATTCAAATGAATCTAAAGCAAGTGTATAAAACGATACATAATCATTTCTGGATCTTATACGAACTTATGAAAGTTCTTTTGTTAACCCAATGTCGAAATAGGACTAAATTGTAAAAATTCTAAAATTTTGGGTTGACGTCGTGACGTCGGTTGATGCGGGTCTCAAGGCACAATTTTAGACCCATAAATGTGATGGGTTCACACTACCTCAAAGCCCAACAACAATGTCAAAGGCTAAGCAAATCAAATTAGGACTCGATCAAAGACAATATTCGAGGACGAATCTTTTTTAGGAAAGGGAGAATGATACATGCACGAATGGGGTGAAATTTATTAGATTCCAATCATCAAAACTGCCAACTTTTAGGCTTGGGAAATCAGTAGACTTGCGACGACTTTTTGAATGAAATCCTAGAATTTTTGGGTTGAGATGTCTTATGGCGTTTGAAGATCTATCTCTTAGCTTCGAAACGCATTTTGAATCACTTGATTTTGAGTTTGGGAGCTCAAGTACTGTTTTAGTGAAGACTACGCGAGCAAAATTTTTGAACGGGATTATGACTGGAATTACGAATTTCGGGCTTTTAATTCGAGTTTAAATCATATTGGGTTCGAGTTTTAGACTTAATTTTTATTATATATGAGCCCAATATTATATTTTTCAGATCTTATTATTTTATTATTATTTTATTCCAAATTTTTTATAATTATTAAGTATTTTAAGTTATTTAGAAGTTTTATGTTAACAAGAAAATTTAGTTTAAAACTACTTCTTATTTAGTTTTATTTAGATTTATTTAGCTAGCTTATATATAGGCCTTTGCATTATACATAATTCATTCAATTCATTATTATTTTATTTATCTTTTGAGTTAATAAATTCTCTCTGGGTTTTTCTTTTCAAGAATTTCTCTTAAGTTTCTTTTAGAAGAGTTTTAACAATCTTTTTAGATTGTGGGGGTCATCTTTAAACTTTTTCTTGCCAAAGTTTCTATCTTGGAGAAGAAATTTCATAGTCTTTAACTCTAAGGCTCCAAATCAACTTTAAAAAACATAATCAAACATGATTTCTAAACATTTACATAAGATCACAGCTTGTCAACCTAGCCATTTGAGCCATTAAACCAAAATACCCCTAGGTACATGCCAAAGAACCAAAACAAACCACTTTATACAAATATTGTTGGGTTGAAAACGATAGTCTAGATGCTGACTTCAAATTTCGAAACTTCGAGAATCACCTGAACCTACGCATGAAGAAAACAAACCGCGTGCTTAGCAATAGAGGTCATTGGTACATTTATGATTCAAGATATTATAAATTAGTATAAAAATAAAAGCATGACAATAAGTATGTAAACTCAAATTATAACTTTTATAAGTTCATATATATATAAAAGTGTACATACCCCATTAGATAAGCCAATTTGCTTAACATTTCAACATTATCATCAAAATTATATTTTTGTTACTCACCTTTCAATTTCATACATAATAAAGGCATTACTTTAATCAATTTATCATGGCATATTCCATTACTTACCTTATAGTTACTGGTCAATTCATTTCTGGAGTCTACCGACTCTTTCAAATTCGTTTCAGCCCTAAGGCTCGATTCCATTTGCTTTACATAATAAGATACATACTTCTCATTTCGAATCCATATATGAACATATTCAAAATGTCAAGCATCATATTAGTTCGTTTCGATATAATTTTCCAAACTTATTATTAATGTGTCCTATTAACCTAACTTGAATTTCAAGACTGATATACAGAATAGACAACCTGCATTTCAATCTGACACCGTAGTGCATCATCAAATATACCAAAGAAAAGTTATTGGTATATTGGCAAGCCGAAGCAATCATACTAACATACGAGGTGCATCATCGGATGAACTGAAGTAATTATACTGGAACACTTAGTGCATCATCGGATAAATCGAAGTAATCACGCTGACAGGTAAGTGTTAAAAAAACCCGGTTTGAAAACGATTTTCTTGTACAGTGAAAAATTAAAATTTTGAAAATCGACCCGGTTTGTGATATTTATAGCAATAAACATTAACTAAATTCGTATGTGTTTTTTGATAAGCAGATCCTTGATGTTTTTCGGCTTTCAACCAAACGATCTTCTCCACTATTCTCGTACCATGAACTGTTTCGAGTGTGAGCTCGAACTAATTGAATCAAAACGCAAAATTAGAAAATGTTTTCCTTTTCGAGTGAAAACGGAAATTCTCTCTTTTTTAATAGAAACTGATAAAATTGTTATTCTAAAAAATATATTTATAAGTTGAGAATAAGTTCTCTCTATTTTTCGGCAAAATAACAATCTCTCAAAAGTTGTGTTTATAGTTCTACCGATGCCATCTATTTATATAAAGAGAAGGTAGAACCCTTATAGAGTTGTTGATGTTTGTTTTAAATAGAAAAATAGCATCATACTTAGAGCAGGAGAGGGGGAACGACTCACCCTTGTATTTCTACTAGGGTTGTCGCCCCCTTCATGTTATATGAGGGGTTTTGGGCCTCTCTCGCATCGGGTCTAATGACAAGTACTTCCTAGACCTTCTTGATCCGATACTCTATAATATAATCCAACTCAATTCAGGTATTTTTATTTCTCAAAATAAACTTTAATATCTACATATTATATAATTTTCTCACCACAATTTTACCTCAATAAAATTTTGATAATTTACCTTCGATAAAATTTTGACGATTTTACCCTGATAAAAATTCAAGAAAATTCGTTCAATATGTTACAACTCAACATATTCACTATGACTAAATGATTTATTTTCATTTTCAAGCTTCAAAATAGTCTAAAAACATAAAGTCATTCTTCTATCAATTTTTAAGTAATCCCATATATGATTGCAAGTTTCCATTTTCATTTCCATTTTTAGAAACCTACATTCATGTTTAAATGATTATATTTTTTCATTTCGAAGAAAATCATAATCATTCCTGAATGTTTCCCATTTCTCTTTTTCTATTAATTTCGTTCATTTCTATTCAAACACGTAATTCATTTATGGTTTCAACGAGCTGCAGAGGGACCGATTTGACATATGTAGTTGAGACTCAAATGATTTATAATTAAGTTTCGGCTTTTCGCCTATTAATTAAAAATTTATTTAGTCATAAAGTCATTTCACTATAGTATCGTGACTGAGATTTCCCCAACGACATACCATTATGAAAGCAACTACTTAGTGCTCGTCCAATAACATTGCCATAAGTGTGTTACCCTCATAAGATATCATTTATCTCTTTGGGATAATATTCACTCATAAGATATCATTTATCTCTTTGGGATAATATTCATTCTCTCTATATGATTATATTTATCTCATGGTAACTGTTACTTCTTCCTTCATGAAAAGTCAATCACTATCAAATAGTGATCAAGTCATCCATTACAAAGACGGACGACCCATGGTCACATTTACTTTTCATCAACCATATAATACCAATGAGAGGATATCATTTACTTATGTTTTGGGTTATGAATTCTACTGCTGTGAATGATGCTACATATGGCAGAAGTCGTACACCCAACACACCAACTTTCTGTTCCTTATCTATTTGAATTCAGGCTTTTACTTACATCAAAGTGTATAAGTAACGCATATACAGTCCATCATCCACTCAGGATTTAGGTATGTGACACTATGAACATCATAAGTGAATAAATTCATAAACAGATTCAGGATCTATTCTGCTTGGGTCATGTTTGATGTATTATCAGTCCAATCAGTCCAATCAGTCACATCTATGTTTCTATTTTCTGGAAGTTATCCATTCCAATGTCAAAGACAATGCATCTCCCTAATTGGACTTGATAGACGACATATTATTTTTTCAATCGGTTTGCTCATTTTCAATTAGACCAAGGAAATATTTAGGTTCATCTACTAATACAAGTTGTATTTTTATCTTACAATCCGATCACGTAATATTACTCAGTATTAGTTAAACATTAGACAATCAGTGATTTTCCTTGAATTTTAGAAAATTTAATTAGGCTCCCAAAATTTTTGAAAAAGTTTCATTACTCCCTTAAAGTTTTTAAAAAAATTTAATTAGACCCTTCAAGTTTTTTAAATTTTCATTATACCTTTTAATTTTTTTAAAAATTTTAATTAAGCTCACTTAAAATATTTGAAAATTCTCATTAATCTTACAAATTTAAAAATTTTAATTAGACCCCTTTTTTTTTTTAAATCTCATTAAACTCATAATTTTTTTAAAAAATTTTACTACCCAAAACTTAATCCCACTGCATGCATAGTGTTTTGATCTAATATTTCAATCCATCCGGATATTATTCCATCTAACTAACAAATTTACTGATGATATAGTAGATATACAGTCATGGGGACCTAGTATACTGTATAGATAGCACAGGGTGTTTGCTTACGCAGCCATTTGTATTCTTTGTAGTTGTTTGGATAAATAAAGAATTTTACTAATAAAAGAAGAAGAGTTCAATCTCAATCAAGAATATTGATAACATAGTTTAGATTTCTATGAAAATGGCTTTCGTTCAATATGGATCATATCTGATATTAGTAGCCATTGAGAAACAAGTTAAAAAGTATATACTATTGAATTTTGCAGGGTGAACACCTCTATAATTTCGTACTAACCATCAAAATGCGACGAGTTCTCACAGCTCTTAAGAAACCTCTGAAACTCGGTTTGCACTGCAAGTAGATAATGAACAGTCCTGCTGTTCTTAAAACTTGATCAGTTTCCTAGTTCTTTGCACCAAAACCACGTGGACTTGGTCTTGTTGATGCGTATTCTGCAAACTGCCTTCTGGATTCTGATCTCCTCGTTCTTCTTGCAGTACCAGGAAGAGCCTTATACATGGGAGAAACAACAAAAAACATCAATTATTACAGAATATAGCTTGCCTAAAAATAATTGAATTGGCATACGAGTCCAGTTAGAATTCCATCAATCTTAAACGAGTTTATAGTTGCACAAAACTTTCCAAATAAGTGTATATATAGAGTTGCAGACAAAGCTGGATGAATAACCTGAGGATGTTGCATCAAATTTCATGACAGATGCTATTGATATTACCTGAAGCCGTCCTACATCTACCTTCTTCTTTTTGGCCTCTTCTAAACCTTTCTTTTCTATTTCATATGGTTTAACCTCAGTTCCCGCTTTATAAACAGGAACTCCCACCTGTAAACATAGCACAAGAGATAATCTTTTTGGATAAAGACTAATGATGAGTAAATATATTTGTCATAACAAATTTTCCAATTCATGCATTAAGCTGGACCAATGGTCCAAAAGGCAAAGCCATAAGTAGCAATATGAACTCAATTGTTTACGTGTGTACTCATTAGTCTGGTAATTTTAACTCGTTTGAAACTAAAAACAATTGGTATTGTGTGCAAACTAATGGCATCTCCCCTTTTTAAGATAATTAGCTAACTTTGAACAAACACCTGTCTTTCCAACCCCTGCAGACCAGCGAATAATATAACAGTAGGGCCGAAAATGGCCGGAAGCGACAGTCGAAAAGTGCATGGCTTCTATTGCTCCTCCCGCCTTCTTTCTGATTAGATATAATCCATTATCTTGTTATTGAATTCCCTGCTACGCAGTTCACCTTTGCTATTTTACATCCAAGCTTTAGTCCGATCGTGGCATTACGTGTAGCGTTTCACTACTTCTTTTTCCTGTCCCCGCCCAAATATATATAACGGCTTCAACTTCTTCCCCGAAGTGCCGTTTATTGCTTCCTATGACTTGGATTCCATGGAACACTCAGTGGAGAGAGTTAGCAAAGCAATGCCAATACCTTGAAGCTCTAACTCTCTACCGCCAAATGCTGCGTTGCGGTTCCTCCCCAAACGCCTTCTCTTTCCCTTTCGCTCTTAAATCCTCCGCTTCCCTTCCCCTTCCTTTATCCGGCCAACAACTCCACTGTCAGGTCATCAAATCCGGATGCTCCCAGGAACCCTTTGTTCTTACTTCTCTCATCTCTATGTACTGCAAATTCAGTTCCCTCGGAAACGCCCGCAAGGTGTTCGATGAAAACCCAATATCCAATCAATTAACGGTTTGCTACAACGCTTTGATTTCCGGTTACGCGTTAAATTCCCGGGTTTTTGATGTTATTGCTTTGTTTTGTAGAATGAGGGAAATGGGTGTTTCGGTTAATTCAGTTACAATGTTGGGCTTGGTTCCGGTGTTCTCGGAACCTGGGTACATAAGCGTAGGGATGTGTTTTCATTGTTGCTGTGTGAAGTTGGGGTTGAATCTTGATTTCTCTGTTGCTAATTGTTTAGTTACAATGTACGTGAAATGCGGGGCCATTGAGTTTGGTAGGAATTTATTTGATGAGATGCCCAAAAAGGGTTTGATTACTTGGAACGCTATGATTTCAGGGTATGCGCAGAATGGACTTGCGGCTGATGTTTTGGAACTCTATAGGAAAATGGAAACTGCGGGGGTTTGTCCAGATGCGGTTACATTTGTTGGGGTTTTATCATCTTGTGCTAATCTTGGTGCTGTTAGTGTTGGCCACGAGGTTGAACAGCGAATAGAGTCTAGTAGACTTGGTTTGAATCCCTTTTTGAATAATGCATTGATTAATATGTATGCTAGGTGTGGTAATTTGGTCAAGGCTCGAGCTATTTTTGATGGCATGCCTGTTAAAAGTGTGGTTTCATGGACAGCGATTATAGGTGGATATGGAATGCATGGATATGGAGAGATTGCAGTGGAGTTATTTGATGAGATGATTAAGAGTGGTATTCGGCCTGATGGTGCTGCATTTGTGAGTGTTTTATGTGCATGCAGTCATGCGGGGTTGACTGAAAAAGGCTTGGAATATTTTTCTGAAATGAAGATGAAGCATCAGTTGCAGCCGGGTCCAGAGCATTATTCTTGTGTGGTGGATCTTCTAGGTCGGGCGGGTCGGCTAAATGAAGCTTTGGAGCTCATTAAATCAATGCAGGTAAAGCCAGATGGTGCAGTCTGGGGAGCCCTTTTGGGTGCCTGCAAAATTCACCGAAATGTAGAGATGGCAGAGTTGGCGTTTGAACGAGTAATTGAGTTTGAGCCCACAAACATCGGTTATTATGTTCTGCTATCTAATATTTATTCTGAAGCTGACAATTTGGAGGGAGTGTTGAAAGTTAGAGTAATGATGAGAGAGCGAAAGCTGAAAAAGGATCCAGGATTTAGCTATGTCGAGTATAAAGGGAGAGTGCACCTTTTCTTGGCCGGGGATAGAAGCCATCCTCAAAAGAAGGAGATATATAGGATGGTGGATGAGCTGGAAGCTTTGGTGAAGAAACTTGCTGGCTGTAAAGACAATGAAGAAAGGAGAAACAAAGAAGCTTTACTTGGTATGGGTGTTCATAGTGAAAAGTTGGCAATTGTGTTTGGACTGTTGAACTCTGAGCCAGGGACAGAGATTGTGGTGATAAAGAACCTTAGAATGTGTGAGGATTGCCATTTATTTTTTAAGGGTGTCAGCAAGATTGTGACTCGTCAGCTTGTTGTTAGAGATGCAACCCGTTTCCATCACTTCAGAGATGGACACTGTTCATGCAAAGACTATTGGTAATACAATACTCACTTGAGGTTTCCATATTGCATTCCCTGGTATCCTAGATGTTCTGAAAATAATAAAAAAAAATATGCAGTACAAAGATTGATTTCATATTGAAATTAAGAAATCTGTTGGAAGCCTGTGGAGTGCCGGTTCAGCTAGGTGGCTGCAAATGCAATAATATGTGCTCAAATGCTGTATGGATACCAGAAAATGAAACTGGGTCTAGAGAAAGGGCTGATGATCAACCAGCCATTGATTGATCATCCCTTAAGAGGCTAGTTTGCTCAACGGTCAGAATGGCTGGCGTGGGAATATAGATATTGCAAACTCATTCAGCCATTGCTTATTTTAATTTACAAGTGCATACAATTCTGAAGAGAAATCTGTCTTATTTCCGGTTGTAGCTGTTCCCTATTTTGTACTTATTTCCCTTCTGTACCAATAGGTGACAACAGTTGCTTTGTAGAATCAATGCACCGGTTTCTTTTACTCCAAGTCTCAAAACCAGTCAATTGTGGATAAAACGAATTACACCATATTCGATGGAATTCTAGTGTTAAATTAGTTTTCTACAATGTTTGGTCTCTGTGAACTGC